>NC_092170.1:12147337-12457337 GCF_045791955.1 Oncorhynchus clarkii lewisi
AGAAAGGACACACAAGATCAGTTGAATAACAAAACAAGCACTCGATCATGTAGAAACTATTGTTATGTGGAATCATGAGTCTAAATACAAAATCTGGAGTGAATCTGACGAATGGGTCATGAGGAGAAGATGCTTGCAGATTTTGAGCATTAGCGTTACATATGCAAAGAATGAGTTGCAATAGTTTCCTTGTTTTAGATGACAATATGAAATTCAGTGTGGTTTATCTTAAGGACATCCACGATAGCGATGACAAGTTGATGGTCCAATGTTGAGTGGATTTACACTGGTTTTAAATGGACACATCAAATAACTCTTGACCATTTCTGTAGTTTTTCTCAAACTACGTTAAGACTTGTACCATGGGCCTACATGTAATTTGGTTCTTTTGATCATGAGAAAAAGTCTTTGGTAGTATTTTTAGCATATGTGCTAATTTGCATCTACTGGTATAGTGTGGCAATCTTTGAATACATCAACTTTATTTTCTTAAACTCTTTAGACTATTGTGATGAGTCAAAAGACCAAAATTTGAGTAAATCTGACTTAGTCCCTGAGTTTTTTTTTAATGATTATTTGGAGCATTAGCGTTACATCAAAAGGTGAATTGTTAATAGTTTCCTTATTTCTTAAGATCTCAGTGCCAAACTTAGTTTCGATAGGCCATCGTGGAGTGGATTTGAATGGACACGTAAAATCTGCTTTCCTTATTTATTAATAACTCAGCCATCTCTTAACCTAAGTCAAAGTCGACCTCATCTCTGCTCTCACATCCAACCTGGATCCATGTTTGGTTTTAATGCAGACAAGAGCACTAAATCCAGCTTCACACAGACATGAGCTGGCAAAGTGTGCCATAGGTTTTTATGGTCAAATCATGACTTCGGTGATCTTCAGGTCAGAAAGTCTTGAGTTCTCGAAAGAGGCCTGAGATTCTGAGTTGTAACTGTTCAAAACAAATTTTCCTAGTCTGAGCTCTTATTTTTTAAATATTTTTTTTATACATGTTCCCAGCTGTCTTGAACACACTGAAGTTGGAGATTTCCGAGTTTTGAACGTGGCATTAATGATCAAAATGAGACGGCAGGGTATTCTCTTTGAGTCAGGAACCTAAACACCTGCATGCTTGTTTTCAGTTCCTTCAGTTTCCCAAATATGTCTGTTACGTAAGCAAGGAGACACATTTTATTTTCATAGAAAGTCACCAAAGTTCCTCTCTCAATCTGGAAAAATCTCACGCGACCCCATTTTTATATCGGGTGATCCCTAGTTTGGAAATCGCTGTCTTAACCAATCCCTTCGTTTTTCTCAAACTAAGTTACAGGGTTCGTACGTCGTGAAAATACTGGAGTTAATGGAATTTAAAAAAAGGTTTTCCATCAACTTCTCTGTTGCTCGCAAAGAGATACTGTCGGACATTGCAGCAGCAGTTAGGCCTATATATAGCCTGTAAAATATGATAGAGAACAGACTAGGTAGCCAGTTAAAAACGTATATTGTACCCTGTAGTTAACTGTTTAGCTGTAGTTAGCATGTATGTTTTTGTCATGTTCCAAAAAAAAGTCCACAAACTTGCGAATAAGGCCATTTTAAAGTTGATTAATTTAAACCATTATTTTTTACAACACACGATTCACTTTGCCATTGTATTAGTTGGGATTAGTTAGTATTAGGAGGTTAAAAAGATTAGCTGTGGCTTTTCTTTTGGATTATGTGGCTTCAACTTGTTTTGTAAATACTTTCAGTTGATTTTGGCATCCGATGTATGGGACATGACAAATCAATAGATGCTAGTCTGCCTTCAAAGTAAACACTTCTAAGGTAGCTAAGATCAAAATGACTACACTAAAAGGTACATTTTACTGAATTTGTGGGCCTGCTTCAGCTGAATAAAAAGATTTGTAGCCTACCATAGCATTTGATCTTTGATGTATTAAATTAGTGAATTATTTCAAAAGGCATAATGTATTTGGTTGCAATATTATACATGACAGCTAGTGGATGTGTAGGCTGTTATTCCAGTACCCCTCTGTTTGAGCAGAGCTTGATCAAAAGCCTGCAGAACTAGTAGCTCTCCAGACTGAGGGTTGACCACATGTGTTTTATACAGTTGTCTAACTGGTATTCTACTTTGAGGGGGTTAAAAAGATTAGCTGTAGCTTTTCTTTTGGATTATGTGGCTTCAACTTGTTTTTTAAAATACTTCCAGTTGATTTGGGCATCCAATGTATGGGACATGACAAATCAATAGATGCTAGTCAGCCTGTTAACCTTGGTTAAGTGCCTTGCACAATGACAGGAGATGCTACATGGGATCAGAGAGCAGCCTCTGTGTCAATACCACATGACACATACTTTTTTAAAAACTTAAAGTCATGATATTCCATATCTCAAAAATGTGTATGAACCCTGAAGTTAAGAGGCCTACGTACTGAGTTTGAGTTAATTTTTTTCAAAATGTCCAAAATGGAGGAAAATCAACCTGAGTGACCTTATGGGCCCTTGAGGCAAATTTGTTCAGCATTTAAAAGACGCCTACATACAAAGTTTAGTCTCTAGGGTAAACAGGGCGACTGATATGAGGATTTAAGTGAAAACGCTTATAACAGTACCATTCTTTGCTAAATTACTCATGACCCTGTAGTTTCTGTTGGGCAACTTAGGAAAAATATGTTAGTTATTTGAACATGTCAAGAAATAAATAAGAATTAAGAGAATAATATAATAATCACTACTTCTGTGAAACCTATAATATTCTTGATATTCTTAATATTATTAGTTGTATTAGTTGCAGCGTTAAACCTGGGTCGTATTCATTAGGTCACACCGTAGAAAAATCTAGTGCAACAGGAAAAACAAAAATAAGCTATTCTTATTGGTCAAGTTCAGAGAGTCCCTAACTTTCTTTGCCTTTGTGCCTACTGAACACGACCCTGTTCTGTTTCTGGTCCTGCAGATGTTGAGGAGGACGGTGGCAGTCTAGATGGTGCTCTGAGCGAGGGAGCCCACCAGGGGGTGCTAGCCGCCGTCTGCATCGAGACCACCACTCCCAACCAGGGACAGAACCTCTGGTGAGAAACTCACTGACAGAAGATCATTGGTTGACTTGATAACCATACAGATTAGTCGTTCAATGTAACAATGTTAAAACGATACTTACACCAGAGATCAGATTATATTTGTGCTATGGTATATTATATGTTTACACCACGCTTGTGTTGAAGGTTTGTGTGTGATGCTCCACGGGAACTCGATGACCTGGTGGAGAGCCTCCACACGCAGGGTGTGAGAGAGAGTGAGCTGAAGACCAAGCTGCAAGTCAGGTGAGGAGACATTTGCCTTATATTCCACATACTGAGCCACTGCCTGTTCACCCCGCTATCAACCAGAAGGTGAGGTCAGTACAGGTACATCAAAGCTGGGACCGAGAGACTGAAAAACAGCTTCTATCTCAAGTCCATCAGACTGTTAAACAGTCATCACTAACATTGAGTGGCTGCTGCCAACACACTGACTCAACTCCAGCCACTTTAATAATAAAAAATTGGATGTAATGTATCACTAGCCACTTTAAACAATGCCACTTTATATAATGGTTACATACTAGAGGTCGACCAATGATTTTTCGACGCCGATACCGATTATTGGAGGACCCCAAAAAAGGCCGATACCGATTAATCGGGCCGATATCAAATAAAATGTTTTTTTATTTGTAATAATGACAATTACAACAATACTAGATGAACACTTATTTTAACTTAATATAATACATCAATAAAATAAATTTAGCCTCAAGTAAATAATGAATCATGTTCAATTTGGTTTAAATAATGCAAAATCAAAGTGTTGGAGAAGAAAGTAAAAGTGAAGGCCTCCCGGGTGGCGCAGTGGTTAAGGGCGCTGTACTGCAGCGCCAGCTGTGCCACCAGAGACTCTGGGTTTGCGCCCAGGCTCTGTCGTAACCGGCCGCGACCGGGAGGTCCGTGGGGCGAAGCACAATTGGCCTAGCGTCTTCCGGGTTAGGGAGGGGTTGGCAGGTAGGGAAATCCTTGTCTCATTGCGCACCAGCGACTCCTGTGGCGGGCTGGACGCAGTGCGCGCTAATCAAGGTTGCCAGGTGCACAGTGTTTCCTCCGGCACATTGGTGCGGCTGGCTTCCGGGTTGGATGGCGCTGTGTTAGCTTGTGTATCGGAGGACGCTTGACTTTCAATCTTCGTCTCTCCCGAGTCCGTACGGGAAGATAGTAGCTACTAAAACAATTGGATACCAAGAAATTGGGGAGAAAAAGGGGTAAAATTCAACCTTGCTCAGAACATGAGAACACATGAAAGCTGGTGGTTACTTTTAATATGAGTCTTCAATATTCCCTGGTAAGAAGTTTTAGGTTGTAGTTATTATAGGACTATTTCTCTCTATACCATTTGTATTTCATATACCTTTGACTATTGGATGTTCTTATATGCACTTTAGTATTGCCAGTGTAACAGTATAGCTTCCGTCCCCCTCCTTGCTCCTACCTGGGCTCGAACCAGGAACACATCGACAACAGCCTTGAAGCAGCGTTACCCATCGCTCCACAAAAGCCGCTGCCCTTGCAGAGCAAGGGGAACAACTACTCCAAGTCTCAGAGCGAGTGACGTTTGAAACGCTATTAGCGCGCATCCTGCTAACTAGCTAGCCATTTCACATCGGTTACACCAGCCTAATCTCGGGAGTTGAAACAGCTGCTGGCAAAACGCACAAAAGGGCTGTTTGAATGAATGCTTATGAGCCTGCTAGTGCCTACCATCGCTCAGTCAGACTGCTCTATCAAATCATAGACTTAATTATAGCATAATAACACACAGAAATACGAGCCTTAGGTCATTAATATGGTCGACTCCGGAAACTATCATCTCGAAAACAAGACGTTTATTCTTTCAGTGAAATACGGAACCGTTCCGTATTTTATCTAACGGGTGGCCATAAGTCTAAATATTCCTGTTACATTGCACAACCTTCAATGTCATGTCATAATTACGTAAAATTCTGGCAAATTAGTTTGCAACGAGCCAGGCGGCCCAAACTGTTGCATATACACTGACTCTGCGTGTAATGAACGCAAGAGTAGTGACACAATTTTACCTGGTTAATATTGCCTGCTAACCTGGATTTCTTTTAGCTATATATGCAGGTTTAAAAATATATACTTCTGTGTATTGATTTTAAGAAAGGCATTGATGTTTATGGTTAGGTACATTGATGTTTATGGTTAGGTACAGTCGTGCAATGATTGTGCTTTTTTTTTCTCGCAAATGTGCTTTTGTTAAATCATCCCCCGTTTGGCGAAGTTGGCTGTCTTTGTTAGGATGAAATAGTCTTCACACAGTTCAACGAGCCAGGCATCCCAAACTGCTGCATATACCCTGACTCTGTTGCAAGAGAAGTGACGCAATTTACCTAGTTAAAAGAAATTCATGTTAGCAGGCAATATTAACTAAATATGCAGGTTTAAAAATATATACTTGTGTATTGATTTTAAGAAAGGCATTGATATTTATGGATAGGTACACGTTGGATCAACGACGGTCCTTTTTCGCGAATGCGCACCGCATCGATTATATGCAACGCAGGACACGCTAGATAAACTAGTAATATCATCAACCATGTGTAGTTAACTAGTGATTATGATTGATTGTTTTTTATAAGATAAGTTTAATGCTAGCTAGCAACTTACCTTAGCTTCTTACTACATTCGTGTAACAGGCAGGCTCCTCGTGGAGTGCAATGTAAGGCAGGTGGTTAGATCGTTGGACTAGTTAACTGTAAGGTTGCAAGATTGAATCCCCGAGCTGACAAGGTAAAGAAATCTATCGTTCTGCCCCTGAACAAGGCAGTTAACCCACCGTTCCTAGGCCATCATTGAAAATAAGAATGTGTTCTTAACGGACTTGCCTAGTTAAATAAAGGTGTTAAAAATTAAATGATATCCGATTGTTATGAAAACTTGAAATCGGCCATTCCGATTTAATCGGTCGACGTCTATTACATACCCTACATTACTCATATGTATATACTGTACTCTATACCATATACTGCATCTTGCCTATGCCGTTCGGCCATTGCTCATGCATCTATTGTTATGTACATATTCTTATTCATTCCTTTACACTTGTGTGTAGAAGGTAGTTGTTGTGAAATTGTTAGATACTTCTGCGTGGTCGGAACTAGAAGCACAAGCATTTCACTACACTCGCATTAACATCTGCTAACCCTGTGCATGTGACAAATAAATGTTGATTTGACCCTTCACCAATTCATTGCTTTGTGAGCGACGCCACACTTTATCTAGTCCTATTTATGCGAATGGCCCAGTGTTTTTCCTGGTTAGATCACATGGATCAGGTTTATGTGTGTGACTGACTGACTGGGTGTTATACGCTGACAGGTACCAGGACATCCTCCACTCTATCAACCTGGCCCGCAAGGGGAACCCGGGGCTGAGGAGCTGCGACGGCCACCAGGAGCTGCTTAAGTACCTGCGCAGCGACGTCATCGAGGTGGCCTCGCGCCTCCAGAAAGGCGGCCTGGGTTACATGGACGACAGCATGGATGAGTTTGAGAGAAAGGTAACTATTTATTCACAATCAATTGACATGTTTGGAATCAGGAGTTTATCCTGATCACATATCTGGCTGGTCAGGTCATATGGGCAGGAAAAACTAATGGCCATACATATTATTTTGTATCTACAAACTTTTCAAGATTTTTGTCAATGCCCATTTACCTGTATTTGTCTTTGGGCCTTGCACATCCAGAAGAGTATGACCTCTGAACTTGACCATTCCCCTCTGACTCCTGTCTGTCTCTGTGTGTTCAGGTGCGTGACCTGGAGAACCTAAAGGACTTTGGGGAGTGCGTCATCACCCTCCAGGCCTGCGTCATCAAGAAGTTCCTGCAGGGCTTCATGGCTCCCAAGCAGCAGAAGAAGAAAAAGCAGGAAGGGGAGGAGAGCAGGAAAACTGAGGAGGTGGATGAGGAGAAGAAGCTGGCGGAGGAGGCAAGGGTGAGTAATACCTATTTTAGACAGAACATGGTATGTTACCTGTAATTTAAAACAAGGCAACCCCTTTTCAAACATCCCCTTTTTTATCACTTTCTTGCAAGTAGCTCGGGCAGTGTAGGCCATCATTGTATATAAGAATTTGTTCTTAACTCACGCTCTCCAGTTAAATAAATAAAAATCTTTTTTTTTTTGAACAACCCCTTTTATACATGTCAGTGCGTAACCGGCAATTGGAAGAGGGATGATTAAACCATGGGGCCTGTTTGCAATTCAAACTAGGAAGGTGTTAAACAGTAGTGTTATTGAATTTACCTGCATAAAACAGATCTTTTCTCGCAGACCCATTACCAGTTTTTTGGTTACAGTGTCATAACTAGGTCTCGAGGTGGATTGTAATGTACCTTTTTATTTTTTTACCCTCTACCTCGTTCAGATATTAACGCAATGTGGTATGAAGAAGATGGCATGGTTAACAAAAGTGGGATATGTGTCCTGTATATGAAAGGGGTATTACTGACGGTCCTGAGTCCGATGTTTCTTCATCCTGCTAATGGTTAAGGACAGGATTGAAGATAGGGTAATCTGATCCTTGATCTGGTTTTAAAGGGCTTCTACCCCGAGCTGTATTTGAGCTTAAGGAGGACTGTCTTTTCAAATCAAATAAATGTTTTAAAGTGCACTTTAAACACACTTCTGCAAAAATCTATACAATAAAAAAAAAAGTTCTTAAAAAAAGTAGTAATTTGTCTGCCGTGCAGGTGGCGACGGCAGTAGAGAAATGGAAGACAGCGATCCGCGAGGCCCAGACCTTTTCCCGGATGCACGTGCTGCTGGGCATGCTGGACGCCTGCATCAAGTGGGACATGTCGGCAGAGAACGCACGCTGCAAGGTGTGCCGCAGGAAAGGTGGGTGATCCTCAACGTCCTGGAGCTGTATGAGGGAGTCCGAAACTGGTGTCAATGGAAAAGAAATGCCAATTAGTAAGAAACCATTACAGATGGTGTCCTAAAAGTGAATCTAATTTTAGCACACGTCGATCAGAGGTAAATAAAAACCCGGGGGGGGGGGTTGTTGGTTGCACATCGTGCCTCAAGGTCTCGTCAAGAACACCTTTCTCAGTATTGAGTCAGCTACACCAGCATTTCCCAAACTCGGTCCTGCCCCCCCCCCGGGTGCAAGTTTTTTTGCCTTAGCACTACACAGCTGATTAAAATAATCAAAGCACGCTGATGAGTTGGTTATTTGAATCAGCTGTGTAGTGCCCGGGCAAAAACCACAATATGCACCCAAGGGAGACCCCAGTACCGAGTTTCGTTAAACCCTGATTTACAATAAAAAGCATTTGACTGTCATTTTCTGCCTGTTGGAGATGATCCACCTGAGTAAGGTGCTGTGAAGACTTCGGCTATCCACAAATCACCTTGCATTCCACTCAAGCCGGAGTGTCAATCTGGCCCACGAGGTGGTTTGAGTGAAACATTTATAAACAAACATTTTAGGGGTTTGCTGGCCCCTGCACTAAAGGAATCTTTGCAGTAAAAATGAGCAAATCTGTTCATGGCCTTCGAATTAAACCTCTCGAACAGGCAGAAAGACATGATTGACTAATGTATAGAATCTTTGAATGACTGAAGTGGAGTTGCTATGTGACGTTATCAGCTACAGTTGAAGTCAGAAGTTTACATACACTTAGGTTGGGGTCATTAAAACTCGTTTTTCAACCACTCCACAAATTACTTGTTAACAAACTACAGTTTGGGGCCTCCCGGGTTGGGCAGTGGTCTAGGGCACTGCATCGCAGCGCTAGCTGTGCCACCAGAGACTCTGGGTTCGCGCCCAGGCTCTGTCGCAGCCGGCCGTAACCGAGAGGTCCGTGGGGCGACACACAATTGGCCTAGCTTCGTCCGGTTTAGGGAGGGTTTGGCCGGTAGGGATATCCTTGTCTCATCGCGCACCAGCGACTCCTGTGCCGGGCGCAGTGCACACTAACCAAGGTCGCCAGGTGCACGGTGTTTCCTCCGACACATTGGTGTGGCTGGCTTCCGGG
The DNA here is from genome assembly GCF_045791955.1 of Oncorhynchus clarkii lewisi. Lineage (NCBI taxonomy): Eukaryota > Metazoa > Chordata > Actinopteri > Salmoniformes > Salmonidae > Oncorhynchus > Oncorhynchus clarkii. Next base: position 12,156,432 of record NC_092170.1, read on the forward strand.
TTGGATGCGTGCTGTGTTAAGAAGCAGTGCGGCTTGGTTGGGTTATGTTTCGGAGGAAGCATGGCTTTCGATCTTCGTCTCTCCCGAGCCCGTACGGGAGTTGTAGCGATGAGACAAGATAGTAACTACCAACAATTGGATACCACGAAAAAGGGGGTAAAAATAAAAACTACAGTTTTGGCAAGTCAGTTAGGACATCTACTTTGCATGCCACAAGTAATTTTTCCAACAATTGTTTACAGACAGATTATTTCACTTATAATTCACTGTATCACAATTCCAGTGGGTCAGACATTTACATTTTTAAACAGCTCGGAAAATTCCAGAAAATGATGTTATGGCTTTAGAAGCTTCTGATAGGCTAATTGACATAATTTGAGTCAATTGGAGGTGGACCTGTGGATGTATTTCAAGGCCTACCTTCAAACTCAGTGCCTCTTTGCTTGGCATGATAGGAAAATCAAAAGAAATCATCCAAGACCTCAAAAAAAATTGCAGACCTCCACAAGTCTGGTTCATCCTTGATCAATTTCCAAATCGCCTGAAGGTACCACGTTCATCTGTACAATCAATAGTACGCAAGTATAAACACCATGGGACCATGCAGCCGTCATACTGTTCAGGAAGGAGACGCGTTCTGTCTCCTAGAGATGAACGTACTTTGGTGCGAAGAAGTTCAAATCAATCCCAGAACAACAGCAAAGAACCTTGTGAAGATGCTGGAGGAAACGGGTACAAAAGTATATATCCACAGTAAAACGAGTCCTATATCAACAACCTGAAAGGCCACTCAGCAAGGAAGAAGCCACTGCTCCAAAACCGCCATAAAAAAGCCAGACTAGGGTTTGCAAATGCACATGGGGACAAAGATCATACTTTTTGGATAAACATCCTCTGGTCTGATGAAACAAAAATAGAACCGTTTGGCCATAATGACCATTGTTATGTTTGTTGGAAAAAGGGTTAGGCTTGCAAGCCGAAGAACACCATCCCAACCGTGAAGCACGGTGGTGGCAGCATCATGTTGTCGGGGTGCTTTGCTGCAGAAGGGACTGGTGCACTTCATAAAATAGATGTCATCATGAGGTAGGAAAATTATGTGGATATATTGAAGCAACATCTCAAGACATCAGTCAGGAAGTTAAAGCTTGGTCATAAATGGGTCTTCCAAATGGACAATGACCCCAAGCATACTTCTAAAGTTGAGGCAAAATTGCTTAAGATATTGTAGTGGCCAACACAAAGCCCTGACCTCAATCCCATAGGAAACTTGTGGGCAGAACTGAAAAAGCGTGTGAGCAAAGAGGTCTACAATCCTGGCTCCGTTTCACCAGCTCTGTCAGGAGGAATGGGCCAAAATTCACCCAACTTATTGTGGGAAGCTTGTGGAAGGATACCTGAAACGTTTGACCCAAGTTAAACTATTTAAAGGCAACGCTACCAAATACTAATTGAGTATATGTTCCCAGTGGGTATGTGATGAAAGAAATAAAAGCTGCAATAAATCATTCTCTTACTATTGTTCTGACATTTCCCATTATTAAAATAAAGTGATGATCCTAACTGACCTAAGACAGGACATTTTTACTAGTATTAAATGTCAGGAATTGTAATAAAAAAGGATCAAATAAAGTTTAAATGTATTTGGCTACGGTGTATGTAAGAATCTGACTTCAACTGTATGTGTTGATCTTTGCTCTAGTAAATGTATTACCTGATTTATCCAGTTGCGTTATTAGAACCCATTCTCTCTTCCAATAACAGCCTGTACTCTCTCCAGGGACAGGGCTGAGGCCTCCTGTCCTCGTGCTGCGGGACATGGTTAGCCCCAGGCAGGGCGGGTGGATGAGCCCAGAGCAGGGACAGAGTAGTGTCAGACAGGTGCAGGTGTACCACATGCTGCCACAAAGCCACACTACAGGTGAACTAGCAGTACGATACTACAGTATAAGGCCCTGTATAAGTATTGAGGTAATATAATTACTATAAGTAGAAGTACAATACTCAAGGCCATGTGTGACAACACACTGCTTTCTCCTATCCATGTTGCTGATCTTACAATAGCAGAGATGGTGTATTGGACACCTACCCAGTGATTTCAGGTTAGACATGGCTTGTAACCTTATCTTGAAAAAATATATAAATATTTGGGAATGAGAGACTCATAGGTTCTAAATTATTATGATGAATCCTGGTTTTGGTAGAAATAATGGGTGTGCCCTTATCCCTGGGGGTTTGACCAACTGTCTCATTGTAAGTTGGGCCCTAGCCAAATTAACTTTGATGTGTGATGACAGCTTCTTGGCTCAATCCCGTATCATCCACTACTTCTTGTAGGTGTGGGTCCTGGGCTGTGAGGCATACAGCGCGGACATTGTTTGCTCAGTTGTAGGTTTTGCACGCACACTCCATACAGAGAGGCTTCTCCTTATTAAATATAACTTTTGCTGGTCTTAGTGACTTTAGACAATTAAAAATGTATGTATAGAGTTAATGACAGTGTAGGCCTAAAACTATTTACTCCATCCTTCCTTCAGGTGAGGATGACAAGCTCATCCTGTGTGACGAGTGCAACAAGGCCTTCCACCTGTTCTGTCTGCGCCCCGCCCTCTACCGCATCCCCCAGGGGGAGTGGCTGTGTCCCGCCTGCCAGCCCGCTGTGCAAAGACGCTGCTCCCGCGGAAGGTAGGGTTCACACGATAACACACAACACCTCACTGGAGGATTAAAGACTTAGCTGTGTCTAAACTTTCTGGTCCTTTGTCAAACTTGACAATTAAGCTGTTTCAATCTAAAGGTGGTACTGTAGAAGCCACGAGGAAAATACTCTAGTGTTTTATTATTTTGACTCCACTGATGAGCCCCCAAAACAGCCCCTAGTTTCAAATGTTCTTCCAAACTTACGGCATGTAAAGAAAAGCCTGTTTTGCTATTGGATGAACACTCTTTAACAGAATGCTGATGGCTACTTGTTGTTCCAGAAACTACAATGAGGACACTGAGGAAGAGGAGGATTCTGAGGGCGAAGAGGAGTCTGAATCCGAGGACTCTGATGAAGAGGATAAGGAGGATAATGATTACAAGGCCGTGGGCCACAGCTGTGAGTATTATTGACCCCAGTAGGGACCCTTACTTACCATAACCCAATGTAACAGTACTGAGTCTTTCGAGTCTTGCTAATAGATTTTGAAGTAGATTTAAGTCAACTTTAACTTTGCCACTAAGGAACATTCACTGTCTTCTTGGTAAGCAACTCCAGTGTAGATTTGACCTTGTGTTGTAGGTTATTGTCCTGCTGAAAGGTGAATTTCTCTCCCACTGTCTGGTGGAAAGCAGACTAAGGTTTTCCTCTAGGATTTGCCTGGTCTTAGCTCATCTCATTTATTTTTATCCTGAAAAACTACCCAGTCTTTTCAGATATCAAGCATACCATGATGCAACCACCACCATGATTGAAAATGAGGAAGTTACTTGGTGAAGTGTTGGATTTGCCCCAACCATGAGGCTTTTCATTTAGGCCAAACGGTGTATTCCTTTGGTGTGATAATAAAGGATGCATGTTTTGGAATTTTTGTATTATGTACATTTGTATCCTTCTTTTCACTCTGTCATTTAGGTCATTATTTCGGAGTCGAATTCAAGCTGCTTTATTGGCATGAAAATGGTGTCAATATTGCCAAAGCAACAATGTATACATTGTAATAAAATTATAACTTGTAATAATAAATATGGTAGTTAATAATAAAATAACAACAATGTATTAGAAATGTAATCACTACAATGTTGTTGATCCATCCTCAGTTTTTCTCCCATCTCAGCCACCGCTGTTTTAAAATCACCTGTTGCCTCATGGTGACATCCCTGAGCAGTTTTCTTCCTGTCCTGCAGCTCAGAAGGACGACTATCTTTGATGTGTCTGGGTGGCTTAATACATAATCCAGTGCATAATTATTAACTTGACCATGCTTAAAGAGCTATTTTAAAGTCTGGTTTGTTATTGTTAACCATTTACCAATCACTGCCAGTTTTCATGAGTTGAATCTGTGCTTGAAATTCAGTTCTTGACCAAGGGACCTTATGTAAAGTGCCTTCAGAAAGTATTCCCACCCCTTCGTCCATTTTGTGGTTACAGCCTGAATTTAAAATGGATTACATTTAGATTTGTCACTGGCCTACACACAATACCCTATAATGTCAGTGGAATCATGTTTTTAGACATTTTTACAAATGAAAAGCTGAAATGCCTTGAGTCACGTGTTCAGCCCTTTGTTATGGAAAGCCTAAATACGCCCAGGAGTAAAAAAAATTGTTAAATCACTTAAGTTGCATGGACTCACTGTGTTCAACAGTAGTGTTTAACAGGATTTTTCTTAAGAACGCATCTCTGTGCTCCACACATACAATTATCTGTAATGTCAAGCAGTGAATTTCAACCACCAAGGCCAGGAAGAGTTTCCAATACCTTTTCAAAGAAGGGCACCTATTGGAAGGTAGGTAAAAAAACAAAAAGGTGGACATTGAATATCCCTTTGAGGATGGTGAAGTTATTAATTACACTTTGGATGGTGTATTTAATACACCCAGTTACCACAAAGATACAGGTGTCCTTCCTAACTCAGTTGCCGTAGAGGAAGGAAGCCCCTCAGGGATTTCACCATGAGGCCAATGGTGACGTTAAAACAGTTAGCTTGTTTAGTGGCTGTGATAGGAGAAACTGAGTATGTATCAACATTGTATTTACTCAATAATAACTAACCTAATTGACAGAGTGAAAAGAAGGACACCTGTACAGAATACAAATATTCCAAAACAAGCTTCCTGTTTGTAACAAGGCAGTAATACTAAAACAATTAACACTTTATTCAGGACAAAAAGTTATGTTTGGGGCAAATCCAATATAACACGTTACTTAGTACCACTCCATATTTTTGCGCATATTGGTAGTTGCATCATGTTATGGGTATGCTTGTAATTGCTAAGGAGGAGTTTTTCAGGATAATAATACATTTTAAAAAATGTAGTTAATCACAGGCAAAATCCTAGAGGTAAACCTGGGTCAGTCTGCTTTCCACCAGACAGTGGGAGATTAATTAACCTAAAACACAAGGCCAAATCTTCACTGGAGTCGCTTACTAAGAAGTCAGGGAATGTTCCTGAGTGGACAAGTTAGTTTAGACTTAAAGGGCCTGAGTGGGAAGGGCCTGTGGTGTAGCAGGGGTTTTACATAGATACTAGGGCCCAGACTTTCTCCTGTCCTGACCAGAGAGAACTGAACAGCCCGAACATTTTACGGATGCAGAGAAAGATGAGAATGACAGGAATGTGGTGCAGTATTCTGAGCTCATTCTCTCCCCTCTTCATTGTCTGAGTGTCGTCCCCCCTTTTTGATCTGGTGGGCTTTTCACCCCCGGCTTGGCTGACGGTATGTGGCAGAGTGATCCTCTGTGAGTTTAGGCCTGCACGTAAGGTAACCACACACAATTGGGTTTGGAAGACCGGTGGTTATAGTGCTGCCGTAGCAGGTCGTTTTTTTCCCCCTGCAGATCTGGCAACATAACATTGCAAACCAAACTGTGAGCGAGGATTCGGCCCAGTGCATTTTGAGGTCTCTTGACTTCACATAGCTCCCTCCCTCTGAGAAGTTGGGCTTGTTGATGAGCCTAGTCGACCAGAGATATTTTTTAGGATGTCTATTAAAATATATATTTTTTAATCTGGATATTTTAGCATTTTACTTGTGATTATAGCTTCACCCCTATTCTTACAGTTCATACAGGTACAACAAATGGCTGATTGAAATGTTTTTCTGATGGTGTGGGTGTATATTTAACTGGACTCTTCTGCTTCCCAGTGAGATCAAGGAAGAAGACAAAGAACTCTAAAGCATTGAAGGCGCCCAGTAAGGCGTCTAAGAAGCACTCTCCCCCCAGTAAACCCAGCAAACAGAGGGCCGCCTCTAGCAGTCCTGCAGACATCGACGAGCTGGTGAGAACACACACACCCTATGGCTCATGGTTAGAAAGACTTTGGTCTGACCTCCCGAGTGGTGCAGTGGTCTAAGGCGTTAATACAGACCCGGGTTCGATTCCAGGCTGTGTCGCAGCCGGCCCGTGACCGGGAGACCCATGCGGCTGTGCACAATTGGCCCAGCATCGTTAGGGGAATGTTTGGCCGGCCGGGATGTCCTTGTCCCATCGTTCTCTAGCGACTCCTTGTGGTGGGCCGGCCGCATGCATGCTGACTTCGGTCGCTAGTTGTACGGTGTTTCCTCCGACACATTGGTGCAGCTGGCTTCCGGGTTTAAGCGAACAGTGTGTCAAGAAGCAGTGCGGCTTGGCAGGGTCGTGTTTCGGAGAACGCATGGCTCTCAACCTTCGCCTCTCCTGAGTCTGTATGGGAGTTGCCGCGATGGGACAAGTCTGTATATACGAATTGGATTCCATGAAATTGGGAAGAAAGGGGAGTAAAGAAAAAAACGTGCCAAAAAAATTGACTTTAGTAAGCCAGCTTCTATGCAGGTAACTTGACCCCTTGCTAACACTAATATGGTGTGTTTGGTTTGCTGCAGGTGCGTCAGAGCTCAAAGACAGGTGTGCGTCGGCAGGCCCTGGAGCTGGAGAGGAGCGAGGAGATCCTGCAGAAACTGGTCAAATTCCGCTACAGCTGGCCGTTCAGGTGAGACTGATGCGCTGCTAGTCTGTTAGACTGGCATGCAGTTAAACATTTGTGAAGCTGGGAAGTGTCTCCTGAAAGTGTTTAAACTATGGCTTGACTGGCACAACTAACTTTGGACTTGTACTCCTATCTCAATGTAACAACATACATTGACACTAACTATATATAAATATCAGACCGTTGATTAGATGCAGGTTCAGTGTAAGTGTCCATGTGAATTCCATGGAAATAGTATCAAGATATATATAGTTCTGAGATGGTAGACCTGACCCCTAACCTCCCTGTCTTCTCTCCTCGCTCCAGAGAGCCGGTGTCAGTAGAGGAGGCGGAGGACTACTTTGACATCATCTCCAGCCCCATGGACTTCCAGACCATGCAGGCCAAGTTCAGCGAGGGCCAGTACCGCCACGCCCAGGACTTCCTGGAGGACGTCAAGCTAGTGTTCTCCAACGCCGAGGAGTACAACCAGACGGGCAGCTCGGTGCTCTCCTGCATGGCCAAGACGGAGCAGAGCTTCACCCAGCTGCTCCACAAGCTGCTACCCGGCCTCTGCTACCTGCGCCGGCGCCAGAGGAAGAGGGTTAGTCGGACCCCTCAGGACGAGGAGGAAGAGGAGACGCCCAAGGTTCGGAAGATGCAGAATGGGAAAGGCAAGGTGGGTCGGCCCAGGAAAGTAGTGGTGGAGCAGAGGAGAAAGGAAGAGGAGGAGAGCGAGGAAGAGGGCAGCGTGAAGAGGAAGAGCAAGCGGGCGGTGGCCACGTCCAGCCGGAGAGACTACCGAGAGCAAGGGAGTGATGGCGAGGAGGGCGGCAACCGGAGAACTCGACAGCGGGGGGGCGATGGTGGGGATAGTGACGAGGAGAACGGGGCCAGCCACCGACATTCCAAGCGGCAAAAACGTTCATAATGAAGTCCAGGGTGCTTCTTGTGTTTGTCTTTTCAAATTTCTGCCCCTAAAATGAAAACAGAACACCCCTCCCAATTCTGAGGAAATGGGACTCAACTTCTCAGATGGAGTTTTTTGTGTTTTTGGTTTTATGTTAATATTTTTGAGTAAAAAAAGAAACTGATTTATATTTGTAATGCGATTTAATATTTGGTGACTTTTTTCAAACAGACATTTACATCTAAGACGAGAGGATTTGTCAGAGCTCTTTGAGAATTTTAATTTATCCCCCCCACACCTTACATTCTGGTCATCCTCCCAGATTTAAAGTTGTAATTTAGCTTCTGTGCGGCTTGGGCTGTGAGGGATGGGCTGTTAACCGTTGTCCAGGAAATAACTCATTTATGTCGATGTACAGTCCTCATTCTCTGGTTTTGCTTTTTGACGCGACTAAACACTGGCCTTTGGGCAACCCAGCCGTGCGAAGGCACCAAAGCCCTTGGTGTGTGTGTCTGAATTATTCCTTCAGGCTACGCACCAACGGCCTAGCCATCATTCTGCATAAACATTTGACCCATACAGATAATCCAGGTTTTTACGTATGCAATTCAGTTTCCTGTGTTGACAATGAAAAGACCTATTGTAAAAACAACGGTACATTTTAACCCCCTCTTTCTCCAGAGGACTCTGTTCTTGTTGCAGTGTCTCATTCCTGGTCCACCGCGTTGCCCGACCTTTCACCTCCAGAATGTCCTCAAATTCAGTAGATAATTCCCCTTAAACTCCGCCCTGTAGTTCTCTCCCTGTAAAATTAGGGCTGCCTTTTGTGGTAGGGCTCTGTCTCATTGACATTATAGGCATTTATTATTTTAAACCACAAATCCAAGCATAGCCATGGTCTAAATGCATGGAAATGTGTTTTGTTGACTTGAAAATGGGATTTTCATGATTTGTTTTGTTGCACATTTTGGCCGAATTGATTCAAAGGAAGTGTATGAAATACTTGCGAGCGATAACCACTTCCTTCCTCAAAGATTTGTCAGCGGTCATCTTTATGCCGTGTCATCAATACAAGGTCTGGTTAGGTTCTAGTCCGATGTTGGCGATCTGTGTGTGGAGGAGGGTTCGTGGACCATGAGCCGGATTGTTCGGTTCAAATCCTTCAGGTTATTACCATTGCTTCAAGCTCCTTATTGTGTATGTTTCCATTCATTAGCACCAGGTGGTGCTATACTCCTGCACTTTTAACCAGCATAGTGCAAGTCATGGTCCCTTGAGAACCTCTTGTCTTGTTCATATCCTTTCCTTCAACAACCTCATGCACATTCTACTGTGGAGTAGGTGTTTAAAAAAACCTTCTCCCTCGCTAGTGTGTGTACCCTGTACCATAATCGAACCTTGGAGAGCGCTATGGTCCTTGGAGTAATTCTCAGATGGGGTGTTGGGGTATCTATTTACAGAACACCGGTTAGGTAGTCATACAATGCAGATGTCTTGACTATGACCTGTAGTTCTATGCAGTATGTTAGTGCTTTTCTAACACTACTGTCATTGAATCGTCAAGCCTATGATCTGATTTTTAATTTGAGACTTATCATTTGGGCAGTTCTAAAAAGCTCCTTTTTTTGTACTACTTGAATTCTGTGTCTGAAATGATTTGAAATGTAATTTTTGGCTGTTCAATTACAATGAATATTTAGATGGAAGAGCAGATCTAAAGAATTGCAAAAGTGACAGCCCTCCTCAGTAAAATTCCTGTAGTAAATACTTTCTTTCTTTCCGGAGGAACTAAAGTATTTTACACTTAAAAAAATAATATTTATCATCGCAACTGGGGTCGGGATTGGTGAGCCCCACACTCAGGTGTGGGGCTCACATGTAAAGAATCCCCCCTCCCCATTTTTTTTACATTTTTTTTTTTAAAGGATATGGGTTTGAAGTTTAGATCTCCCCTTAGTTTTGAGGTTAATAGTATTCCCCTAGCCATAACTGCCAATGGTAAACCTGATAGAGAATTGCCAGTGGGGAGGAGTTAGCCATGGGACCGCAGGCTGACTGATGTATGTTTTCTTTACTTTTTAATTAAACATCATACAATGGTATCGCTTTCTACTGTCTTGCTTATTTCTGTCTTTATTCTTTGTGGTTGGTTTACCTTCCTCGGTTGAATGCACTGATTCTAAGTTGTGTGCTTAATGACTGAAACGTAAATGTTGATTAAAGGTCCTGTGCATTGTGAAAGATGGTTACAACCCAGTGCTTAGTGGAGAAATTAGTTTGAAGATGCCTTGTGGAATTAAAGCTGCTCCCAGTCATCTGAGGGGGGACAACTTTGCCTGAAAAACTGTCCTATTAAGGAAGCTTTTGTGGAGTCAAGTGAAACTCTGTCTCGGGTTTCATTGCCTTGCCGTGACGGCTGGAACACTGTCGTGGGGGCTTCAGCAGTCTTGTCTGCTGTCGGTCTCTCTGGTCCAATCTCATTGGGCCTGTACTCTCTCACACGGAGAACATGCCGTTATTTTAATTACAGACACTTGTGTTGTTCTTGGACCTCTCCGGAGGCACCAGGTAATTATCCCTAGTCACTTGCGAGGCACACAGACTCCAGACTTTCCACTGCTGCATGGAGGGAGGGAGGGAGGGAGGGAGAGGGCCTGCGGCAGGTAGGGGCTGCTGTGGAGTAGTTAAGGAAGTGACAGCTCATCAGTTTTTTTCTAGTTGGAGACTCAAGAATGGTTAACCATACAGGGAATTATCCAGACATAAAAGGTTGTTTTATACTCATCATTGATACTATATCCAAATTGAGTGTACAGCCAGTACACATTATTTAACCTCTGTCCCAGTGCTTGGGAAGACCACTGTTGATATGCTTCAAGTATTCTGTATCTGGTATGGCTCATCATGGCTTCTGTTTATATTCGAGACGGGTTGTCCAACCTCCCTAAATCCTTTGGGATGTGTCAGTGGATCTGAAACTCCCTTACAAAGGTTAGAGCGTTCCTCTGTCCTCAACCAGTGCACTGCTTTTCAGCCATGAAATACCTTCAGCCATATTCACTCTAATCTCGGGAAACCCCAGACCTAGGGCAACCCGTCTCTGGAGAGACTATACTCTACAGACCAATCGGTGTACACTTGAGTCTGCTCACTGGCGTGGGTGTGCGTCTCCTCCACCTCTTCTGAGCATCTTGGTATGACGACAAGTCCTGTCATTCCGCAGAAGAGCCAAACTTACCAAACTCAGATGGAATGTACTATACCTGAAGGCTCTAGTTGTTATTTTTTTGTAAATTAGCCAAGATTACACTTTGAAAAGAAGTGTATGTTCAGACAGCATGCTCATTTCTAAACACAGTGTATTCTACAGACATCTTCCAGCAATGAGAGGATGGAGTAAACAAACCCTTTTGCTTACAGCTCTTTTACCTTTAGGTAGGTTGGCCATGATGTGACCTGGGCAGGGAACATTTTTAGGCTCTAATGTTATAGGCTATATAACTAGAATAGTGTTTTCCCTGTGTTAGGTCACTCCAGGCCCTACCTGTAGAAAACATTTAGCTGTAGCCAGACTCAGCATAACATTCTAATGACCAGGCGTTTGCCCTGTAGGGATACTGTGTATGGTTGTCAGTGTTATCTTCACGATGTCAACGTGACCCCTTTCATAAAGTACAGTCGGAACACTTCTTCATCTGAGAGTGTGACTACACCATTAGGTCATCGGGGCAAAAGGTAAAGCAAACTGTACCTCTAAAGTATGGAAACACTAGCAGGGCTTCAAGCTACAGACATCAGGGAATCTAAAGTTTTACACAGCTTGTCATGTTCATTCGGGCACACAACAGAGGAAAACTTTTTGCAACAGAAAGTGAACACTAGTGTTTCTTATTAGTAAAGAACAGGTAGTCTTTTCCTTTTTCAATCTGTTTTCTTCCGTTTGGTGCCTAATGAACAGTACCCAGGTTTAACGAGGCAAATATCACCATCGTCAAGCAAACACTCACCATGTGCAGAGTCCCCTTTGACCCAGCAAATATTGACCCACAACTTCTGTCCACGGTCTTGCTCAGTGCAGAGGGCATTTCGCAGCAGCAAACAAACATATTTCATAGGTGAATCCACAGGGGATTGTGTGAGTATGTTTGTGTCTGTATGTCATGTGGCTGTGGTGTGGGTACCAATCTTCATATAAGGTCTGGTGATGAAACGTTTTCTGTGGAACAAAGTCAACAGACAAGAACAATCCTGACTATGCAGACTGAGCCACAGAACCATACAGAGGGACAAAAATGACCTGAAAACGACTGACAGAACCAACTCCCAAGACCTCTATCAGCAACATCAATGCACCAATTAAATCCCCTTCTCCCTTTCAATGCGAGCTCAGATGATTACTAATGCATTATTCACGAAACAGCCCTCTACTCCAAACTCCTTTACCCCAAATTTCTCGACAGGAGTGCGTCCTCCTCTCCTTTGATGATAAAAAAAAATGTAGTTAAAAAAGAAACTCCAGCATGCAGAAATAGAGAAGTTAGGAGGCTGAGCTTCCTCCTGGGGAAAGACAGGGAGATCACCCCGATGGGAGTCTGCTCTCCTCTGAAATCCTCCCTCCTTCCTTCCCTCATCCCAGATTAGTTCAAACTCACCCAGCATTTACATCACTGATTTATGCTGCGACTGGATCCGGAAATAGACCATTTTATTCGTATGCTTCGTAAACAACAGGTGTAGACTAACAGTGAAATGCTTACTTACGGGCCCTTCCCAACGGTGCAGAGAGAAAGAAAATAGAGAAATAATAGAAAAGTAAAACACATAACAACACAAGTATTAATACACTTGGCTACATACACAGGGTACCAGTACCCGGTCGATGTGCAGGGGTACGAGGTAGTTGAGGTAGATATGTACATATAACTAGGAATAAACAGCCTACATCGGATCAGACAGACTTGGACTGCTTACTGGCTGAATCCATTTGTCTTTCTATTTGAGAGGTTGAGCAGAGTGCTCAAGTGATCCACTCCTGACCCTGGGGGTGCTGTGGTGTTTATTGGTTTTACATCCTGGCACTTTGATCATTTTAGCCATGTTACATGTTGCAGCTGTTGTATTGGCGGGATTAGAATAGCAGTTCAGGTTGCTATTGAAAGCCTGTCTAACGTGGGAAAACAAATGACAGTAAGTTCAATACAGTTTTTAGACTTGTATCTTCACTTGTCAAAGGGTTCCTGTTCTACAGCTTTTTTCCCTGTGTTTCACTCATATGACAGTATGCGTGTCATGAGAAGCACATCTAGTCTTCAACATAGCCTTCATCTTACTTGTCTGCTGATTTAGTTCCTGAGTTAAGCTACTCTAGAGTTAAGTACCCCCAGCCATTTCACTTATTTTGTCTGTGATTCAACTAATCCTGGATGGTTAGTTGAACAGTTGAATGCTTCTACACCTGCATTGCTTGCTGTTTGGGGTTTTAGGCTGGGTTTCTGTACAGCACTTTGAGATATCAGCTGATGTAAGAAGGGCTATATAAATACATTTGATTTGATTTGAATCAGATATGTTGGTGATACTGGAGTAGATCAAAGTGGAACAGCTAGAGGCGCTTGAGGAGTTTTGGGACACATTGCTTTAGCCCAGCACACTGCCTCTTCCCCCTGCCAATTTCCCCGTCTGTGTTTCATGGGCAAAGAAAACCAGAGAATTCAGTAACCCCGTTTATACCTGGTGCTAGAATGGGTCGTTGGACCAGATCTAGTCTACATTCTAATTGTACCCGCATTTCCAGAAATGTGTCTACACATGGTATTAAAATGTTTCTGTTATCCGTCCACTGTCTGCATTCTGACCAGATTCCCTGGTCCCTTCCTTTGTGTAAATTATTTCACAGCTATTCTTTCAGAATAATATTTATTGTAAGACACATATGGATGTAATTAGTCAATGGTGCCAATGGTCAATGGGCTGATCACTGTACATTAGACTGCTCAGCACTAAGAGGAACCAGCTGGCTGCCAATAGGCCACAGTGTCACACACACTAGACTTTTTTTGTACCGCAAATGAAGGAATGCTCAATTACCCCAAACCCAATGAAAAAACAGTTATTACATGAAAGTTGTTCTTTATGTTAAGATGAACATGGTTCTCCATTGTGACGTGTTGAACAGTACATGCCAGCTCGACGTAGAACTGAAATCAACGGCCAGCCGATATAGGCGTTGGAAACAGAGAGGTGGTTTGCCGGTGATGATTTTGACGGCTAGTGATGGTTTTTTTCAGGTCTAGCTGCAGCTAAGTTTGATACCTCAGTCTTCATTTTCTCTGTCGTCACACTTCATGACTTTCCTTGTTCTGGTAATAATACATTTCCTGTGTAGTTGGTCTGCTCTGCATCTGTTCTTGTTTACAGACCAGAGAAGAGCCTCATTAAGGCTGACACAGCGCTGGGCGGATGTGTCCAGAAAGTACCTATTAGTGGCTCCAGACTGCGGGCCAGAGCCACACTGGGCCAGGTGCTCATCAACACCGGTTGGCCTCTAGCTCTATTACACCATGCCAGGCCCTTCAGCACCAACAGGGAACATGACCAGTATTGTTGTCCAGCTGCAGGGTGTCAGGGATAGGGATGCATTTCTCTTGTTAGGTCAAGTGTGTGTGTGTGTGTTTGTGTGTGTGTGTGTGAGACAGAGTGTGTGAGTGAGAGAGAGAGACATTTCAGAGTGATACCCTGAGAAAGAGGGCACTCTGAGACAAAACCCTCAGTGAAGCCTGTGAGAGGAATTCCACAAGTGTTTTCAGTTTGAAGTGTCACAAAATAGTTCCTTGGGAGGAAAACAGAGGGGGGAGACAGAAGGGAAGGAGGGATTAGCAGTACCCCCTGTACACTCATGAACTGCTGTCCTGCTCACACACACACACACAGTGTAACCGACAGCACTATCTAACACTCAATGTGTGACACGCAACACAACCAACACTCTTCCAGGGGCTCTGCTACTTAAACAAACGGCCACGGGGGAGCCGGGAACTCTGCAGCCACAAAATGCTGCAGCAGAGGTGGAAGTGATCCTCATGATTTACTCTTAACACAGGGGCCCCCCAGGGGTGTGTCCTCGGCCCTCTGTCGTTCACCCACGACTGAGTGGCTTTTCAAAACACCAACTCCATCATCAAGTTTGCTGGCGACACTACGGTTGTAGGCCTGATAACCAACAACAACGAGTCAGCCTATAGGGAGGAGGTAATTGAACTGGCATTGTGGTGCCAGGACAGGACAACATCCTCTCTGTCAACGTCACAAAAAAAAAGAGTTGATTGTTGACTTCAGGAAGCAGAGGGAACATGCCCTAATCCACATCAACCAGACTGCAGTAGAGAGAGGACATCACCGAGGACTTGGCATGGACCAACAACTCTCTTGTCAAGGGCGAACAACAGTGTCTCTACTTTCTAAGGCGGCTGATGAAATTCAGCATGCCACCCCCCGTCCTCCAAATACTACTGTTGCACCATCGAGAACGTCCTGACCAGTTGCATCGTGGCCTGGTACAGGAAATTCTCCATCCACGACCCCAAGGCCCTCCAGCGGGTGGTGAAGACAGCCCAGTACATCACTGGGACCGTGCTCCCACCCATCCAGGACATCTACTCGAAATGCTGCCTGAGGGAGGCCCGCAGCATTATTGAGGACCCCTCACACCCCAGCCACGAGCTGTTCACTCCCTTACCATCGGGCAGACAGTATCAGAGCATGATGTCTGATAACAACAGGCTCAGAGACAGTTTCTATCTACAAGCCATCAGACTGCTGAACACTTGAACTGGACTGACCACCTGCTCTGATCCTCCGCAACTTAGCACACATGCACTCACTCATGCACACACACACACACACACACACACACACACACACACACACATACATTCATCACAACTGCTGCTACCAGACTCATATTATGATTGCTAAATACTGCACAATTTAAATTGCCCCCCAACCCCCCTTCCCCAAAACACGTGTTAATATTGGATTTTAAATTGGGCCGTCTTTATTATACTGATGATAAAATGTTTATTTAATTCTACTGAGTCATTTACTTCATTCGTATTCCTATCTTGTATTATTTATTATTGTTGTTGCATTGTCGAGAAGGAACCTGCACGTAAGCATTTCATTGGACGTTATATACCATGTACGTCCCGTATATACAACTAATAAAACTTGAAACTTGAAGTGAGGGGAGGCTGAGGCCCGGGGTGTTTACACAGAGTGGTTAGAGAGAGAGCGGGAAATGCCACAGGAACATAATCCCCATGTTTGCCTTACCCTCGTTAATCCGACAAACGACACAGAGAGCAGATTGCCTTACAGAGAAAGCTGGCACTTCGATATTTATCCTCACTAAGGCAAACATCTGGCCTGCCGGGTCCACTTTCTCTGTGAGGAAGGAATGAGGGGGTAGTGGGGTAGCGATCCACTCAGCCAAATTTATTTTGGGTGTTAAGTTTTCATTCAAATTGAAAGTGATGCCGGGCAGTGAGGTGCACCCTGGGTCTCTGTTCCCCCCTGGGTCCCATTTGTGTGGAGGGACAGAGGGGCATGAGGATAAGTTTGTGTGTGTAAGTCTGTGTGCGGTGAGGAACAGGGGAGGGTGTATTACACGGAAGGTGCTGATGGTGTGAAACTTCTCCCCTTGTTGTTTGTTTTCATTATCGGTCAGGCGAAGCGGAACACCTTGGGTCACAGACAAGCCCCAATAACGCCCCCCCCCCCCCCCCCCCCCCCCCCTCTCCCCTCCCCTTATCTCACTGGGAGTAGGATATGTTACTATCTTGTTAAATTTGAATTATGGCCAGCCCATTCTCACCTCATCCTTCATAGGTTTGAACTGTACGTGAACATTTTACTTGAGATATGTTGCAAAGAGTGAGACCTGTAATAGTATTACTAATGTCCCCTATTTTACTGCTTTTCCAGATCGAATGAATCACAGGATTAAAATAACTTCAGTTTGTTTGTATTTAGTAAGCTACGGTAGCTGTACAGTACAGCAGGTGTTTATTGTACTCTAGTCAGAGGTGTTTGAATCACCTGTCTCCCCTGTGATCACCTGGCCAACGTGGCCCTATTGACAGATGAAGAGTGTGTGAGAGTGAACAGGCCCTCTGTGTTACCTGGCTCAGTGAATGGTCTGAGAAGATGATCTTACCTGGCCATGTCGCCTTCGCGTCAGCAGCTCAGTTCAGACGGCGAACGTATCGTGTGTTACCTGGCCATGCTAACGGTGTGAGAGGATGTTAATTGGCCAAGAGGCGCCATCCTAGCCCCCGCTGGCGTCAGAGCCAGGAGACGTGGCATAAAGCCTACATAAAGCCTAGACCTCCAGACGCGGTGGGTCCAGAGAACCAGAGTGTCTGCCCGCTGTCTGGCTACCTCCCCTGGACAGGGCTCCTGTCGCCTGGCTGCGGAGGGCCACTCAACCTGGGTGGATATTCTTTCCTCCACATCTGCTGTGCATTAGCCAGAGCTCCGCCATTCAAAGGGTCCTTTATGGAGCCGTCAGCAGCCCCTCTGACTATCCTATGAAAACACACACACACACACACACACACACACTAGAAGGGTTGCTCACACCTCCTTTCTTTTACAGGAATCTGACCTCCTGCAGGACACAACAGCTGCAGACCGTTTTTTTAATGAATCGCCCGTGTTTAGTTCTGCTGTGTAGGAGGTGGGAGTCCAGGGGTGGTTAATACTCAGTTACACGCCTTAATGGTTTTCTCTCTGATTGAAGTCTTCTATCTGCCGAGAGCCCACTCAGGATTAGTTTAAGGAGAGGTTTTGGGCTAAAACATGTAGGCCTATATAGGGTGTTTACTGGTAATGGTATAGAACAGAGAACATGATGCAGAGCATGTCTAGTGGAACAGCTATACTCCACTGGTTGGTTTGATTGGTACAGGGGGGCGACACTCAACCCCCCTCCCCTTTGGCCCTCCTTCTTTCCACCTGGGTTGTGCTTAATTAAGTAGGCCCCCCACCTCTCCAGTCCCATTCTGCCCTCCCTGTGTTGGGGGGTTGGGGTTGGAGTGGTATTGTTGTGGTGAGGGAGGTCGCTCTCCTTACACCCCTCTATAAAGCTACCAGCAGCTTCACAATGGGCCAGAGAACACAATAGGCCTATAGGCCTCCAGGGCTAGTGGGCAAAATCACTCCTCTGTGTGTGTGTGTGATCTCCATGGGGAGATCCCAATCAACTAACACACACCTCTGCTATGCTGAACATCACACCACTACTGAAAACCCTTCCTCAGTTCATTCATCTGTCACTCAATCACAATGCATTGTTCTTTCTGGTTTGTTAGCGACACTACTGGGTCACAAAATATGTAAAAATAGATGTTTATTTATTTTACCCTTATTTTACCAGGTAAGTTGACTGAGAACACATTCTCATTTACAGCAACGACCTGGGGAATAGTTACAGGGGAGAGGAGATGAAACAGCCAATTGTAAGCTGGGGATGATTAGGTGGCCATGATGGTACAATATGAAGACCAGATTGGGAATTTAGCCAGGACACCAGGGATAACACCCCTACGATATGTGCCATGGGATCTTTAGTGACCACAGAGTCACTCCGTTTAATGTCCCATCCAAAACAAAAGACAGCACTCTACTCAGAGCAATGTCCCCAATCACTGCCCTGGGGAATAAAATAAAATAAAATGACCAGAGGAAGGGGTGCCTCCTACTGGCCCTCCAAGACCACTTCCAGCAGCATCTGGTCTCCCATCCAGAAACTGACCAGGACCAACACTGCTCAGCTTCAAAAGCAAGCCAGCAGTGGGATGCAGGGTGGTATGCTGCTGACCTAAGTTCTCAGCTGTTTTTTCTGGTGGTACCGACAAGGCTCTGACTGAAATAATGTTCATTGGAGTGCAAATAAATATGAAACAGCACTCAGAGATGAAAAAGTTCAAATCAAAGTGTGGAGTGAATTCAAAGGCAGAGGAACTTGGAAGATTTTTGTCTACCCTGGGGAGAGGAGGAAGGCTGTGCTGGGCTGGCTTTCTAAGAGCACAGACCCGTGGGGAGAGCCTTTGATGGCTGAGCGTGACATGAGTATAATTTGGGACAGGGTAACAGTGTGAAAGCCACACTTGCCAGCCAACAGAGATGCAAGCAGCTCTCATTCTCTTCACCCACCTCACACACCTGCCAGCCTCACACACCTGCCATTTTGAAACGGTGTGTCATGTTGTTTCCTGGGATTAGGAGGTAAGAGTCAGTTAGTGTGACAAACAGGGTTGTGTTCTCGCTTTTGAAAGTAATGGGGACAAACAGAAAGAGGCATAAAGTGCAGGCAGACATACGAAGCAGGGTAGTGGAGAGAGGTGTAAAGTGCAGGCAGACATACGAAGCAGGGTAGTGGAGAGAGGTGTAAAGTGCAGGCAGACATACGAAGCAGGGTAGTGGAGAGAGGTGTAAAGTGCAGGCAGACATACGAAGCAGGGTAGTGGAGAGAGGCGTAAAGTGCAGGCAGACATACGAAGCAGAGTAGTGGAGAGAGGCGTAAAGTGCAGGCAGACATACGAAGCAGGGTAGTGGAGAGAGGCGTAAAGTGCAGGCAGACATATGAAGCAGGGTAGTGGAGAGAGGCGTAAAGTGCAGGCAGACATACGAAGCAGGGTAGTGAAGAGAGGTGTAAAGTGCAGGCAGACATACGAAGCAGGGTAGTGGAGAGAGGCGTAAAGTGCAGGCAGACATACGAAGCAGGGTAGTGGAGAGAGGCGTAAAGTGCAGGCAGATATACGAAGCAGGGTAGTGGAGAGAGGCGTAAAGTGCAGGCAGACATACGAAGCAGGATAGTGGAGAGAGGCGTAATGTGCAGGCAGACATACGAAGCAGGGTAGTGGAGAGAGGCGTAAAGTGCAGGCAGACATATGAAGCAGGGTAGTGGAGAGAGGCGTAAAGTGCAGGCAGACATATGAAGCAGGGTAGTGGAGAGAGGCGTAAAGTGCAGGCAGACATACGAAGCAGGGTAGTGGAGAGAGGCGTAAAGTGCAGGCAGATATACGAAGCAGGGTAGTGGAGAGAGGCGTAAAGTGCAGGCAGACACTCGAAGCAGGGTAGTGGAGAGAGGCGTAAAGTGCAGGCAGACATACGAAGCAGGGTAGTGGAGAGAGGCGTAAAGTGCAGGCAGACATACGAAGCAGGGTAGTGGAGAGAGGCGTAAAGTGCAGGCAGACATACGAAGCAGGGTAGTGGAGAGAGGCGTAACGTGCAGGCAGACATACGAAGCAGGGTAGTGGAGAGAGGCGTAAAGTGCAGGCAGACATACGAAGCAGGGTAGTGGAGAGAGGCGTAAAGTGCAGGCAGACATACGAAGCAGGGTAGTGGAGAGAGGCGTAACGTGCAGGCAGACATACGAAGCAGGGTAGTGGAGAGAGGTGTGCAGGGTGAAGACAGACTCACATCCTGGCCTTTTCACTTCGCTTCTTCTTTTCAGTGTTTCTATAAAGCAGGTCGTAATGCAGCATGGTTTTGTGTCCTTTGTTGCTGTTGTTGATTTTGTTGTCTTTTGTGGTTTCTACTCTCTTTATGTCCTCTCAAAAGAGACTCTATGGTACTGGCGATTAAAGGGGTGCTGCCTAGCAACCGATTCAAAATGGCAGCTACCGAAGGAGTGCTCTCTCTCTTTCAAACGCCTGACCTACATAATCCTAAGCCTCTGATCTATGGCGCAACACAACCACACGATGAAAGGGGCAACATTATTCTTTAACCCTCAAACAAATGCTTGCCATTGCTAGCCTCCACCCCGAGTCACTGCACCCTGTGTCACTGCACCCCGAGTCACTGCACCCTGGGTCATATCAAAGGATGAGTTTAAGCAACACTGAAATGAAATGAACTTGAAATGAAATCAATGTATCTGAGGAGAAGGCAAAGCCGATTATGATCCCGGCGATGCTGTTAGCTTATTAGCGGCTACACAGCAAGAGAGGCGGAACCTCCCTCTGTTCTCTAACTCATCCACCAGTCCAGAGGCAGGAGAAAAAGGGACGAGACGCGTTTAGAGTCTGATTTACTGATCACAGACTGTGAAAAAATATATCAAAAAATATTTTAAAAAAATAGAAATTTCAACTAATTACAATAATGGAGTTGTCTGTTCCAAATCCAACTGAACTGCTATCTGTGGTAAATGTTCCTGTAAGCTCTTTGTACTGATCCTTACCGGATCAGTACAATTTCTCATATTGACATCAAATGTGATTGTACCATTGGTATGCATGTCATGACGGTTGAGACTGAGACTTCTTACAATGTGAAGATATCAGGGCTTTCAGATGTGAAAAGGCACATGAAATGATACATCACTGGCAAGCCAGCAAATAACAGCGATAAAGACATGACATTATAAAGAGTTATGATTGTTCATACCTATCGTGTAGTTGGACAAACAACATCATGTTTTAAAGACATAAATGGTTTGGGTAACCATCTGTTATAACAGGGATATTAGCTCTGTGTTGCAACAATATGCATTTTATGATCCTTTATTTAACTAGGCAAGTCAGTTAAGAACAAATTCTTATTTACAATGATGGCCTAGCCCAACCAAACCCTAACCCGGACGACGCTGTTGTGATACAGCCTGGAATCGAACCAGGGTCTGTAGTGATGCCTCTAGCACTGAGATGCAGAGTTTTGGACTGCTGCGCCACTCAGGACTCATCATTGCTGCTTACTAAATAGCTCACGATTGTCTGAAATATTTATGAAATTCCAAGGCTTTGAAAAATATACAGCAGATAATGAATGCTCTAAATCTTTGGGTTTTCCTCTGATTTAATTTAGTTTACATGGTACATATTATCGCAATTTTCAGCAATGGCCCTTTCTCTCAAATTCTGCTCTTTTTTCAACCCAGGCTTTATTAAGGTTACACTAGTCTCTTTATCAGAAGTTTAGGCTTGGATTTTGTTGGACGTTGTATGTACTGTATATATGAAAATGTTTTTGTATGTGTATTAAATAGTTATAACTGTGTGTGCTGGTTAGTGAATGTGTGTGCGTGTGTGCTGGTAAGAGAGAGCCAGAGAGATGGTGTTGAACTGGCAGCCCAGTGGGAGGCCAGTAGTGAAGGGTCTGAGCTGTGTGAACTCTGCTGCTGCTCTCAGACTGAAGCATTTTCATGGAAAGCATCTCTTTGGTTCCTGCAGGTTTTCAATGCACTCATTTACACATCAAAACCGCCCAGGAAAGGGATAGTACTGAGAGGGAGTGGGGGAGGGCAGAGGAGGGACAGCAACAGGGTAATGAAGGATGCTTTCTCCCCCGCACCCCCCGAGGGGTAGGCAGGTTTAGGGCCAGGAGGGAGGGGCCTCAGTGCCATAACGATCACCTCTAATCAGACGCATGACCAGACAGCCGGATTTCTATTCACACCGACTGCCCAGACAATCACATAGACACCGTCAGCTCAGTAGTCCTTTAACTTTTAATAAACCCACCTCGAAAATAAATCAAATTCATCCAGCCTAAACAGTTCATGTAATACTCCACTGTGTGATAAATCAACCTCCTCCCACACAAAAACAAACCAGATACCGACCCCTATGTCATGCTTCTCCAGTCTGAGTCAATACACTGTAGGGATCCGGAGAGAGTAGCTAGAGACAAAGACAAGATAAAGTATATTGAAGTCCCCTCTAACTTTTTCAGATAGGTGCAGAGACAGACAGACACTGAGTCCAATCTGTCTCACAGACTGTAGTTAGAGAAGGATATCTCCTCAAGGCTAACCCCCTGAGCCTTGTGGTTGAAAAAAACTTTGCCTTGGCCAAGCAAAATCTTTCGACCAAGACCAAGCTTACTCACTCTTGAAATTGAGCATTTCTGTTAAAAAAAAAGTGTGTGGGGATTCTTTCCATGGTCGTGCTGATTGGCTGGCACAGGTGTGTGTGAAAGGCAGGTGTTACCAGAGGTGTGTGTGAAGGGCAGGTGTTACCAGAGGTGTGTGTGAAGGGCAGGTGTTACCAGAGGTGTGTGTTTTACTCTATATATGAAGTAGAGTTCGAAGCAGTCGGCACGTCGGATGATTTTCTACCTGATTCCTCGGATGAATCTCAAATTTTTCATCAACTGACTTTCTACCACCTGGTTTGTATTTAAATTCAGCTTTACACTGTTGGCCACAGGTATGGTGCCCCACAGGACACACAGCCCAAACAAACTCTGTTTTTGCTATTCTGGGCCCAGCCCCATTCTCCCTTCCATCTACATAGAAGTTCAGTAGTGTTGTGAGTCTGAACAAGTTTTTCCTCTGGAGATAGAACAGAACAGCTAGAAAATTCCCAAACTACTGGCACGAAAATATACAGACAGCATTCAATCCTGGAACAAGCCCCATTGAACAAGGTTTATAAACAACACAAGTTTGCAAAAGCTCCCTGTTACTGCAATCACTGTATGTTGTCTTTGGGTATTCGTTTTCTCTGTCCAGCCACACAAATAAATCAAGTGCCTCCATATTTCCTTACTCAACCCTTGTCTTCCGCACACTGCAGTTCCTATCTAATCACAGAAAACACAGGTGGGACTGGCTTTCTTAGATGTTTTTTAAGAGCAAATGTTTCACCTCACTGGGTCATGTCACAGAGCGTAAACCCGAGAGGAAGCCAGCAGCTCGTTCAACCGTACGCGAACAGATGCATGTGGATTTACCTCCAGTTACTGTGTTCCAGAGACGTGTTCCAAAGAAAACTCACACTCACTTTTAATAGTTAAATGTGGTTGGCGATGTCAAGACTTCAGCTCTCTTTGCCAAGCAATGGACAATGTCTACAATGTCCTTGCAAGGAAAACACAGAGGTTAACCCCCATCTCCCTCCTTACATTTACACACACACATGCACACACATGCACGTACACACACACACACACACACACACACACACACACACACACACACACACACACACACACACACACACACACACACACACACACACACACACACACATACACACACACACACACACACACACACACACACACACACACACACACACACACACACACATGCCACAATCTTCTGAATTTGAATGCAGTTGTTAAGTTTTTATAATCTTGAAGTTGATGGTATGTAACAAAGGTTAAATGAAAACCCCCAAAACAACACAACCGTCTACAAAGCTTGACAAAATCTAAACGTTAAAGTGAGCAGCAGTCGGATGATGTAAATGTGACTCCTGGTCCTCACATCTTTCCATGCCATCACCCCATATGTTGCCTGACACGGAACACAATTACACAGACAGACATAAACAATTACATTTACTGTCAAACACCATGCATCCCAGCAAGCCTTACAGTGAAAAAGCTGGTCTCTTATATTCATGCGCGCTTATAATTGACACCCTAATTGTGTGTGTGTAATCTATAGGCCTACTGAACAGTTGCTGCCAGAATAAGGCTTTGATGTCCCAAATTCAGAGACAAAACCATGCAACCAATGACCAATATGCAGGATGTAGTTTGACATTTGTGAAGCTTTTTGGTCAAATTCAAATCTTCAATTAAATTCCTCCCAATTTAAGTGTAAAGCGCTGGACTAGTGCTGAGATCTAGTTGGCCTACTTCAAATTCCTCCTCCTGGATCAAGGTGCCGTGTATTTGCATGGGGATCAAACAGAATGGAGGAGAGGGCACAATAGTGGTTCGGGGAAAGGATTAGCACACCCATTAATTAAATATATTTTTCTGTGAACAGCTCCAGCATTTTAAAGGGGTACTTCGGGATTTTTTGCAATGAAGCCCTATATCTAATTCCCCAGAGTAAAATGAACTCTTGGATACGCCTACCATTTGTATGTCTCTGCCTGCAGTTTGAAGGAAGTTTCTAACAAGCGTTAGCACACACGCAATGGCTGGACGTCTATGGTAACTGCTAGCATGCTATAGTAGATACCATAGACTTCCAGTCATTGCGCTAACGCTAGTTAGCATTGGCTCACAAAACTGCCTCAAACGTCCTTCATACTGGATGTCAAGACATAATGGTATCGATGAGTTCATCTGACTCTGGGGAAGTAGATAAAGGGCTTCATTGCCAAAATCCCCAAGTATCTCTTTAAACATTGAGACTACTTACCACGGAGTGTCACTCTATTCATCTCCAATTATCTTTGCGGAATAGTGTGTCGATGTTGCTTCCAGGATGTAGCCTATAGTATACGCAGCCCATTCAGTTGGCGAGCGATTCTCACTGTAGAAAATTGCGCCAAAGCAAGAGAGGTAATTAAGGACCAAATTGTCGACAGGAAAATAAATAACAAATGTTGGCCTTAATGTCCTGTGATCAATGTATTCAAAGAGGCTACAACATTGTGGTGAAAAGAGATGGGTGTATTAGGCTACAACATTGTGGTGAGAAGAGATGGTGTATTAGTCTACAACATTGTGGTGAGAAGAGATGGTGTATTAGGCTACAACATTGTGGTGAGAAGAGATGGGTGTATTAGGCTACAACATTGTGGTGAGAAGAGATGGGTGTATTAGGCTACAACATTGTGGTGAGAAGAGATGGTTTATTAGGCTACAAAAGTTAGGAACATAAACGGTTGTATTTATTCTTATATTGTATGTGCTCCAAAGGTTTACAGTTCATTTTTTCATGTTGGCATTACCATAGGAAACAGGCCACCTTTAATTTGCAAAAGAATGAACCCTACTACAGTCTACTTCACCCAAAAGAGAATGAACCCTACTACAGTCTAGCACATCTGATTTATTCTGGTCGTCCTGTGTTAATGAAATGAACGAATCATGAATATCTATAGCCATAGGTAATCTAACCAAGTTCTCCTTTTGTGAGAAATGTTTTTATTTATTTATTATAGAACCAAATTATTATCAAAGAGAACGTAAGATGCAATATGTTTTGCAATGGATTTTCCTCTCAAGTCTCCACTAAATATCATTTCCTCAATCAATATAATGAAGCGAAGCCATATTGAAACATATATAGGATTCACACTGAACTTAATAATAGTAAATAAACCATGACCAAGAACATACAATTAAAAGACCGATTGAAAATGTATACCACATGTTATTATTCGTAAGAACTTGATAAGAGGCACTTTATTTTCCTTGATTCTCAAGAGTTTAATCTTTAGCCTAATAGATGCATGTTCACTCCAATCAAACTTGTGAGAAACCAAAGTAAACTTCAATTAAATATATATACAATAAATAGACTGTTTAACATTTAAACATATTTATGACATAAACATATTTATTTATACCCAGTTCAGGGGAGAACAATGTCTCTCCTTTAAAATGTCCATGCAAGTCCTTTTCTGCATTGCAGTCGAGCATCTCTGTGTAATACAGTCCACACATCTTGTGTGTCTATAGAGAGCAATACTGAAATGCATCAATACTGAAATAAGGAAAGCTGTGTCTACTTCCATACTGTAGCCTGTGCTTTCTCCCTGTGCACAGAAAAGCAGCAATTGACAGTTGAATTTTAACTTCTCTCATTCCTCTCAGTCTTATTCCATATACTACAATGTCATCCCAGTAGCTCCATGCGTTTAGACAGAGCATTGAATGAACTGCATACTGGTAATATATTGTCTATCAGTGTCAGACATGTGTGGGGCTTTCTGAGTAAGGGTCTGTCTTGGCCATGTGGAGCACCACGGCAGGGGCTTTGTAATGACAGTGTGTGCTGCAGCTCACGCTGCCACAGTGCTTCCTGCTAGTCCTGTCTGATGCCAGCTTCCTGCTGCACAGGCCCTGCCAGGTCTGCAGAGTCTTGGAGCTCCACACCCACACACCACTGGTGATGCCCACCACCAAAGACATGAAGATCTTCAGCATGAACACTGCCACAGTGGGCACCGACGCATCCAGGGAGCAGTCCTCGTTCCGGCGCCCGGGGAACGACACGCACTTGCCCTCTAGCCCCCTGAACTTCCAGTAGTCCATGTTGAGCCTCTCGTAGAAGTAGCAGATGATGACGCAGGTGGCGGGCACCGTGTACAGGATGGAGTAGATGCCGATCTTCACCATCAGCTTCTCCAGCTTCTCCGTGTTGGTGCCTTCGGTTTTCATCACCTTGCGGATGTGGAAGAGCGCCACAAAGCCGGTGAGGACGAAGGACGTGCCAATGACCAGGTAGCAGGACAGAGGGATGAGCACAAAGCCGGTGAGCGCTCCAGAGTCCATGCTGCCCACGTAGCACAGACCCGTCAGCTCATCCCCTGCTACCTTCCTCATGGTGAGGATGATGATGGTCTTCAGAGCCGGGATGCCCCACGCGGCCATGTGGAAGTAGTTGCTGTGGGACTCAATGGCCTCGTGGCCCCACTTCTTACCAGCGGCCAGGAACCAGGTGAGGGTAAGTATGACCCACCAGATGGACGAGGCCATACCGAAGTAGTAGAGGATGAGGAAGACGATGGTGCAGCCTGTGGACTCTAGCCCCTCCTGGATGATGTAGAGCTCGCCATTCTCCCGGTCGCAGGCGATGTTCTCGGCCCCGGCCACCGAGCGGATGATGAAGGCCACAGAGTAGATGTTGTAGCACATGGAGAGGAAGATGATGGGCCGTTCAGGGTATTGGAAGCGGTGGGGGTCCAGGAGGAAGGTGAGAACGGTGAAGGACGTGGAGACGAAACAGAGCGTTGACCACACCGTCATCCAGATGAAGGCAAAGTCCTTGTCCCTTCTGGACCAGAACACGTCCACTGCCGAGGAGCAGCGGGGAGCACACGACTGGCTCTTCTCCACGTACTGGAACTTCTCTGGGTTCTCGCAGGACCCCAGACTGCCAGTGGAGCGCCCGTTACCGCTACCCGGTTGCCTTGGCCGAGGGGGAACAGGAAGCATGCCCTCTCCCTTCTTGATCTCTGTCTTGGTGTCGTTCTCTGGAGCCTCCATGCACAGCGCGTTGGGGTCATTCCTGGTCGGGAGCTTGGAGCAATCCAGCGAGTCAGGCCATGCATAGTGGAACTTCTCCATAATGGGTGAGCACTTCTGCCTGGCCTGCTCACACATGGGCCTGCAGGCTGGGATGGAGGTAGACACTTTATCAGTGCACATGGGGGTGTAGAGAGAGCAGAGGAAGAAACGAAGGTGCACATCACAGCCATACTCCACTAGAGGTGCAAACTCATTCAGCTTGATGGCAGCCTCCTTTTGGTTGTCATGGTCCATAAAATTGGGCATTCTGGTCATGTTGTAGCCAATGCCCTGGCACATGGGGATTACTATGGGTTCGCATTTGGCTGGTCTGCCTCGTTCCAGGTCGTAGGTTCCTAGCTCCACACTGTAGCCAGCAACCACCAACTGACACCAGAGAGAAATCAGAATCTTCAAAGGAGACCCCTCCATGCTTCTTTTCAGTCATATGTTTAGTGTAAGAACAAGTTGTATTTGTTCAGACCGAAAATGTAAATTCATGCGGATATGTCCATATTATTTTACCATTGTAAGCACAGCCCCCAAAACAAGCGTTGTAAATCCGTTGTTACAAATGCATTTCCTGCTGCTATACAACGCAAATGCAGGTCAAATTTATAAAAAATGAATTCCAGTTGGTATACATTAGTCTATTATATTTTTAAAAAAGCTTCCACGGTATTAAATGTTTAAATGTCCTTAGAAGGTAAGACTCCGAGCCAATTCGAGCACGGCAGAGTTCAATCTAGAAAATTAAGTTTGCAATGAAATGAGAAAATAACGCTGGTGAGCTCAAATAACGTTCATTACAGAACGTGTTAATCCTGGACTTCTTAGTTTTGAATAAAACATGTTTAAAGCTAAATCCGTGCAGCTGTTTGCAGCAGTACATACATTTCACTCTACGTCAGACAACCGCTCTCCATCCATCGTTTGAGAACACTGAACTTTCTCTTCTATTTGCGGCTCTTACCCGATGCGAGGGTGGGCACTTCCATGACGCGACGCTTCCATCTCGCACCGCCCACCACCGACCTGAGAAGCGTCTTTAAGCGCACTCACGACTATATTAATTCCACATTTATTTATTTGGACATTTGAAAGTGGTGAGTGAGGTTTGGATAAACTTGAATCTTATAATTTAACCGAGTGATCATGACAATAGGCTATGGCCCATTCTGTCCAAATAGTTTATAAGGCATCTTATGATAGGCTACACATCTGCTTCTGCAATGGTTTAAGTGAGTAGTGAAATGGTCACTATTTATCATACAGTATCACAATGATGTATATTATGTTACGTGGCCAGTGTTTGTGCCTAGGAAAAATACTATTGTTACCATCTAGTGGCTGAATGGTAGGCTACAATTGCCCCCTTGACATCTCAAAGAAATGTTTGATCTTTTCATTCACTGTGTGATATAACTGACTCTACTCATGCACAAAATCCCATTGATGAGGCTGTCTTAGGAAAGGCCAAAGAGAGACTAGGAAATATCAAAGAGACAGTATGATCCAACAGTTTATAATATGACAGTGACACACAGCATAATAAATCATGGTCTTGGTAATTATATCAGACATGTTCAGAAACTGCACATTAGGCCCATGAATTAGGTGCACCTCCGACACATGATGCTAAATCTGTTTGAGCTTTCAAGGGTAAATTAAAGATTTCTATAAAATGCATAAAATATTGAAATAGGCAGCTTCACCAACACTTGAGTTTATGAAAATGTTTCCTGAAATCAGTCACAGATAACTGAAAGAGATCTCCCCAAGGAGTCATTTCAGATGTGAATTCATGTATTTTCATTGTTGGCCGATTGCAGCAGTGCTTATTCTAAATCAGAGGCAATGTCCAAGCCTGGATTGGCTTTGAACTCCTCTTAATTGAGAGAAAGTGACTTTAACTATTTGCTCATTGCTACAACACTGTATACAGCCATAATATGTCATTTGAAATGTCTCTATTTCTTTGGAACTTTTTGTGAGTAATGTTTACTGTTCATTTTTTTGTTTATCTCACCTTTATTATCTATTTCACTTGCAAAGCAAGAAGGGCCTTCTATGCCACCAAAAGGAACATACAGCTCACCAACCAAGAATTCACAAAATGGGACAAATAGCAAATTGAGACTCTGCATGCAGAATTCTGCAAATATATCATCTGTGTACAATGTAAATCAGCAAATAATGCATGCAGAGCAGAATTAGGCCAATACCCGCTAATTATCAAAATACATATAACGGACGTTAAATTCTACAACCACCTAAAAGGAAGCAATTCCCAAACCTGCCATAACAAAGCCATTACATACAGACAAATAAACCTGGAGAAGACCCCCCCTAATCAAGCTGGTCCTGGGGCTCTGTTCACAAACACAAACAGACCCCACAGTACCCCAGGACAGCAACACAATTAGGCCCAACCAAATCATGAGAAAACAAAAAGATAATTACTTGATACATTGGAAAGAATTTACAAACAGAGCAAACTAGAATTCTATTTGGCCCCAAACAGAGAGTACACAGTGGCAGAATACGACCAATGTGACTGACCCAAAGTTAAGAAAATCTTTGACTATGTACAGACTCAGTGAGTATAGTCTTGCTATTGAGGAGGGCCACTGAAGGCAGACCCGGCTCTCAAGATAAGACAGGCTATGTGCACATTGCCCACAAAAAATGAGGTGGAAACTGAGCTGCGCTTCCTAACCTCCTGCCAAACGTATGACCATATTAGAGACACATATTTCCCTCAGATTACACAGACCCACAAATAATTTGAAAACAAATCCAATTTTGATAAACTCCCATATACAGTGCCTTGCGAAAGTATTCGGCCCCCTTGAACTTTGCGACCTTTTGCCACATTTCAGGCTTCAAACATAAAGATATAAAACTGTATTTTTTTTGTGAAGAATCAACAACAAGTGGGACACAATCATGAAGTGAAACGACATTTATTGGATATTTCAAACTGTTTTAACAAATCAAAAACTGAAAAATTGGGCGTGCAAAATTATTCAGCCCCTTTACTTTCAGTGCAGCAAACTCTCTCCAGAAGTTCAGTGAGGATCTCTGAATGATCCAATGTTGACCTAAATGACTAATGATGATAAATACAATCCACCTGTGTGTAATCAAGTCTCCGCATAAATGCACCTGCACTGTGATAGTCTCAGAGGTCCGTTAAAAGCGCAGAGAGCATCATGAAGAACAAGGAACACACCAGGCAGGTCCGAGATACTGTTGTGAAGAAGTTTAAAGCCGGATTTGGATACAAAAAGATTTCCCAAGCTTTAAACATCCCAAGGAGCACTGTGCAAGCGATAATATTGAAATGGAAGGAGTATCAGACCACTGCAAATCTACCAAGACCTGGCCGTCCCTCTAAACTTTCAGCTCATACAAGGAGAAGACTGATCCGAGATGCAGCCAAGAGGCCCATGATCACTCTGGATGAACTGCAGAGATCTACAGCTGAGGTGGGAGACTCTGTCCATAGGACAACACTCAGTCGTATATTGCACAAATCTGGCCTTTATGGAAGAGTGGCAAGAAGAAAGCCATTTCTTAAAGATATCCATAAAAAGTGTTGTTTAAAGTTTGCCACAAGCCACCTGGGAGACACACCAAACATGTGGAAGAAGGTGCTCTGGTCAGATGAAACCAAAATTGAACTTTTTGGCAACAATGCAAAACGTTATGTTTGGCGTAAAAGCAACACAGCTGAACACAACATCCCCACTGTCAAACATGGTGGTGGCAGCATCATGGTTTGGGCCTGCTTTTCTTCAGCAGGGACAGGGAAGATGGTTAAAATTGATGGGAAGATGGATGGAGCCAAATACAGGACCATTCTGGAAGAAAACCTGATGGAGTCTGCAAAAGACCTGAGACTGGGACAGAGATTTGTCTTCCAACAAGACAATGATCCAAAACATAAAGCAAAATCTACAATGGAATGGTTCAAAAATAAACATATCCAGGTGTTAGAATGGCCAAGTCAAAGTCCAGACCTGAATCCAATCGAGAATCTGTGGAAAGAACTGAAAACTGCTGTTCACAAATGCTCTCCATCCAACCTCACTGAGCTCGAGCTGTTTTGCAAGGAGGAATGAGAAAAAATGTCAGTCTCTCGATGTGCAAAACTGATAGAGACATACCCCAAGCGACTTACAGCTGTAATCGCAGCAAAAGGTGGCGCTACAAAGTATTAACTTAAGGGGGCTGAATAATTTTGCACGCCCAATTTTTCAGTTTTTGATTTGTTAAAAAAGTTTGAAATATCCAATAAATGTCGTTCCACTTTATGATTGTGTCCCACTTGTTGTTGATTCTTCACAAAAAAATACAGTTTTATATATTTATGTTTGAAGCCTAAAATGTGGCAAAAGGTCGCAAAGTTCAAGGGGGCCGAATACTTTCGCAAGGCACTGTATGTTGATTTATTTTCCCTTTTGTACTTTAACTATTTGCACATCATTACAACACTGTATATAGACATACAGTTTTTCTCAATTGCTAAAACACTAAAACCCATTGGCTGAACAAAGTTCTCAGTTGCCTGGACTCATTTAGCTAATTATGCAGTCTGTTGTCAATACCTTAAACCATTTCACATGGTAAAACACAATTTGCAGATCTCACTTAAGACTTTTCAGCAAAACTCTAAACACATTCTCAAAACACATTCTGCACTCTAATGCACATGTCATCCATACTGGTAAACACAAGTGGCAACAATCAAATACAAATAGAGAACATATGTCATTGATTGAACACATCCACTCAAAATTGATTTAACCGGTTTCAAATGATGCGACAAAACCAATATAAGCCAGTTCAGAGAGCAAACAGGTTGTTGAAGGTGGGAAGGAGAAAGTCTGAGAATGGATACTGTGCATTGTAGGCTGTATACTGTACAATGGACACATTGTATGGCCCTGAACATTGTGCTTTCCATTTATTACAGTTTCTCAGTCGCTTTGGTGTATTTTTAACATCATCCCTAACATGTGCAAAATAATAAGTGCATTTCTCAGAACATTTTGTACAAACTGCAATATAAAATAGATATGTTTCTAAAGCTAGTCAGTCACTAAAAATCCTTAGTACATCTCTCAAAAGTAAATATTCATGCCAATGATCATGTCAGTGTCATCAGAATGATAAGTCATTGAGTCATTGTTCACGAACAAGGTTGTCAAAATGTTTAGGCATGTTGTCAATGTAACTGTGTACTTTGACAGTATTACCTGATGTAAACTTAGGCTACAGTTTGGATGACAGTTACTGTATTGAAAATGCACAAGGCTGCACTTCTATGGCATATATCAATTTCAACAGTACTATTTACATATTACTGTATGTGGGTTATTGATTGAAAGAGACTGGACAACCCAAGGGGCACAAAGGAAAAAAAACTAAATTAGAAAGAAACACAGGAAACCACCCCTAAGGCACAACTTTGCCCGCAGCACTGCTGTGCTGTCTCTACACATCCAGACGTTCCTGTCTGTCGGCCCACATATTCTCATCCACATCACACCGGATATTTTCCCTTCCAATGCAACGTGGAAAGAATCTTTTGGAATGCCTTATCCATCCTCTGCAGGCGTCTACTGTGATGTCCTCACATGCTGCATCCATTGCAGCCAGCAGGGTCATCTGTGTGTGTGGCTGACGATCGTACACCTTCCACCTCCATGCTGAAAATAACTCCTCAATTGGGTTAAGGAATGGTGAATAAGGTGGGAGGAATTCTATGAGCATCCTCGGGTGGGTCACAAACCATTGCCTTATGATGTTTGATCGATGGAAACTCACATTATCACAAATGACCACATACTTTGGCAAATCCTCTCTAAACAGACCCCTCTCATCATCAGGGATGAGAGCCCTGTAGAGAGTCTCTAAAAAGTTGAGTAGATGCTGGGTGTTGTATGGCCCTATAAGGAGGGATTTGGGTTAGGACACCATGCTCGTAAATAGCAACACACATGATGATATTTCCTCCCCGTTGGCCTGGCAAATCCACAGTAGCTCTGTGATCGATGATATTCCGACCCAGCCTTCTGCATTTGGTCAGGTTGAAGCCAGCCTCATCCACGTATACAAAGTTGTGAGAGGGTTCACTTGATTCCAACTCCATTATATGCTATATCCCAGACCACACACTTTAATTTGTTTTGGTAAGGAAGAGTGACATAAAATGTACATCTATTGCATGTTCCTTCCACAGCAATGGAAATGTGTGCAGTTTATGCTTATTGTACTATGTATCACTATAAAATGTTGCTGTAAAGTAGTTGCGAAAGTATTCGGCCCCCTTGAACGGCCCCCGCGACCTTTTGCCACATTTCAGGCTTCAAACATAAAGATATAAAACTGTATTTTTTTGTGAAGAATCAACAACAAGTGGGACACAATCATGAAGTGGAACGACATTTATTGGATATTTCAAACTTTTTTAACAAATCAAAAACTGAAAAATTGGGCGTGCAAAATTATTCAGCCCCCTTAAGTTAATACTTTGTAGCGCCACCTTTTGCTGCGATTACAGCTGTAAGTCGCTTGGGGTATGTCTATCAGTTTTGGACATCGAGAGACTGAAATTTTTTCCCATTCCTCCTTGCAAAACAGCTCGAGCTCAGCGAGGTTGGATGGAGAGCATTTGTGAACAGCAGTTTTCAGTTCTTTCCACAGATTCTCGATTGGATTCAGGTCTGGACTTTGACTTGGCCATTCTAACACCTGGATATGTTTATTTTTGAACCATTCCATTGTAGATTTTTCTTTATGTTTTGGATCATTGTCTTGTTGGAAGACAAATCTCCGTCCCAGTCTCAGGTCTTTTGCAGACTCCATCAGGTTCTCTTCCAGAATGGTCCTGTATTTGGCTCCATCCACCTTCCCATCAATTTTAACCATCTTCCCTGTCCCTGCTGAAGAAAAGCAGGCCCAAACCATGATGCTGCCACCACCATGTTTGACAGTGGAGATGGTGTGTTCAGGGTGATGAGCTGTGTTGCTTTTACGCCAAACATAACGTTTTGCATTGTTGCCAAAAAGTTCAATTTTGGTTTCATCTGACCAGAGCAACTTCTTCCACATGTTTGGTGTGTCTCCCAGGTGGCTAGTGGCAAACTTTAACCGACACTTTTTATGGATATCTTTAAGAAATGGCTTTCTTCTTGCCACTCTTCCATAAAGGCCAGATTTGTGCAATATACGACTGATTGTTGTCCTATGGACAGAGTCTCCCACCTCAGCTGTAGATCTCTGCAGTTCATCCAGAGTGATCATGGGCCTCTTGGCTGCATCTCTGATCAGTCTTCTCCTTGTATGAGCTGAAAGTTTAGAGGGACGGCCAGGTCTTGGTAGATTTGCAGTGGTCTGACACTCCTTCCATTTCAATATTATCGCTTGCACAGTGCTCCTTGGGATGTTTAAAGCTTGGGAAATCTTTTTGTATCCAAATCCGGCTTTAAACTTCTTCACAACAGTATCTCGGACCTGCCTGGTGTGTTCCTTGTTCTTCATGATGCTCTCTGTGCTTTTAACGGACCTCTGAGACTATCACAGTGCAGGTGCATTTATACAGAGACTTGATTACACACAGGTGGATTGTATTTATCATCATTAGTCATTTAGGTCAACATTGGATCATTCAGAGATCCTCACGGAACTTCTGGAGAGAGTTTGCTGCACTGAAAGTAAAGGGGCTGAATAATTTTGCACGCCCAATTTTTCAGTTTTTGATTTGTTAAAAAAGTTTGAAATATCCAATAAATGTCATTCCACTTCATGATTGTGTCCCACTTGTTGTTGATTCTTCACAAAAAAATACAGTTTTATATCTTTATGTTTGAAGCCTGAAATCTGGCAAAAGGTCGCAAAGTTCAAGGCACTGTATATATTTTACCTGTACATACTGGTACCGTAGCTCCTTAACTCTGTCCTCATTCCTTTGGAATGGTACACGGTACAGCTGTTTCATACTCATCTGGTTTCTATGCAGCACCCTGTCGATGGTTGAGATGCTAACCGTATGGATGTTTTCAAAGACATCGTTGTCTTCTATAATGGTCCTTTGTATTTCCCTGAGTCTCATGGCATTGATGGCTCGGACCATGGTGCAAATAGCCTCCTCCTGTTGAGGTGTGAAAAGGCGTCCTCTGCCACCGGTTTGAGGTAATCTTGCAGTCCTATGTGGGAAAAAATGCAGTGATGCATCACACACTTTCACATAGACAAAAACTATGCAAACACACATTTTACTGTAAAACATACAGGTGGGGGCATGTAAGGTACAGTATGTATCTGTATAGAGTATATTTCTGTATGCTGTGAAATACAAGTGGACTACTGTAATATGAAGCATTGTAGG
Source organism: Oncorhynchus clarkii lewisi (assembly GCF_045791955.1). Classification (NCBI taxonomy): domain Eukaryota; kingdom Metazoa; phylum Chordata; class Actinopteri; order Salmoniformes; family Salmonidae; genus Oncorhynchus; species Oncorhynchus clarkii. Next base: position 12,192,380 of record NC_092170.1, read on the forward strand.
AAGTATACAGTACACTGCTTATATACAGTAACAGTGCACTGTACATTGGTGGACATACCTGTTCTCTCTTCGAAACGTTTAAACTATTGAGGACACGGTTGATCTCCCAATATTTGGCTGGACCCTTCGACCCGCCTCAGCCATTGTAAGGCCATGATTGACAACACGGTCTACAATAGGGGCCCTTATGTCATCAGATATGCGCCTATGTCCTCTTCTGCCTCTTCCTCTGTTTTGCCTTCCACAACGCATCCTTGCTCCTCTTCTTCCTCCTCTTCCTCCTCTTGGCTGTTGACCCTGTTCGTTTCCTGGTCCATCAGTTATTGGAAAATTGCAACTCTGTGTTGTGGTCTGTCTATATATGCTTGCCAATTGATTCTTCATGAGATGCACCTTTGAGCAATTTAGACAACTGGTTGACTGTTGGTTGAACTAACACTTTACATTCCTTCATGAGTGAGGGTCAATTTCACCTGCACGATTAATCAATTCACGTTTTTGTACAAAAGGTCTAATAGAATAGAATATGCTTGACAGTTTATGACAAATAGTTCAACAATTTTGCATGTAATGGCTTATGCAAGGAACTAATGCCTAGATGTTTTGAGGGGTAAGACTATTCAACAGAGAACCATCTACTATATTTTGATCAACATGACATGAGCAATTGATAATGTGGAAAAAAGATGACACTTGTACATTATCAATTGCAATTTGTTCAAAGGAATAAGAAATTGCTTTACAGTTTTTTTGGATTGCTTACACACTAAAATTAAAAGTAGTACACTATTAGCAAAACCTTATACTCAAGAAGTTAAACATCAGCCCCTATTTGCACAACTATAAGCACATTGTCAACCTCACACTTGTTGCAAAACTCTACACACAGCGATTTACTAAACACACTTAACATACATTACACACAAAAATCTATCATGAAGTCACGTCCTTGCAATACCAAAGCACTGACTGTCAAATTACCACACCGTCCAACCAATTAGTTCAACACAGTCATCAGGTGTGCAAACACTCGTTTGCTTAATTGTAGACACACCAATCAGGTATGAGCACTATAAAAAGCAGCAGGTGAGTTCATCGGTCTTCAAGCACAATGGAAAGAGTCAGAGAAAGAGGAGGAGGAGGAGGAGGAGGACGACAACAACAACAACAACAACAACAACAACAACAACAACAACAAGGAGGACGAGGAGAACAACAACAAGGAGGAGGAAGGGGAGGAAGAGGAAGACAAGAAGGTGCTCAAAGAGGACCGACTCTGACAAATGAGATCCGCGCAACACTGGTTGACCACGTTGTCAACCACGGCCTGACGCTGAGGGAGGCTGGACCGCGAGTACAGCCAAATCTAAGCCGATATACAGTGGCAAGTGTGATGAGAACATTTTAGACTGGAAAATAGGTATTGTAAAAATATCATCATATCAAAAACATCTGCACGGTTTCAGTAACTGCTTACAGTACTGTATTATATGCACTATCAGCACTTTCCTGTGAAATTACTGTACTATTGTATACTGTTTTTTTCTACATAGGATTGAGGGTCAGGGACGACAAGGGGGAAGGCCTCCTATGTTCACAGAACAGCAAGAGAGGGAGATAGTAAACATGGTTTTGACCAACAATGCTATAACACTCAAGCAGCTCCAAGCTAACATTGTCAATAACCACGCCATTTTCAACGATATCCATCAGGTCTCAACATCAACACTGGCACGCATCCTTAAAAAAAAACATATTCAAATGAAGCAAATTTATCGAGTGCCTTTCGAGCGCAACTGCGGCATGATTATGCAGAGCTATGTATTCACTTTAGCAGTGTGATCTTGCATACTGTCTCATAATCTTTTACTGTACTGTAATATGTATACTAGATCTACACTGAACTACACAATTTTGCCTGACACTGTTTTTCAGAGTTTTACGAATGGATGGAGAGGAGATCCAGCATGAGTTCATTTACGTAGATGAGGCTGGGTTCAACCTGACGAGAACACGAAGGAGGGGAAGAAACATCATTGGCCACAGGGCTATAGTCAATGTCCCAGGGCAACGTGGGGGTAATATAACACTCTGTGCAGCCATTACACAGAATGGGGTCCTTCACCGCCATGCCCATATGGGCCCTTACAACACAGCACTCATACTTACATTCTTGGACCAATTGCACAACATAACAGCAGCAAATCAAATCGATCATATGCAATACATTGTTGTCTGGGACAATGTGTCTTTCCACCGCTCTGCTCTGGTTCAGAACTGGTTTCAGCAACATCCACATTTCACCGTCCTACATCTTCCACCATACTCTCCATTCCTCAACCCTATAGAATAGTTTTTCTCGGCATGGCGGTGGAAGGTATATGATCTCCGTCTCCAGGCTGAGGTACCCCTCATCCAAGCCATGGAGGAGGCCTGTGACCAGATGACAGTAGCAGCAATGCAAGAATGGATTCGTCATTCAAGACGTTTCTTTCCAAGGTGTCTTGCTAATGACAACATTGCCTGTGATGTTGATGAAATTCTCTGGCCAGATCCAGCTAGGCGAAGAGACAATGTCTAGTTATTTTATTTTTATTTTTTTGAACTTACAATACGTAAAGTGACGTTTGGTTACAGTATTATGAATCTCCATGTCAACATTTTGGGCGTGTTGAGAAATAAATGAGTTTCTTCAGTCTGCAACATTGGTCTTGTGTAGTGTTTGGTGAATTTACATTATATTTGTACTTTGTTGATAGTAGCCTACTCTAATCATAGGGAAGTAGAAGTGCTAAAAGTGTTTTAGGTTTATCACAGCAGAGTGTAACTCGTGCAAACAGAGTATAGTAATGTGAAATGTGTGTGTTTCATATGGTAACAAAGTGTGGTTTTTAAAAAGAAGTGTACAGTTTTTACAAGAGTGTTTAATTTTGCAAAGGATCTGTAGTGTTTTGCTACTTGGGTGTGTGGTTGAGCTAATTGGGTGTAGTGTTTTGAAAACACGGGCCCTGTTTTGAAAATCGTGCTTAAGCAATCAAAAAAAAAAACTGTAATGATGTGCACAAGTGACTAGATTTGGAATTTGTACAAGTAGTATCAAGAATTGCACTTTTGATCTAAGAAATGCACCAAAGCGACTGAGAAACTGTAACAGTACTGACTGCTCAATAGATTTTGACTGGTTGCAAGTTCATAGAATTACAGTATCACAGAGACAAAGGACAAGTTTGTGAGATGCAGGGTACAGTACTGTAAATAGGGGTACAAGGAGGAGGAAGAACAAAAAACTAAATTGCAAAGCAGAGTAGTAATTTCTGATCAATTTTGAGCTACTATGATAGAACATGTTTTCGTTCATCAAAAGACGGAAAAATATGTTGTTTTTTTTAGATAAATGTACTTCTCTGAGAATTGTATGTTTTGAACAATGTGTTTTCTATTTTTCAGTGTATTTACTGACTGAGAGTATATCATTTTGATCACTTTGTTTGTGATTTGAGAGCAGTGTTTGATTTTGAACACAGGTAAAACTGTTTTGAGGCAAATGTTTCATTTTGCAAGAGGAGTCGGAGGTTATGTAAATAGTGCTTGAAGATGAGGTTTTGTGTTTAGTGTTTTCAGGAAATGGAGCAAGGTTTCAGAAATTGTGTTTTAGCAATTGAGAAAAACTAATGTGACATTTGAAATGTCTTTATTTTTGGAACTTTTGTAAATGTAATGTTTACTGTTAATTTTCTATTTATTTCACTTTTGTTTTATCTATTTCACTTGCTTTGGCAATGTCAATACATGTTTACCATGCCAATAAAGCCCCTTAGATTGAAAATAAATTGGAGGGAGAGAGAGGGGGAGAGACGGAGGGGGAGAGAGAGGGGGAGAGACGGAGAGAGAGAGAGAGAGAGAGAGAAAGTTTTGACTATTTATCTTTCTTTTCTGACAAATGGTGGTGAAAGCAGGCAATAAAACCACTTAACCCGTAGTGTTATAACGTGGTGATGCATGAGATTTGGCAGTTGGTAAAATATGCTGTCACCTTGCCATCAATTTCAAATTGGGGCTTGATACTCATCTAGCCAGAGAGGAAGTGCATTCCAGACACAGAGATGTTATCTTGCTCGACATCAGCATGATTCTTTTGGTAAATCTAGTATGATACTTCACAGTTCTTTCATGTCGTTGAAAGAGCTAGCGTATGCTTAGCTTCTAAAAGGCCCAGGTTTCAAAGCCATGAGGCAAAGTGAGAGGGCCTAAGAGTCAAAAAGGCTTAACAAAAATATACTTATCTAGATATAGCTTCTCAAGGTGTAACAGTTTGAGTCCATTTGAAAGGTCAATGGAACCCATTACAAAGGCACAATGACTGGAATGACCTATCAGGAAGGAATACATGAGAGAGGTGGCTAACCCGAGAATTGACTTCCCACTTCTTGGAAGAAAGTACAAATGTTGAGGTTAATTCTAATCCCTCATACTCTCTCTCTCTCTCTCTCTCTCTCTCTCTCTCTCTCTCTCTCTCTCTCTCTCTCACACACACACACACTCCCCCTTCTCCAACACTGCAATATAACACAGCTTGCCATTGCCAGGTTTTTGTACAGTATGTCTTTATAATAACCAGCCTTCAAACAAACCCGCCATCTTGTGTTACATCCAGTAATCAGACGATCCAACGTGTGGGCCTTGTAATTATTACTCCTCTTACTTATTGGTTATCATATATCAGACACCAAGCCATAAACACGCCGTGGAGAACAATGGGAGAGCTTGCCACAGCTTGGGTTGACATTACTCTCCCAGAGACGCTGGCTGTCTGTGGTCGTTATGGGTGTAACAAGAGACACCTCTCACTTAAAGCACTACATCTGGTCGGCCATACTGCTTTTGACGGGGAGCATAATGGCATATTGTCGGAGGTCGGATGATGCATTTAACTCTTTGTTCATTCAGTCCCAATCCTCTACTGCTCTGATACCCTGGCCTTAGCTAAGTCTCACCGTATAGAATGAGGGGCCATCCCTTGTCGGTGAGGGTGGGGTAGAGTGCTCACTGAATGTTTGTGCACAGTTAGTTTCAGAACCATTTCAGTAGCAGGAAATATGTTGCCTAATTTACTGCAGTGGGTGAGTGCACAAGGTATGCACTAGTGCACTACTGCACTATTAATATTCTGAACTCTCATGAATTACAGTATTGGACTATTATTGTCCTGCTATTCTGTAACTGGTTCAGAGAATTGTAAGAGAATTGAAAGGAACAAATTCTTTCATCATCACAACCCATCTGTGTTCTCCATCTCTCAGTGATGTGGAAAGATAATGTTCTTTACAGCTCTGATGGTGGCAGGTAGACAAAATAAGTGAATGGCTGCCTATTCCTTGTCCTCCCCACTCCTCTCTCTCTGTCAGAGGGGAGGGAACATAGGCACTTAACGAGGTAGGCAAAACCCAGCACTTTTCCAAATCAAGGGACCCAGGCAGCACAGACAGGCTCCTCAGACGTATGGTAAGAATGTGAGGTGCCAAGCAAAGCAGATCTTTTTGAAGGATTTCAAAAATAAACGGGGGGGGTCTCAGTTCTATAAGAAGGATTCATTAAAAAGGTCAAAACAATAGCATCCAACCAAACTATGTCAAGAAACGTGCAATGTCATTTACTGTAGAGAAAACCAAAGGAGATTTAATATAATCTCTCTAAAAACAGGGATTCTAATCCACAACCCCTGACTCTCATCAATCCTTTAACCATGTCCAAAGTGAAAGGAAGAGAGAGAGAATGTGTGTGTGTTTGTGTGTGTGTTTGCAGAGTTATGCAATTCCTGTCCAATTGTGTGTCCGTGCATTCATTAATTTGTGTGTGTGTGCATGTGTGTGTGTAGTCTGTGACAGATATAGGTAATAAAGAGAGTTAGGAAAGGGAAGCCTGATGTTGACCTTTTCCCTTTTGTTTTTGAAAGATGAACTTTCTGGCCATACACACGTGTACTCTCTCTGGTCCTGGGGGAGCAATGCAATGGAAAGCAATATTACTGTGTGGTCGCAGGCCTAATGTAAGGGGAAGGGGGGGTGTTTTGAGGGATTGGATGGTTGTAAGGCGGTAAAGTGGGGTCAGAAATGCTTTGGAAGAGTGTAAAGATAACTCTTCGAAGGGAGGCATACAAATGATATCAGGTAGTTTGTTGTTGACACTCGCAAACTTGGATTATTCACATTTCTGTGGACGGGTAACAGAAGAACAATGCCTGTTTGCCAAGGTCGAAATAACTGGAGAATATGTTATATTCTGCTTCCCCGGAATATGAGTTCTCAGCAGGCATTCTCCGTTACAGGGAATGCCAGGCTTGGTTAGATTTCACTTTGGGTCAGTGTGCAGGAGTAAACTACTACTGTGTTAAGGCTGAGGTGGAAGGACTACATTTGGACCAAGGACTACATGTAGCCATGAAGGTCAGGTGTAGCTATTAAAGTAATAAGCAATATTCCTAAATCAATGTAAAACTAGCATTTGCCATCCCTCTTCACAAAATCTGTCATGTGCTGCTTGAAAACCCCCAGACATAGTAAAAACAATACATCTGAAATGAGCTTCTAGTTTCTAATATCTCATCTGAAATACCTTTCTCTCCTTTGTGTTTTAGAATGAACCTGAGTTTTAGAGAAAAGGAGTAAAACATACACTGAGTGTACAAAACATTAGGAACACTTTCCTAATATTGAGTTGCACCCCATTTTGCCCTCAGAACAGCCTCAATTCGATGGGGCATGGACTCTACAAGGTGTCGAAAGCATTCCACAGGGACGCTGGCCATGTTGACTCCAATGCTTCCCACAGGGCGGCAGGTAGCCTGGCGGGTAGCAGCGTTGGGTCAGTAACCCCGAGCTGACAAGGTAAAAACCCTGCAAGTCAGTTAACCCACTGTTCCCCAGGCGCCGATGACGTGGATGTCGATTAAGGCAACCCCGCACCTCTTTGATTCAGAGGGGTTGGGTTAAATGCGGAAGACACATTTCAGTTGAATGCATTCAGTTGTACAACTGACTAGGTATCCCCTTTCCCTTTCCCAGTTGTGTCAAGTTGGCTGGATGTCCTTTGGGTGGTGGATCATTCTTGATACACTGGGAAACCAGCAGCATTGCAGTTCTTGACACACTCAAACCGGTGCACCTGGCACCTACCTACTACTATACCCCATTCAAAGGCAGTTAAATATCTTGCCCATTCAATCCATGTCTCAAATGTCTCAAGGCTTAACAATCCTTTAACCTATCTCCTCCCTGGCATCTACACTGACTGAAGTGGATTTAACAGTTGACATCAATGTGGAAACATAGCTTTCACCTGGACTCACCTGGTCAGTCTATGTCATGGAATGAGCAAGTGTTCCTAATATTTTGTGCACTCGGTGTACTATCAGAGTGGATGGAACGGTAAGTAAGTTCTTTCCTTATCTTGTCGCTAACAGAATAGAGGCTACGTTTCTTCGCCCTCCCAGCCTTGCTGTGCTCAAGTCACCTCTGAGGAGCCGCGATCATCAGACAGCCAGTTCTATCCCACTCTCTCTCACACAAGTCTCTTAAATCACTGTCACGTCAAGGCTGTGAATAGCGGACCAATAAGCTCAATTAACACCCAAATACTCTGAATCCGTGCCCTTCTGGCCACCCGTCACCACCTTCCCGGGGCGGCTTCTCGGTTCTCAGCACATAAGAGAGCACCGCCAGCCCCCGGACCCTAGCCACAACTCCCCAGCCCCCTCCCCCATGTCACACACACAGCCCCCCTCAACGCCCTGGTCACACACACTGACACAGCCCACCTATTTATACATCACAACCTGGAAGCGTACATGGGAAAACAAGGCCACTCTACTATTTGTGTATGTCCAGTACTACTTTTTCAATCATCACTTTGATGTCTAGGGAGATAAAAGGACATCAGGTGACTTCAGCTATATCTGAGGGTTTCTGTGTAGTGAAAGGTTGACAGACAGGCCAACAAGCCAATCACGTGGCGGTTGAATTACATAATTTTCCCCCACTCCCTTCCTATTTGTGTAATAGTCTGGAGGACTAGGCCATGGCAATCAATGCAATCAGTGTTCTCAAGGATCCTGTGAAGGTCCTCAGAGTCTCCCTGAGTCTCCCTGAGTCTTACAGAAGAGGTACAATGGCATAGAGAAAGATATTGTATCAGTGTAACCTCACAGTGTAATCTCTCGTGGTTGTTGATAACTGTAGCCTAGCACCATCTCCAACTGGAGGAAAAGGGCAACAGTGTGGCAAGGGTGTAAAGGGGTAGAGGACAGAGGGAGAGATCGGCTGGAGGACAAGCAGCGGGTGGGACGGCATCTATCTTTGAACCCCCTTCTCCCCCCCCCCCCCCCCCCCACACTTCTGCCCCTTAAGGATTACCAGCAAGTTTGACAGGCCAAACAAGTCCTATTAATAAACTGTGTGTGTGTGTGCTTGTGTGTGTGTATTTGTGTGCACACACATTGTGTGAGGTGGAGGTTTGTATGTACATGTGCATGAGGAAGGGCTTGGTTACAGAGTCAAATGACATAGGGACCCATGATTTGTGCTCACGTGTTTCTATACTGGACTAGACTCTCAGGTCCTTACACTATCAATGGGGGTAGAGGGCACCTGCCACCAACATTTCCCGGTCAGGAAAGTGGGCTGTTACCAATCCATATCTTAAACCTTGATAATTATTTGAGAATCAACTATCATATTACAGAGTAACAACAGTAAGAGGATCAACATGCATGTACATCGTATGACTGAATGGCACATGGGCAGCATAGATTATTTTAATGAATATTATGCAGTGCCTCCAGAAAGTATTCAGAAAATGATTCATACCCAATCACCTTTGGCAGCGATTACTAATGTGTTGCATTGGATTTGCCCCAAACATAACTTCTTTGTATTCAGGACAAAAAGTAAATTGCTTTGCAACATTTTTTGCAATATTACTTTAGTGTATGCATGTTTTGGAATATTTTTATTCTGTACAGGCTTTCTTCTTTTCACTCTGTCAATGAGGTTAGTATTGTGGAGTAACTACAATGTTGTTTATCCATACTTAGTTTTCTCCTATCACAGCCATTAAACTCCTGCTTTAAAGTCACCATTGGCCTCATGGTGAAATCCCTGAGGGGTTCGCATCCTCTCCCTCAACTGAGTAAGAAAACATGCCTGTATGACAAAATCCTGGGAAACATGGGACGATGAGGAACAGGGAGTGGCTGAAGGAGGCCAGACAGAGCTTGCCGCAGAGTCTTATTCTGAGCACACACCGTGCATGCGGCAACGAAGGCTGAGACGTCAGGAACCATAGCGGGCCACCAGAAGCGTTGTCGGAGGAAGGCCAGGGTTCGACGGGAGCCAGGGTGACAGGTAAGCCTGGAGGAATGAGCCCATTCCAGGACCTGAGATCGTCCCAAATCAGGCCCCCCCCCCAGGGGTCTCAATACCCCAGACAACTGAAGCCGCAAGACATGAGGTAGGAAGGATGGTGTCAGAGGGTGTGGCAGCAGGAACTGTACAGGCGAGAGAGGGCATCCGGCTTCACCGAGACATTCAACATTTTTATGGTCAGTCCACACCAAAAATGTTTGTTCCGCCCCTTATAGCCAGTGCCTCCACTTCTCCAGCGCAATCTTGACCGTCAGAAGTTCCGGATTCCCTACGTCATAGTTTCTCTCCGCAGAGTTGAGACGATGGGATAGGAAGGCACAGGGGTGAAGCTTTTGGTCCTGGACAGACCGCTGGGACAGGACGGCTCCTACTCCAGCGTCGGGAGCGCCCACCTCAACCACAAACTGACGGGACGGGTACGGATGGATGAGGGTTGGATGAGGGTTGGATGAGGGTTGGGGCTAATCCACCACTGCTCTCACCTTTTCAGGATCCATCTGAACATTCCCCTCAGCGATGACGTATCCCAGAAAGGAGATAGTAGATCGGTGAAACTCGCACTTCTCTGCTTTCACAAACAACTGGTTCTCCAGTAGGCGCTGAAGGACATGTTCTTCGGCAGAATGGAGAAAACAAGGATGTCGTAGAGGTAGACAAACACAAAACGATTCAACATGTCACGGAGCACATTGTCGACCAGGGCCTGGAAAACAGCGGGAGCGATGGTGAGCCCAAACGGCATGACCAGGTACTCATAGTGTCCACTTTCAATGTTGAAGGCCGTCTTCCACTTGTCTCCTTCGCGAATCCAAACTAGGTGGTAGGCATTCTGAAGGTCCAACTTGGAAAATATGGTTGCCCCCTGGAGAGGAGTGGAGTTGTAGGGTGTAATGATTCTTAACAGTGATGTCATTGAAGCCCCGGTTGTCAATACATGGACGCAGGGTCTCAACCTTATTTTCCATAAAGAATAACAATGCGCCGGCAGAGGGGCAAATGGTCCCAGCAGCCAGAGAGCCCTCAATGTACTCCTCCATGGCCTTGTTCTCAGGGCCAGACAGGGAATATAGCCGGCCTCGAGGCGGTGTGGTGCTCGGGAGGAGGTCAATAGTACAATCGTAGGGATGATGGGGAGGAAGGGAGGTAGCACGAGCCTTACTGAAAACCATAAACCGTTAATAAACCGTTTTTAACGGGATATTTTGTCAGGAAAAGATGCTAGAATATGCATATAATTGACAGCTTTCGATAGAAAACACTCTAACGTTTCCAAAACTGTAAAGATATTGTCTGTGAGTATAACAGAACTGATGTTGCAGGCGAAAGCCTGAGAAAAATCCAATCCGGAAGTGCCCCAGGTTTTGAAAGCGCTGCGTTCCAATGACTCCCTATTCGGCTGTGAATGTACCATCAACGAGCATACGCTTTCTACGTATTCCCCAAGGTGTCTACAGCACTGTGACATTTCTGTTGAAGAATAGCCGTAGGCGGCCACATTGCGTAAGTGGTCACATGGTGGCTCCGAGAGAGATTCTCGCGTAAAATACAGAGGTAGCCATTACTCCAATCGGTCCTAGTGAAAAACGAATTGTCCCGACGGATATATTATCGAATAGATATTAGAAAAACACCTTGAGGATGGATTCTAAACAACGTTTGCCACGTTTCTGTTGATATTATGGAGCTAATTTGGAATATTTTTCGGCGTTGTGGTGACCGTAATTTCCGGGCGATTTCTCAGCCAAAGAAGAACAAACGGAGCTGTTTCGCCTACAAAAATTATCTTTTGGGAAAAAATTAACTTTGGCTATCTACCTGGGAGTCTCGTGAGTGAAAACATGCGAAGTTCATCAAAGGTAAACGATTTAATTTGATTGCTTTTCTGATTTCCGTGACAAGGTTGCCTGCTGCTAGCAAGGCATAATGCTATGCTAGGCTATCGATAAACTTACACAAATGCTTGTCTAGCGTTGGCTGTAAAGCATATTTTTAAAATCTGAGATGACAGGGTGATTAACAAAAGGCTAAGCTGTGTCTCAATATATTTCACTTGTGATTTTCATGAATAGGAATATTTTCTAGGGATATTTATGTCCGTTGCGTTATGCTAATTAGTTCCAGGCGATGATTATGCTCCCGCATGTGGGTTTGGGAGTCAAAAGGTTTTAACTGACTTGCCTAGTTAAATAAAGGTTAAAATGTAATTTAAAAATGTAAATAAAACCAGTAGGAGGACGTCCCGGGGGAGGCTGCGTCACCTTAAGGCATTGTGAGTGGCAGAACGGGCTCCAATCAATAATGGGCTTGTGCCTCTGGAGCCATGAAAATCCCAAAACAACAGGGATGTGGGGAGATTCAATGAGGAGAAGCTGTATGGACTCACTGTGATTGCCTGATACCCCCAGGTTAATGGGAACTGTGCTGTGCGTGACTCTGCCAATGGATCGTTCGTCCAGTGCTCTGGTCTCGACCCCGCCCTGTGCAACTGGGTACTGGACTTCCTGACGGGCCGCCCCCAGGTGGTGAGGGTAGGCAACAACATCTCCACCCCGCTGATCCCCAACACTGGGGCCCCACAAGGGTGCGTTCTGAGCCCTCTCCTGTACTCCCTGTTCACCCACGACTGCGTGGCCACGCACGCCTCCAACTCAATCATCAAGTTTGCGGACGACACAACAGTGGTAGGCTTGATTACCAACAACGATGAGACGGCCTACAGGGAGAAGGTGAGGGCCCTCGGAGTGTGGTGTCAGGAAAATAACCTCACACTCAACGTCAACAAAACTAAGGAGATGATTGTGGACTTCAGGAAACAGCAGAGGGAACACCCCCCTATCCCTATCCACATCGATGGAACAGTAGTGGAGAGGGTAGTAAGTTTTAAGTTCCTCCGCGTACACATCACAGACAAACTGAATTGGTCCACCCACACAGACAGCATCGTGAAAAAGGCGCAGCAGCGCCTCTTCAACCTCAGGAGGCTGAAGAAATTTGGCTTGTCACCAAAAGCACTCACAAACTTCTACAGATGCACAATCGAGAGCATCCTGTCGGGCTGTATCACCGCATGGTACGGCAACTGCTCCGCCCACAACCGTAAGGCTCTCCAGAGGGTAGTGAGGTCTGCACAACGCATCACCGGGGGCAAACTACCTGCCCTCCAGGACACCTACACCACCCGATGTCACAGGAAGGCCATAAAGATCATCAAGGACAACAACCATCCGAGCCACTGCCTGTTCACCCCGCTATCATCCAGAAGGCGAGGTCAGTACAGGTGCATCAAAGCTGGGACCAAGAGACTGAAAAACAGCTTCTATCTCAAGGCCATCAGACTGTTGAACAGCCACCACTAACATTGAGTGGCTGCTGCCAACACACTGACTCAACTCCAGCCACTTTAATAATGGGAATTGATGGGAAATGATGTCAAATATATCACTAGCCACTTTAAACAATGCTACCTAATATAATGTTTACATACCCTACATTATTCATCTCATATGTATACGTATATACTGTACTCTATATCATCTACTGCATCTTTATGTAATACATGTATCACTAGCCACTTTAACTATGCCACTTTGTTTACATACTCATCTCATATGTATATACTGCACTCAATACCATCTACTGTATCTTGCCTATGCCGCTATGTACCATCACTCATTCATATATCTTTATGTACATATTCTTTATCCCCTTACACTTGTGTCTGTCTATAAGGTAGTAGTTTTGGAATTGTTAGCTAGATTACTTGTTGGTTATTACTGCATTGTCGGAACTAGAAGCCCAAGCATTTCGCTACACTCGCATTAACATCTGCTAACCATGTGTATGTGACAAATAAAATTTGATTTGATTTGATTTGGCATCCATTGGAACGGAGGAGTTGTGTGGAGATACCTAGCTATACCAGAGTAGTGTCCATAAAACTCTCATCAGCCCCAGAGTCAATGAGCACCCGGAGAGATTTAGACCGGTCACCCCACAACAGGATAACATGAAAATGATTTTTGTACCTTTATTTAAGTAGGCAAGTCAGTTAAGAACAAATTCTTATTTTCAATGACGGCCTAGGAACAATGGGTTAACTCCCTTGTTCAGTGGAAGAACGACAGATTTTTACCTTGTCAGCTCAGGGATTTGATCTTGCAACTTTTTGGTTACAAGTCCAACGCTCTAACCACTAGGCTACCTAATGGGAGTTAGAAAATTCCCAGTCTGGCCCACCAGCGTACTCAGACTTTCTGATGAGCCGGGTGTTTTACTGGGTAGGTGGCTATGTAATGCCCCGCAGCACCACAATACAGACAATTGTTGGAGCTCATCCTACATGAACGTTCCTTAGGCGATAATCTAGCTCTGCCCAGTTGCCCGTCTCCGATGATTCCCGAGGGATCTCGAGTGGCTTCAGCTCCTCTCGGAAGTACAGACGTCGGGGACTTCTGGACCTCTTCGGAGATGAGCAAGCAGCAGCGGATGGGCAAGTGTGACCGAGACCAGACCTCCTCTCCCTCCTGCGTTCCCGTAGACGCCCATCAATCCTAATGGTTAAGGCAGTGAGGGAATCGAGGTCCAAAGGTAACTCCCGAGCTGCGAGCTCGTCTTTTATCTCCTCCAACAGTACATGAAGGAAGGTATCGAACAGGGACTCCTGATTCCAGGCACTCTCGCCGGCCAGCGTGCGAAAATCTACTGAGTAGTCTGCCACACTACAGGAGTCTTGATGTAATCCAAGTAGTTTTCGGCTGCCTCTCTCCGGGATACCAGAGAATCGAACACCTTCCTCACCTCTGCCATGAAATCTCCCAGATGAAGGCAAATGGCGGATTGTTGCTCCCAAACTGCTGTAGCCCAGGAGAGCGCCTTTTCAGACATTAGCGTAAAAAATGAGGGAGCATGGGAAAAGAAACGCCCTGCAGGTTCCAGGATCCCCAGCATAACGCTCCGGAGGGGGTAAGCGAGGTTCTCGGAAGCCGGGTTAGGCTGTGCAAAACCACCACTGGTAGGGGGATTACTGAGCATCTGGGAGGTCTCCGTTGTGGCATGCTGCCTTAGAGATCGCCCACGGAATTGCTCCAGTAACGTCTTGAACGTTCCGCCAGTGAATGGAGCCCTTCCATTAGGTTCTGAAGTAGCTCCTCATGTTTTCCAATGGTGGATCCCTGCAGGGAGACAGCGAGACGGAGCCGGTCCGAGTCTGCTGGGTCAGTCAGGGCCAGTTAGTACTATAATGACACAGGGCAAGACCCACTCAGACACCGGAGGCAGATGGTTTGAGTCACTGATAATTATTGAAAAGGGGCAGGCCAGAGGCAGGTCGAGGACAGGCAGAAGTTCATAAACCAGGTCAGAGTCCAGAAGGTACAGGGTGGCAGGCAGGCTCGTGGTCAGGGCAGGCTGAATGGTCAGGCAGGCGGGCGGGTACAGTGTCAGGGCAGGCAAAGGGTCAGAACCGGGAGGACTAGAAAAACAGGAGCACGGAAAACACGCTGGTTGACTGGCAACAGACAGAAGACACTGGTATAAATGCAGAGGAAATAACGGGAACAAACGGGAGACACCTGGTGGGGGGTGGAGACAAGCACAAGACAGGTGAAACTGTTCAGGGTGTGACAATTATTGCACACAGAGTCCATGAAACGTATTATGTGACTTGTTAAGGAAATTGTTACTCCTGAACTTATTTAGGCTTGCTATAACAAAGGGTTGAATACCTACTGACTCAAGACATTTCAGCTTTTTATTTTTCATGAATTTGAAACAATTTTGAAAAACACAAATTCACTTTGACAATATGAGGGTATGTGTGTTGGCTAGTGATAAAACAATCTAAACACAATCTATTTTAAATTCAGGCTGTAACACAACAAAATGTGGAAAAGTCAAGTGGTGTGAATACTTTCTGAAGGCTCTGTAGTATAATACAGAATCTGTATAGTTGGGTCTGTTTGTCATATGTCATATGTCTCAGTATACAAGGCAACCATTTTGCATTGTCCAAACCTCTAGAACCACTGCATTCATCCTCCATTCGTTTCCCCTGCCATAATCAACACATGTGTCTGCCACAATGCGCTGGTTGTGAGGTGTGTAAAGGATAAACCTGGGCTTACTTGGGACAGCTAATAGGCTCATCCATCATGGAGAAATGAGACAGGCTCCCTGTCTCTCTTCTCCACCACTAGTCCTCCCCATCTCAAATCCGCCAGCCACTAGTCCGACTGCAGCCAACTAGTGTGCCCAAAAGTACATGCTTCAGGGGAATTTATTTGGAAGTTCTGTTACCAGACCAGGGTGTCTTTCTTTCTTATTTTGAGTGAACAAGGGGGCCTTCATGCTGAACATAATTTATCCAGTGTCTCGTTTCGGGGGAAAAACTCCAGAAATGAAGCGGAGGGAGAAAAAGGGTCACTGTGGTTTTGAAACCTCCAAACCTCAAGCCTCCCTGAGCACTGTATGCACGAAGCTAGAGGGTCTTGGGGGCTCCTATTCATTTCTTGCACCGCTTCGACGTGGATGAAAACAATAATCAATCAATGGAGCCATTAAGGGAACCTTACACATTGTTCCCCTGCGCGATAATTTGTTGCCGGTGGAATTTGAACATTTTATATGCATCGTTTGAGGTGGTGACAGCTTGCTGTGAGATTATACAGGGTTTGTGTACTGTAAATCCTATTTGCACTGTCAGTAGCCATGAATATTCTGGACTTGAAAAACATATCTCCTCTTCTACATATGTTGAGCTGTAAGGAAAATACAAATTGGGTTGTGAGCAAAAGACACATTTCTGTTGTCTGCAAGATAATGGAAAGAAAAGTATTATTGTTCAGTGTTGCCGAGTGCTTGGACATGGGCCAAACATCTTCACTTTAGTGAGGGACACAACATGATTATGCTAGGATGAAAACACTCAGATTTATTACAATTTTACAAGCAGTTTGTGTGAACCTCTCATGACTCAAAGAACTGTGGTATAGTATGTGCTCACATTTTGCTGTATCCAGAGGACCCAGTCTTGAGTTTTTCATGCTTCCACTAGTCTCTTAGACAAAGTGTTTAATCCCTTTGAGTACACGCACATCAAACTCGCATCGGCAGACACATGCATGTAAACGAACGCACGCCGAGCGCACGCACAAGCACACACATAGACAGGATATGTATAACCCTCACACACACAAAATCTGACGAGGAAAAAGACCCCTTTGATTTGGTCCAAAGTGCTGTACCTAGAACTCTGCATGTTTTCCTTAAAGCAGGAAAATCATAAAAAGCCCAGGTTCCTAAATTACTGTCACTCAAAGGGCTCCTTTCTCCTTCTCTTCCACCTCTAGTCCCCAGCCCCCAGACTCTGAGTCTTTCCCCCTTTCCACCGGCAGCAATGGGGTCTTTCTCTTGTTCCTGGTGCTGGCGCTGTTGTATAAACACACAACCTCCCTCATACAAAGGCTCAATTCTTCTCCTTAATGTTTAAAAATGGATACAAAGAGAAACTTGTATGATAATTTTTAGCATATGGTGGTGGGGGCCAAGTCAGACAGTGTTATGCCTTGTTCTTAAAAAGTGTCAAAAAGTTTGGAGCAGAAGAAGTTTGTGTTTTATTCAAGACCAGGCCTATGTCATCTGAATAGAATCTGAGTCGCAGTTTGTGTTTCAACGTGCCTAGATATTTCAGGTTCGGGAAACTCTGCATCTCAGAGTCATATTCTTTGATTTGTGTTGACAGGGAATGCTAGATAGTGCTGCTACATCTAGTTTGGGTGACATGGAGGGAGGGAAACTTGGAGAAAACAAAAAACAACTACAAAAACACAAAGATGAACAGAGTCACTATCCTGACGGGAAGTCTGACAGTCTATATTAACGTCTTCATCTTTGAGTCTCTGATATTTACGATGGTCCGGTTTTGATTTGTAGTATCGTAACGTTACCCAAAATACAGTATAGTATAACGGAGAGAATGCAGCCCAACCCAGGAGTTGGAACATGCCTGAGATGGCACTGATATCCCTCCTGCTATGTGATCGCCTGCTGATAGATTGTGGATCACTTTACAGACACTGTGCCTGCGAGCATTACCATAGAGCAACCACAGGCCTCCTCAGAGAAAGCTAGCAGAGAGCTAGCATCAACCATGGCTGCAGAGGTTAAGCGTAGGGCCAGCAGTTTTTCCAGTCCACATGACCTGACCAGGAAAGACTCTTAAACGTAGCCGAATACAGGCTGTGACTGCTTGAGCCCTGAAAACCAACCAAGGACAGGGATGAGATTAAAGATGGGCTGACACAAAAAAAGGGTTAAAAGGATAATAATAAAAGGGTGAGTGAAATAAAAGTGATAAAATAACTAGAGACAACAAACACCTCGAGGTTTAATGTGAGACTAAATCAGTTAATTCTCTGAAGAGGAGAAATCCCTTGTTGACACACCACAACTTATATCTCTACCTTTGCAAATATCCCAAATGAATATATTCCAATATTCCCGAATGTGGAACAATACACAGCGTTAACTGACGACTTGTGTGTTCGTTCCAAAGTATGGACACCTATGATTGGCAGCACACCCCCACCATTAATAAGGGGTTCATTCTTCTAGGTGTGAGAGTATAAAGCACACATTCAGTGGCAGCCAACGGACACAGGGTATTTTGGTTGCATGGGGACATATAAAATCTACTTTCGACTGTTTCTTCTGTCCCAAAGCCTGCTGGATGCTTTCGTCTAGTCGCACCTCATCCTTGTCCTTCAACCCTGCTCCTGGAAAAAGTAAAAAGTTTAATATGTGTACCTGAATTTCTTTCCTCTGACTTGTTCCAGCTAGTGTTTGTATGACTGATTATTGAAACCTCCACATCAAACCCACTATTGACAACCACAGTTACGACATAGAGGATTGCCACACAGACATTGCTATACAGAAAGCCTTTATTCAAGAACTTGTTTGTTTCCCTATGGCTAGTTATGCTGTAGTCCACTTATCTGCAGGACACTATATATACAGTACATAAATCTCTCATGCTTATAGAAAAGGCAGAACCCCTCGTCCCTCCACACACACACACACACACACACACACACACACACACACACACACACACACACACACACACACACACACACACACACACACACACACACACACACACACACACACACACACACAGAGAGAGAGAGATACACACAGACACACACACTTTCATCAAAGGAGAGGTAACTGCTGCACCGGCACAACATGGCCTCGCCTGTTCCTAAAACATATCCATCATAAGCCATTGTAATTCAGAGGTGTCTTCATTTGGAAAGTCCCTTGATCAGTGACCCCTCATGTTGAACGCATCAAGGTGTTCAATCTGTTAGTAACTGTCTAACTAACCGCTCAGAGAACAGACCAGGGCTTTTTAAGGCGAGGGAGGTCTAGCGTAAAGCATGTAAGAGAGTTCCTCAGACCCTCATCCCCTCCTCCCATACACACCACCATAGAGGTAGAGGGAGATAGAGCACCCCTATAACATACTGTACAACACAGGAAGCAGATCTCAGAGATGACAGTGGGCTAAAAGGCTGCAGTTTCAGGTTTCCTTGGCGTAGCATTGCATATCATGGTCTGGTTTTCTACACGCATATTATACAGTAGACCTACAGTATACAAAGAAAGTCTGGATACGCACCTGAGAGAAACAGAGAGCCAAAGAGTCAATGAGAGAGGAAGGGAAGCAAGACTTGCTCACATCCTGACCACTCTGTGTGTTAAGGTGACAGAGGTCAAGCTTATGACAGACTAAAGTGTCTATCCAATAGATATGTCACTCTGTGGTCTATGCTGTTTAGGTGAGTGGGCCCTACAGCTCCGTGTGTCTACGTTAAACCTTCCTGTCAGAGATAGGATCATATCAACGCTGCCCAATATTCAGTCACGGCTCAGGTTGTCATCAGGCCAGACACCCACTTCAGTCTAGACGAGTTAAACCCTCCTAACAGTATGGCTATACCAGAAGATATACTTTGTAGCAAGATCTCCCGTTGTCGGTACAGGATAAAAACAGCATGGTGGTTATAAGCCTATCCAGCACGGTGTCAAAGCTAATTTGCAAGACTCTCCTTCCACTGATTGGTTATCAAGTGGGCTCATTGCTGATCATAAAGTTGCTGATCATAAAGTTTGACAAACTGTGGTCACCTGGTCTCTTGTCGCCAATGGTTAAATCGCTCAAAGACTCCTTGCGTCTCCGCCTTCCATTGAAATGTAGTGTATAGTACCTTTCTGTACTGTTAGTATGATCACTTCAAGTAGTTTCTGGCAGAGCTGTACTGTAAGTGCTACGTATGGCTGAGAGAAAACTCCATACAGAGACATCTGTGTATCTCAGTTAAGGAGATTATATGTCGCTGCGCAGGCTGGAGACTTTTTTTTAACCTAATTTGCTTCCTTGGGTGTTTTGTCCTGGCTGGAGGTATGCCCGGGCTCCTTTGATTTACTACACGTGTCCTACCCATTTCCTCTGCCGTGGGATTGGCTGCGCCCAAGGCCGGGATATCCGACCAATCAGAGCCATGGGCAGGAGAGCGTCAGGGGCCGTCAGCCAATCAGGGGCCAAGAGTGGAGCAGGTCATGCTGGGAAACGCGGTTCCTCTAGGTGAGATTGGAGTTCTAATAAAGCTCTAGTATGTCTGAGAGCAGGAAGGCTGAGCTCCAGAGGGGGACTCAATCTGTCAGGGCCTATCAGCGGCGCCCTAAAGCATGGTGATGGCTGCATTCCTAATGGCCCACAGAAGCAACGTTTGTTACAGAGTGATGCTGAGAGGAGATTTGCTACTGCCTCTCCTGGGTTGCTCTCCTCCACTCAGAGGAAGGCCTGCAGATCCTTCCACAAACAGCATGGCGATGTGTTAATACACATTTGTCTATTTTGTTGGATTGGGTTGGATGAATGGTTAATTATATATAAAAGTAAGTGAGGTTCTATCATACAATTATAACCCAAACTGGCTAATCATTACAAGGAAAGGTCATGTCGATTTACATTGTATACAGGCCATAGGGTAGCCACACGAGTAACGGTAAACAAGGGTAACAGTAAATGGGCCTTTACTAATTTTGTAAATGATGGATCTCTATGGCAAGACGCAACATTCATCCATGTTTCTTCAAAATCTGGCCAGGGCTGTCAGAGATATTGCGTGTGACAAAAGAACGGAGACAGATCCACAGTCCCCGCCCCGATTTCATCCTGGGGGACAATAACTTGTGAAAGAGAGAACGTGTTGATAATATGTGTGGTGGTAATTTGCAGTGTTGCATACAGTCACACAACACTACCTTGAGGGTGGCAACAGACTGACATCAGACAAGACTCTCCTTAATGTGCCACACCCACTCCTTCAATACAGTATGTTCCTCTAGGGAACCAATATCCTTCAATGGGTTCCACTATGCGCTATACACTAAATGTAAAGAGGAGCCTATCAGCTTACCCGGATCTCACAGAGTCCTTTCTTCCTTTGGCCAATAAAGGCCACTTTATACAGCTGCGAAGCCTTGACCCTTTGCAGTGGAAATGTCACACACTGCCTGCTCTCAGCACAGCACACATGTATGCTCTGCCTGGCCGCAGTGTGTGTGTGTGTGTGTGTGTGTGTGTGTGTGTGTGTGTGTGTGTGTGTGTGTGTGTGTGTGTGTGTGTGTGTGTGTGTGTGTGTGTGCGTGTGTGTGTGTGTGTGTCGGCATCTCATGCCCTCCCTGGCCATAAGGGACACAGGCCCTCTCACACATTCCCACCACTCAGACATCTATGGGAGGCCTAGTGGTCCCTTCTAATGGATGCTAATGCATTCAGAATGGAACAGTGCTTCAGGAAGCAGATTTTTCTGTAACTTTTAGCCTAATCTACTTCATGTACGATGATACTAATGTTTAAACTAAGCGTTCGACCTCTAAATCTTCATATAATTGCACTGAGATGAGTTAAAGCTAGTTTGGGCTTGGCCCGGATGGCGAGACCTCCGCAGGACATATGTGACCCCGCTCCAGAATCTATTTGTACAGGATTAACCTGCTGATCTGTGATAAAGTGCTCAACTGTTTTCCACACACCGCCCATTCTGCCCACAAGGGCATAGGAAAGGACAGAGAGAGAGAATGAGAGAGAGAGTGACAGAGAGTAAGAGAGAGAAAGAGTGACACTGAGTGAGAGAGCGAGGCAGACAGAGTGCGAGAAGCGAGTGTGATGGCAGCGAAAGCGAGTGAGAGAAGGAAGGGGAACAAAGAGCATATTGTCAGCAAGGGGTGCTAATCGTCTCCCCTCGGGCTGCCAGAGACAACAGGTGAGAGCAGTTTGACTCCCTGCAGGCTCCATGAATCTTTCAAAGGGGGGCTGGAGGCGCCTTGGGCCCACACTGGATGGGAGAGGAGGGCCTGTCCGATGCCAACCCAAACGGCAAATGAGAAAATAGGCCATCAAAGGCTGCTTTCAGAGGTGCCAGGGCCGGGGCATATGTGTGTGTGTGTATGTGTGTGTATAGTGAGCGGGGAAGGTAAGTTTGTGCGTGTGTGGGTTGTGTGTACGTGCATGCATGTGTGACCATGCCCAAGTGATCCATCCAGAACACCTTTTATTCTAACTTCTCAGCCAAGAAACTCATTAAGATGTCCTTGTCACAACAATACCTGGAATATTGCAGTGAAGGAATGGTGTTATGTTATAAATGGCTGTGAAAGCACATACTTATTATGTGATAATGGCTTGACAAAGCATGTGACTAGAGCTGCTGTCTGGAGAATGCCCTCTTCTAAGAGGCATGGATGGTGACTTTATGGGAGTTGTAGTGGAAAAGAGGCACAGTGGAAAAGAGCACAGGACCAAATAATGTTCTACAGGACACGAAGAGTCAACTATGCATGCTGGGATAAACATAGGAAGGGAAGCCAACAGACCAAGTCCAGTAACATCTGGGCTCAGTGTGTGTGTGTGTGTGTGTGTGTGTGTGTGTGTGTGTGTGTGTGTGTGTGTGTGTGTGTGTGTGTGTGTGTGTGTGTGTGTGCGTGTGTGCGTGTGTGTGTGGTTTCTCATCACCATTATCATATAAAATGGTCTAATGTCTATGTCTTCATTCATCTGTAGAGCTCACTACTGTGTCTTTGCTTGCCTTCGCATGTAAAATGTCAACCAACAGAACTATAAATATGAGAGATTAAATTACACATAGTTTAGATATGTGGTATTGGTATGTTACCAGTTAAAGTATTTACAACAGGCGTTCGGCTACAGTGATTGAAAAGGCAACTTGAGCTCAGTCGGACTCGGAACTTAAATACCAACTGATCGACAGTCTTATTGAGACGGCACCACAGAGCCCAAAGTAGTGATTCTTAAATTAGTATGTCTGTCAAAAAAAAACCCTGAGGGCAGTGCACTGCAACTGACCTCTCAACTGTAAACTTAACAGGGGACTGAGGATTAGACCTGGGTTCAAATAGAATTTGAAATAATTTCAAATACTTTATCTGAGCTTTATTGAGCATTCCTGGCTTAACAACCTAGTAGATTATTAGCCAAAATGTCAAACCCCGCCCACATGGCACTAATGGCAGGCTACAGAAAGTATTTGAACGGCTTCAAATAGTTTTTGAATCCAGGTCTGGGGCACGATACTGCACTGTCTTAAAGGGTGGTTGAGGATCATCAACTTTGGCCTACTTGCTTTCAACCGTGGGCATGGAAAACAGCTCAGAGATGGGATGAAATCTAATTGAGCACAGAAAATCTGTAGTTACAGATGAAGACTTTTACAAAACGTATTAATTGAATTTCCATCAAATTTCCTGAATGGACTGGGATTGAAATGAAAGTGAAATAGATCTGTGTATTTCCACTGTGAGGCTGCCTGGGTCATGGGTATACAGTGTTAGGTTAAGTGAGGCATAGACAGGTGAGGGGACAGGATCTGAGTGCACACGCGCGCAGACACACACACACACACGCACACACACACACACATTGGGAAGTTAAGTGAGGTATAGACAGGTGAGATATGCACACACTGCGATGGCCTTGGATCCAGTCCAGACTGCCTGCTGTGCCAACCATCAGTCACATTACTATGGCAAAAAAGAATGCACTAAAGCACCACATAATTAGATTACAACTGGATACACTCTTAGAGACACGTAGCACCTGACAACTTCTATTACTGTGTGTTATGGTTATGGGAAACAGATCCAACAGGGAGGAATCTTACCTGCGTCCAAGACACTATTACTATCCCTCACGTACGCACACACGGACACGCACCTACACACACGCACACGCACACACACACACACACACACACACACACACACACACACACACACACACACACACACACACACACACACACACACACTTAACCGCCAAAGAATGCTCTGCTAGTAACCCCAGAGGTTGCATTTAAGTACATTAACACATGCACCATCATTTCTCAGCACTCAGGAAAAGGAGTATATGTCGTAAAATGTTTCCTTAATACCGTATCTCTATCATTATATATCCTCTCTCACTCTTTTGATGTGTTGTTCCTCTGCCACCCTACAGTCTGGAGGCAAGACACTGCAGTAAGCGGTACACTGCAGTCCACTCAGATTTCAGGATGCAATAACTTTTGATGAGCTCCAACCAACCCGTTTCCTTGGGATTTGGTGCTTGTAAGTGACAGGTGATGGTGGCAGAAGGAGGATGTAATTTCGGACATTGGTAGAGAGAGGATGCAGTGTGTGTGTGTGTGTGTGTGTGTGTGTTTATTCTGTGACTCCCAGGCCTGCTACTCCTATCTCCTCCCCACCCTGGCAGGGGGCTCTGGGGTCTGGCTCCATGGATACACCATACTGAGCCTCTGAGAGGAAGCACGTCAAACACAGACACCATGTTTCTGTTGGACGGCACGGAGGACTTCACTTATTTGTAGAAATGTGAAAAATTCGAGCAATGAAGCTGGAGAAATTGAATGTAAACCAAAAGCTAAACAGTTCCCCTGTAAACTAACTGGAGTGTCAGACAGGGAGCCATGACCAGCCCTCTTCCTCCTCATCCTCCCACGCGATTGGCCTGGGCTCTCCTTTGCTCTCCCTCTGGACAGACAATAGGCTCTGTGTCTACTGTTCAGCCATTTCTCACCTGTACTACACGCTCATGTGCATATTATACACACACACGCATGTGCATATTATACACACACACACACACATGTGCATATTATACACACACACACATGTGCATATTATACACACACACACATGTGCATATTATACACATACACACATGTGCATATTATACACACACACGCATGTGCATATTATACACACACACGGGGCAAACACAGACACACACAAACATGCACACTGATTCCTCAGGAGGAAAATGGGGTTATATCACACGCGTGATAACACGTTAATCCTAAAGACAAGCATGTACTAAACACATATCCCAAATTACACCCTGCCCCACTTTGATCTTCAATACCCAGTGCCACAACAGAGGTAACAAGTGTGTGTCTGTCTAAGTCTGTCTAAGTGTGTCTGTGTGTGTGTGTGTGTGTGTGTGTGTGTGTGTGTGTGTGTGTAGGACAGGAGTGTGTGCATGTGGAGGCTGAGGTTGCAGCAGGGCCGCGTTGGAAGGCCACAGTTGCACTCCTTGCTCTGAAAGACCCTGGGACTAAACATTGGCTGAAGGTCGTAGGCGCCTGGTAAAAACATGTTCCACGAGACCTGACGACGGGTTGATGTTGTCAACAAGTCGTCCACAGATGACTCCCTCATCTGCCATTACGTGTGATGAGGCTCTGGTTGTGTCTTGGGTTTCCATCTAAACCCGTTCTAATCCCACAACAGACACCCGCCAACAGAACATCTCAGTCCTGTTAGGTCGCCTCTCTCAGGATTTAGCACCGCACATGTTTATGTCCCACACATTCAAAACCTGTTCACAAATGTGTCTGTGTTTCGCCAAACTGTAAGACTTACACGCCAGAGTTTGTGTTTCAATCCATTAGTAAATGATATTTATCAGATTAAAAATGGAGCCCTGGCAGTAATATGTTATGTAAACATAAACTGCTGGACATCTGATCTGAGTGTTGAATGGGGGAAGATAGATGTAATTAGTTTATGGTAGATGATATCTGTATTGTGAGTATTGAGGCAGTTGGAGGTGAATTCGCTAGGGCAAAAGACTGTGACATTAAACATACTGGCTCTCAAATCAAGTGGGAAAAATTCAGGCAGAGAAAAGGGGCACGAGGTTAAATTTAAACTGATTTTACACAGATTATACAGGGAAATAAAAAAACATTTTCAAATAAATATATAAAAAGCCTTCATTATTTCTTTGATTTTCTACAATTTCCTATTGCACATATCACCTTTCCATTCAGCATACACATACCACAAGCATCCCCAATCCCTTAAAAAAAAAGAAATAGAGATTTACATTTTAAAATTACAAATCAAATGTCACTTCGAGAAGCTCAACGTAACAAAGACACAAGCACAAAACAGGACCAGCTTTTGATTTAACATTCTTCTGAGATCCATTCAACTCCTACACAGACTATAATAAACTGTCCATGCAGACACTGAAATCCTCAATGATCATCTTGGTTTCTCAATTCTATTAACATACTTAATTAGTAAGGTGCATTATGATGCGCACACATTCTTAAAGGCCCAGTGCAGTCAAAATTATGTTTTTCCTGTGTTTTGTGTCATATTGTACAACAGCTGATGAAACTAACACAATTTGATCAGTGTTATTTCCTGATAGTTGCTTGTTGAAAA
This sequence comes from Oncorhynchus clarkii lewisi, assembly GCF_045791955.1. Lineage (NCBI taxonomy): Eukaryota > Metazoa > Chordata > Actinopteri > Salmoniformes > Salmonidae > Oncorhynchus > Oncorhynchus clarkii. The sequence goes on from NC_092170.1 coordinate 12,218,620, forward strand.
TACAATTGACACAGAACCTAATTAGCAGGTTTGCAAAGGCAGGAGTTTTGGCTTTCCCGGTGACATCATCAGGCGATAAAATTCACCAATAACAAAGAGAGTTCCAAACTTCTCTGCCAATGACAGCTAATTTTCAGTTTTCCCCTCCCCACTCAGACCCCTCCCAGACAACTTGAGAAATAGTAATTTGTCAATTTTAATGTAATACTATTACAGGTGTTACCCAGAAATAATTTGATATTGATATATACACATCTGCATTGGGCCTTTAAATGTAACTAATGGGTGAAAATAAGCTAGAATATACATTGTTATAGTGCACTTGAAATAAAACCTACATAATACTATTAAAAATAGCTTATGAGACTGAACACAGTGACATCCATTTTATATTTATTTATAAATTTGTTAAAATATGGTTTGGGAGTTTGTTGGTCATTGGGATAGACTTGTGAAGGAGTGAGAGTTAATGCTCTCTAAGGCTTTAAGAGTCAAAGCATTGCAATCCAATAAAACCACAACTCACAAGAAAATGAACAGGTGATCTTACCATATGCATTTTAAAAAGGCAAGATGTTACACGCAGGTCAATACAGAGAAGAAGGTTTTGTGAATATCCACATATCTAGATATCTGAGGACACCTTGTGGTAGAAGCCTGCTACTGCAACTATGCCAGTGCCTGTAAAGCACAGTTCCCATTCTGGCTCTGGTCTAGCTCTTTGCTGTTGATTATACCACAGACACTGACTCTGCTCAATGATACAGGCAAAATGACCTATAGCTCCTTATCGATTGCTGATATCATCGTAAGTGCTGTGGTTTATCATGATCATTACAATGTAGGAGAGCAGGAAGAATCATATCCACAAAAAAAGATGTGAAATGGTGGAAATACGTTCCTTGACCTGACCCTGGATTTTACTGCCACCCTGGATTTTACTGCCACACCTTTTTTTGTGGATATGATTATCGTCACAATGTTCTTAATGAGATAGCTTTGAAAATTACAAAAGTCCTACCTATAGTATAGAGGAGCTTTTATAAAAGCGTGCAGGATTTAGATTTCTTCTCCTCGTCGTCATATCCAGGGGCCGACTCTTTCCTGTTGGGGTCGTTCAGCTCGTCAAAAAGTCCGCTGTCAATCATTTCCTGTTGCCAAGCAATGGGCACTGCCCCCGTGTTGAATTCCTTGAAGAATTTGTCATCTTTGTCGTCAAACACAATGCCCTTGATCTCTGAGAAGTCTTTGATGTCCCCCGTGTCTTTGGCGTAGACCACGTTGGGCTTGGGAACCCAGGGTGGGTCGATCAGCCCCGCCTCCAGTCGAGGGAAGTTAATGCTCTTGAACCACTCATGCTTCCTTGGGTCTTCGTTCCTGGATGAGAGAAACACGCTGAAGTCAGAGAAATATACATTCCCCCCAAGTCCACCTGACCTGATACCTAGAACCAGGTGTTTTTCCTGAACATGTGACCTGACCAGAAAAACCTCTAGAGGGCCCTAGAGTTGTTCCTGGTTCGCCCATGTACTCAGGAATATCTCTGGGCCGAAACTGCGGTCAATTCTTACTTGGTCCTGCATCCCAGACGCTCGTCAATTTTCTTCTTGAGGAAGAGGTCGATGATGGCCTTAGTGCCCTCGTCAAAGTTCTTGTGATCGTACTTGCATTCATCCTCGAGGGTGCGCCGTGCCACCTCCTCCTTCTGCACCTTCTCCTTATAGTCCTTGAAGGGCAGGCGAGCTGCTACCATCTCGTAGATACTGCAGCCCAGTGCCCACCAGTCCACTGACATTCGGTAAGGCTCTTTCTTCAGGATCTCTGGGGCCATGTAGCCACTTGTGCCAGCCTGAGGAGAGGGAAGACGGGAGGAGGAGAGGAGGGGAGAGGAGGGAGATGTGATGACAGAGAAGGAAACAGAGAAAGAGAAGTGAGGGTTTGCTTAGGCCTAGTTCTAGGGTTCCATACCATAGCAACAAAATGTTCAGTGTTATATCAACTGTGGACTACAGCACAATACTTCACATAGTTGAGCTAATCAGTGGCATAGCACAACTTTTGATTGATTGATTGGGGCGGCAGGGTAGCCTAGTGGTTAGAGTGTTGGACTAGTAACCGGAAGGTTGCGAGTTCAAACCCCCGAGCTGACAAGGTACAAATCTGTCGTTCTGCCCCTGAACAGGCAGTTAACCCACTGTTCCCAGGCCGTCATTGAAAATAAGAATTTGTTCTTAACTGACTTGCCTGGTTAAATAAAGGTAAAAAAAAAAAAAAAAAAAAAAAAAAAAAAAAAAAAATTGATTCAAGCCTTACATATGCCAATCTACCCTTATGCTCACCATGCCCCTTATCAGGGACTTTATATCCCTGAATTCTACCAAAGCTCTTTCGTAACATCAGCACCACATGCCTGCACCAGGTTACCCCTGCACTAGCCTCCAGTAAGCCCTCTATCCTGGCCATGTCCTGACCTGAGCCCCCCCCCTAATACAGGTAACGAGTGGAGGACAGAGGAGCCTCTTAAAGAAGAAGTTTCAGGTCTGTGAGAGCCATAAATCTTGCTTGTTTGTAGGTGACCAAATACTTATTTTCCACCATAATTTGCAAATAAATTCATTAAAAATCCTACAATGTGATTCTCTGGATTTTTTTTCTCATTTTGTCTGTCATAGTTGAAGTGTACCTATGATGAAAATTACAGGCCTCTCTCATCTTTTTAAGTGGGAGAACTTGCACAATTAGTGGCTGACTAAATACTTTTTTTCCCCACTGTACATAATGCTGGAAGGGCAGTGTACAGTCAGTCATTCCCAAGATAGTACATTGGTAAAAGTCAGTGACAAATATCATAGCTGGGCTTGGTTAAAACCCTGGATGGGAGACCAAAGCCTAGCTGTAGACAGATCAAATCTCCAGTAAGAGGTGCTGCCCAGCCTAATGTTATTTTTCTGATAGTGGACATAACGTTGAAGATCTGACGTTGTTTTAAAGCTACAATTTCAACATATTTTACACATGGTTTGTCTATGTTGAAATTTTGTTACCATGATGACATAATCCCGTGGTTGAAATGTCACCCTCAAAACAACAGTTGATTACTTTTTTTTCAAAATCTAATGTATTTTCCACATAGATTCTACATCACAATTTACAAGTTTACAAATGATGTTGAAACAACATTGATTCAACAAGTTTATGCCCAGTGGGATGGTAATAATGTAAAACCCTGGTTATGGATAGACCATGGATAAATACTTATCAATAATACCATGTCATCTCACCCTACTCTAAAAAAAATTCAGTCATTGTTGTTAATGTACAGTCAGTAAACAACAAGGATGACGAGTTCATCTCAGCCTATCAGAGCCCTTACCTTTTGATTGATGGTCTTTTCGCCAGGGAGCTCCACGGCCAACCCCAGATCCGAGAGTCGACATTGGCCGAAGCTATCCAGTAGCACGTTCTCTGGCTTCATGTCTCTGTATGCTATATCCATGGAGTGCAGGTGGAGGATTCCTGTGGTGACCTGTGCAATGTAGTAATTGATGCGGTCTATTTCTAGGCCTTTTTCGCCAATGTTGTAGATGTGGTACCGGAGGTCGCCGCCATTCATCAGGGTCATGACGAGACACAGGTGGGTCTTAGTGTCGTAGGCATAGGACAGGTTCACCAGGAACAGGCTGTTGACCTTCTCCAGGATCTGTTTCTCCAGTAGTGCCATGCCTTCACCATTCTTCTGCTTCAGACGCTTCTTGCACAGCTTTTTGCAGGCGTACATCTGGCCTGAGTTCTTCACCTGCACGGCACACACCTATGCAGAGAGAGAGAGGGACTGAAACTAATACGTCTGAGAAATGTATGATAAGATCCCCAAGCTATCACATAACCCAGCTAGCACAAAACATTCAGAGAACCACATGTTTCTAAAGCTTGGTGAGAGCGTGGTTGTCCTATGGTTATTTAGCATACAACCTTCCCACAACTTTATGGGAATGGTGCAGGATTGATTCTTGGCTTTGGAACATTCTCAGCACATTTAATGGTCGACTATGGGCACAAAAAATGATCCAACTCCGCCCTTTCAACATTTTTAAGCAGAATTGGGATGTGCCTTTGGTGATTTGTCGATGTGTCATTCAGTTTTTTTTTGTTGCACAAAGCAACCGCTGTAGCTAGTTCGTTAGCTAAGCTAGCCACTTCAGCTTGCCAGGAACTCCTCCAGTGTGTGTTGAGGTCATTTCACAGAATTTGTTTTTGGACGGAAGTTGTAGATATTAGTAAGAAATTGCATTTCTCTGTACTGTAGCGCCAGCTGTGCCACCAGAGACCCTGGGTTCGCGCCCAGGCTCTGTCGCAACCGGCCGCGACCGGGAGGTCCGTGGGGCATGCACAATTGGCCTAGCGTCGTCCGGGATACGGGGGGGGGGGCTTGGCCGGTAGGGATATCCTTGTCTCATCGCGCACCAGCGACTCCTGTGGCAGGCCGGGCGCAGTGCACGCTAACCAAGGTTGCCAGGTGCATGGGTTTCCTCCGACGGCTTCCGGGTTGGATGTGCGCTGTGTTAACAAGCAGTGCGGCTTGGTTGGGTTGTGTATCGGAGGACGTTTGACTTTCAACCTTCGTCTCTCCTGAGCCCGTACGGGAGTTGTAGTGATGAGACAAGATAGTAGCTACCAAAAACAATTGGATACCGCGAAATTGGGGAGAAAAAGGGGTCAAATTTTTTTAAATAAAGAAGAAAAAAATAAACGGCATTCCATGTAAACTTGTAGCCAAATATCTTATTCATCCATTTTGTTTTAAGCTTTAAATCACCTGGTAGGATGGTGCATTGATCAGTTATGCAGATTAAAGACGTTAATTTTAGCATTTTTGCCCAAAGTCAACCTTTAAGGAACTTGACAAAAAATATATTTTCTTGGTATTTCATTGCTTTAACAGAATGTTTCCTAAAAGTTCAAACATGGCAACATTTAATTAAAATGTTGGTAATGTTCTAAGCACGTTCTCCAACTGGTTTGAAGTTTCTCAAATAGTTCAGAGAACGTTAAGAAACAATGTTCTCCTGGGGGAATATTAGTACTTCAACATAATGTTTCCTACAGGTTTCATCATGGTTCTATTTAAAGTCATGTTCTCACATTGTTCTGAGAAGGTTAAGAAACAATGTTTTCCTGTGGGAGTTTCAGTAATACAGCATAACGTTTCCTACAGGATTCAAGTTCTCAAATTGTTCCAAGAACGTTAAGAAAACTTTCCATAAAAACCACAAGAAAATATTAGTAATGTTCAGAGAACATTCTAAGAATGTTATTTAAAATATATATTCCATTCTCAGAACGTTAAGAAAACTTTCCATAAAAACCACAACATAAATTTAGTAACATTCAGGGAACATTATAAGAATGTTATTTAAAAACATATACATTCCGTTCTCAGCATCAACAAAAACCCACGCCCACTAATTGTCCACACCTGAACTTAATGAGTGCTTGTTTCCTTTGAAATGGGGTATCTTTGAATAGATTTAAACAGCTTTGTATGAGTTCAAAAAAACATGGCATGCTAGCTCTATCCTGGTGGCACAGTAGACTAATTCCATGGACAGAGAACAGAAGAATCTCATTGATGCCGTGCCACAATAAAACATAAACGTGTTTGTATGATTAATGCCTAAGGAAAGGAATTTCCATGTGCTTCCGTCTGTGCTTGGAGACCAAAAACGTTAATCCAAACTAAGCTAGCAGTGTTATTAAAAGTGTTATTGACTGTGACCGGGAGTCCCATAGGGCGGCGCACAATTGGCCCAGCGTCGTCCAGGTTAGGGGAGAGTTTGGCCGGGGGGACTGTACTTGGCTCATCACACTCGTGACTACTTGTGGACTTTGGTCGTCAGTTGAACAGTGTTTCCTCCGACACATTGGTGCAGCTGGCTTCCGGGTTAAGCGGAAGGGTGTTAAGAAGCGTGGTTTGGAGGGTCATGTTTCAGAGGACCTTCCCCCCTCCCGAGCCCTTTGGGGAGATGCAGCGATGTGACAAGATCGTAATCGGAACGCAATTGGATATCACGAAACTGGGAAGAAAAAGGGGGTAAAATATTAATAATATTATTGAAACATGTTCTCAGAAGGTTAATAAAACCTCCCAGGAAAACTTTCATGTAACCATAGTAAAACATTCTCAGAAGCTCTCTGCAACCTAAAAATGTACGTTCTCAGAAGAGGTGAAATGTTTTATTCTGTTCTCAGAACGTTTAAAAAAACCATTGTTTTACTGGTCAGGAAACTTATGGCTTCGTTCTCAGAACAAATTGCAAACAAAAACATAACATTTCCACAACTTCCAAGGAACCAAATGTGTTAGCTGGGTAGTATGTAGTTAGATGAGGTACAAACAATTATAATTTTTAGGGACTTCTTTATCATCCCTTATCATTAGTATTTGTACCATTCCAATTCTCACTGTAACTGTTGCATAACCTTAGAAACAGTGCTAAAACAGTGTTCAAGTTTACATTTTACAACTGTAATATTTCACTACTGTTGTCAGTTAGGCAGCTGCACTGTAAACTTTTTGATGACTTACCTCTCCAAAGCCTCCCTTTCCAAGGGTCCTGAACTCATGAAAATACTTATCAGTGATTTTCTGTTTCTCGTACTCTTTCCACTGCAGGAACTTGTCAAAGTTAGGGCTGGTCTGGTACTCTGTGAAGGGCTTTTCCTTCAGGTACTCCCGTGTGGCATCCTTCACCTTGCCCATCATCACCTCTTCAAAGTCCTTGTCCGACACGGCCTTGCACTTGTCCGCTACCTCTCCTGTCAGGTAGGACAGGAAGCTCTTGGAATCAGCCTTGCAGAACTTGTTGATGATGTTCGTCCTCGCCTTATCTTTGCCAGCGCCTTCCGCCAGATCCCAGTCGATTAGCTCGTCCAGGAACTCTGCAGCTGCCACGTACTGCGGGTTGGACTCCAGGAGGAACGTCCGGAAGAACTTCTTCCCTATGGGCTGCCTCTCGCAGAGCATCTCAAATTCTTTCCCCACTGCGGCGCGGATGGACACACACTGTTCTGGCTTGGGCAGGGACAGGCTGCGCCGCCTCTTCCTCATCTCCTTTTCGTCGCCCCCCTTAAGGTAGGCCGTGTTCGCCACCAGATTATCCAATCCCCCCATGTCACACATGTTGGCTGCTGCTGTGTTGGGTTGTCCCTCCTACACCGTGTGGCTGAGAAGGGAGCTAAGGCTACTAAGGTGCTGGAAGGGGGTGCTAAGAATATGTTCTTTCCCTGTAGTGTGTCCAATTCTCTCCAGGTCCCTGGTGTGACTGAGCAGCTCTGACATCTGCGCCACACCAGAAGACATTCTCTGACTCAATCACGTAATGCTTCATCTAGAATTAAAAAGCACGAGGGATTTTCTCTTAAGTGTTTGTGTGCTCATTCATGGGCGCTGCTCACGGAAAGGAACTTATGCGGTTTCTTACTTAAGAAGCTTTTGTCGGTCTATATTTAGCGAGCTGCCAACTTAGATGGGGACAATGCCAGCATAACTGTAGTGAGGTTGCTGGCCTCGCTGTCATAATATTATGGATAGAAAGACAAAACAAAGAGTTAAAGGCTACACATTGAGGTGATGAGAGACTATTAATTAAGTTTGTGAAGACAATGTCTGGTTTAGGAGATTAATGGATGTAATAACAGACATAGGCCTGCGCTACTGTGTATTCAATTCTGTCAAGAAGTAGTGAAAGATCTCCCTAGAATAATCACTTTAGCTACAGGCTATTTCTATTCAGTTATGAGAAGAGAACACATTCATTTACACAGACTCTATTAGACTTGTAATAGAAAAGCATTTTTCCTTATTATCATATTCTGCTTTCTGAGATGTCTAGTAAAGGTTAGGCCACAGGTCAGGATTTAGGCAGAACAACAAAGATTGTTGCTACGCCGAGCTACAGTCCTGACCTGGGATTGGGGGCAAAGCTAAATAAGCAACAGAGAGCTGCATTTAGTGAGCCCTAAACATAGCCCATAGACAGCACGATAGGCAAGATCAGTGCCAAGTATAGTAGCCTAAAACCACGAGGAATAACGAAGTCTGATAAAACATGCAGGTAAGCTGGGTCCATTTAAAGTTCTGTGTCAAAAGGGGTGTGCTTCGGCTGATGAGCAGAAGACGGGCAGGATTATAACTTTATTTTATGCTGTATATACAGCGCCTCCGGAAAGTATTCAGACCCCTCCACCTTTCCCACATTTTGTTGTGTTACAGCCTTATTCTAAAATGGATTACAAAAAAAATCTATACACAATACCCCATAATGACAAAGCAAAAAACTGATTTACAAATTAAAAACAGACCCTTTGCTATGAAACTCGAAATTGAGCTCAGGTGCATCCTGTTTCTATTGATCACCCTTGAGATGTTTCTACAACTCGATTGGAGTCCACCTGTGGTAAATTCAATTGATTGGACATGAAAAGGCACACACCTGTTTATATAAGGTCCCTGACAGTGCATGTCAGAGTAAAAACAATGCCATGAGGTTGAAGGAATTGTCCATAGAGCTCTGAGACAGGATTGTGTTGAGGCACAGATCTGGGGAAGGGTACCAATACATTTCTACAGCATTGAAGGTTCCCAAGAACATAGTGGCCTCCATCATTCTTAAATGGAAGAAGTTTGGAACCACCAAGACTCTTAATAGAGTTGGCCACCCAGCCAAACTGAGCAATCAGGGGAGAAGGGCCTTGGTCAGAGAGGTGACCAAGAACCCGATGGTCACTCTGACAGAGCTCTAAAGTTCCTCTGTGGAGATGGAAGAACCTTCCAGAAAGACAACCACCTCTGCAGCACTCAACCAATCAGGCCTTTATGGTAGAATGGCCAGACAGAAGCCACTCCTCAGTCTGATGAAATCAAGATCGATCTCTTTGGCCTGAATGCCAAACGTCACGTCTGGAGGAAACTTGCCACCATCCCTACAGTGAAGCATGGTGGTGGCAGCATCATGATGTGGAGATGTTTTTCAGCGGCAGGGACTAGAAGACTAGTCAGGATCAAGGTAAAGAGGAACGGAGAAAAGAACAGAGATCCTTAATGAAAACCTGCCCCAGGACCTCGGACTGGGGCGAAGGTTCACCTTCCAACAGTACAACGGCCCTGAACACAAAGCCAAGACACCACAGGAGTGGCTTCGGGACAAGTCTCTGAATGTCCTTGAGTGGGCCAGCCAGAGCCCGAACTTGAACCCGATTGAACATCTCTGGAGACTTGAAAATAGCTGTGCAGCGACACTCCCCATCCAACCTGACAAAGCTTGAGGATCTGCAGAGAAGACTGGGAGAATCTCCCCAAATACACCTATGCCAAGCTTGTTGCGTCATACCCAAGACTCAAGGCTGTAATCGCCGCCAAATGTGCTTCAAAAAAATAACTGAGTAAAGGGTCTGAATACTTATGTAAATATGATATTTCCAATGACAATTTTTACTTCATTAGTAAAATTTCTAGACCTGTTTTTGATTTGTCATTATGGGGTATTGTGTGTAGATTGATGAGGGAAAAAAACGATTTAATCAATTTTAGAAGAAGGCTGTAACATAACAAAATGTGGAAAAGTCAAGGGGTCTGGATACTTTCCGAAGGCACTGTACATTTACAGTATCAAAGTGAAACCCGTTTTATTTTCCATGTTTTCACACTGTATACACATCACCTCAGCTATTATGCAACACAGGTCGTTTCATATATTTGTGCACTCAGTTGGTAGAGCATGGCACTTGCAACACCGGGGTTGTGGGTTCAATTCCCACAGGGGACCAGTACATAAATGTATGCACTCACTACTTACGGTAAGTCGCTCTGGATAAGAGTGTCTGTAAAATGGAAACTCCTTGTATCCAAAACAGCTTCTGTAACTGTGCTGATTGAGACTGAGTTGGCATGTATATTTAATTGTCCAACAGTTTTCATCTAAGGAGCATGACATGTTCAAATGTAGGAAAGGTGTGTTTGTATAGAGTGGGAATTGATACAGGTCTAATTTTCAATGGAAACTACTAGGTGTAACATTCCTACACAACATACAGGGCTGCTTGTAACCATAGACAAGATGAGTAAGGAAAATGTTTTCAAACTTTGGCTGTTGCCATGCAAATATCCATCAAAACCTTTGCCAAACCATTCATGTGTTTCAAATTAAATGCATGTTATGATATAAGCAGTATATAATATTTCAAGTTGAACGTACGATTATTTCATCATTTGAACGTGACTATTCTTATGGACGTGTGACTTGTCTAATTGGCATGTATTATGCAATTATAATGCCCCAATTATGCAATCTGGGAAGTTCTCTGGCTAAATACAGTCCCTGCAGCACCATGGATCCAAACCCCAAAAGCCTACACATGGTGCCGAGACAATCATAGATATTCTGTAATCATTCTCTTGATTAGAAGGTGAAGTATGAAATGTGCTCTTACAGGTAGCAAGGAAGGCAGACACCTCATGGTCTGAGTTCAGACTTCATCTAACCATAAACCATCACATTAAAATGCTAAAGGAAGAAATAACAAAGCTATGCTTAAACTTATTTTAATAACAAACTTTTTTCTCTCACAAAAAAAAGTTAACCATGACACCAAGCGCAGCAACTATCCTCAGTTCTTCAGCATTGCCCTGCACCTGCCGACATTTCCATCGAAGAGTAGGGCAAGGACGTCTTCACCAGGATATTGGCCATTCAATCTATATCTTAGCATTGAAGGAATGACAGCAGCAAGCACACAATGTACATAGAAGGTTGCAGTATTGAGTCCGGTCTCCTGTCCAAACTTGCAGTGGAAGGATGGGGAAGTTAGAGGCACTTCATTTGCCGATTCTTTGCACGACCCAGTCCTGCTGGCACAGTGGGCAGCGATTGTTCTGCTTCACCCAGAGAGACATGCAGCAATTGTGGAAAGAGTGGTTGCACTCTCCCCATACCACTGTGAAAGAGGGGCGACAGAAGCAGACTATGAAATGGTGTGCTACATGGTATTTTCAAATGCAGCATGTCAGCAGAAGAGCAGAATAGATGGTAAAGCATATTGGTACACACAAAACCAATATGTTTTATCCTAATGCATACACAGGACAAATTCTGCTTTACCAAGGTTTAGATAAAGCCAGTGTATCACATTTTAACCCAATATACCAGACTAGGAACTCAGGTATATCTGTCACATGAACATCTGCTGTGAGACCAGTAGGAGTTTTCGCCAAGTTCAGGATCTATAAAATGAGTATCCAGGTTTCACCCAACACTGAAGCAGACACAGGGTCATATCAGCTGGTCTGATAACACCAAACTATACTGTTTGGTGTTATATACATGTTGGGCTAAGACGTTTAAAGTGGCTTACCGACACAGTCCTCTTGTTTATTTTCAGCCTGACACCGCAAGCATGCATCTGCGGAGAGATGGTACATATCAAGGAAACCTAGCTACTTAACGTTAAACTGGTGCACAGCCAGCCATGACCATTCCTGATTTGTGACACATGGACTGATACAGCTGGCTAGCAATTCTGTCCTACCAGGCAATGGCTTGGGCCATGTTTTCAGAATTCTAACGTTAACCTCCTAGTGTTAGCTTATTAGCAAGCTAACATTAGTTGTCTATTTGCTAGCTAGGTACGAGCTAACTAAGCTCTCCAAATAGGAAGCGTTCTCAGTCTGTCTGCCCATGATGATGATGGACATCTCTTAATCAGTTTAGATAACTGTCTGACCACTAAGCTATTGTTGTTAGCTAGCTTAATGCTCCTCAAGAGTTGGCTATGGGTGTAACAAACAAACTTACCCATAACTTGGACCCTACAGATGGCGCATGTATCGCACTCCACATCCCAGCTCCACATTGCAACAGCATTCCATTTCTTGAGAGAAAACATCTTGTCACTGCTCGATTTTGACCCAGAAGTAGAGCTGTGAGAGTGAACTAAACCCGGCTCTTCACCGTCTTCCATCTCTGCAATAACTAGCTAACAGCAAAGCAAAATGGACGAAAGAAGCTAGCTAGCTCGTCAGTGGAGTTTGGATGTTTTAATCAGCAGAGCAAACAAACCAGGGGGCGGTCGTGCGCTATAACACATCTGCAGTACTACCAAACGAACAGATGGCAGAGCCAAAGATTAAAAAGTAGCCTACTGTGAATGAAGGTAAAACTCGTCTTCTTTTCTTCTGCTTCTGGGGATTTTATATGGCGGTTGGCAACCAACTTTATGGTGCATTACCACCATCAACTGGACTGGAGTGTGGACTAGAGACAGTGAAAGTCTAATCCTACCCAATAATCTCGTATCCCTAAAGAAACGAAATACACGATTAAATACTACATCACCTGAAGATTTCCCCAGCAGTTCACTTAATTCTGGCTCTTCAAACCCATTACTCCTCAAATCTAATAACAATCGCTCCCTTTCTCTCACATATTTCTGGCATGGAAATAGAAAATCTCCTCCTGACAATGATCACACCTCCCAGTCGGATGTTTCCCCACCACTTCCAATGTACTATTTAGCCTTGCGTGTCCCAGTCTCATCCTTGTGACGACACTTTCCTCCCTTCTCTCTCGGCCCGAGGACCTTTTCCTGGATCTTATACGTGTCTTCCCTTTACTCTCCCTGTTCCACAACTCTTGCCACTTATTTTTAACCACTGTTCTTATTAATCTCTCGGCTTACACTTTACTGATGGACAGTTCCGTCTCAACATTGGGATAACATTTTCCTCCTCATTCCCCTCTACTCACACATGAGCTGGTACCCAGAGGAACATCACAAATACCCCATCTTTTCCAACACTGCAAAATGTCATACAATACGTCCTGTCTGCTCTGAGACACACATTAATTTAAGCTCATCAGTGCTGCACAGGAGTCAGAGTAGATGACTACTCTGTCTGGCCTCACCAACAGTATGGCCATAAACTCCATTGTGTGAACAGATAAATTATCCGTCGCTCTTTTTGTCACTGCCAGCTTACACTCAGGAACACTAAAAGCTGCACCTGTCCTCCTTGTTTTAGGGTCCTTAGATCCATCTGTGAATATATTTAAGAAAGCATAGTATTGTGTCCTTAAATGTTCACTTACAACTGAATCTACTCCTTAACATGTCTTACCCTCTCAAGCAAACCTAGATCTATCACTGGTTGAGGGAGAAACCAAGGTGGGATGGCAGAAAGAACCACAGAGGGGCTAAACTCCCTCCCAAACAACCCCATCTCTCTCGCCATGCAATTGCCTATCCACCCAAAACTTTATTCAGATTTCATTCATGTTCCCAGCACTCTAGGAACACCTTTTTGTTGTAGGATGTGTAACCATATGTCCTTGTAGATTTACCCAATATGTCATGGATAAAATCTAATCCAATCACATTTTATTTGTCACATGCGCCGAATACAACATTTGTAGTAGACCTTACTGTGAAATGCTTACTTACAAGCCCTTAACCAACAATGCAATTCAAGAGTTAGGAAAATATTTACTAACTAAACTAAAGTACAAAGTAACACAATAAAATAACAATAATGAGGCTATTTACAGGGGGTACCGGTACCGAGTCAATGTGTGGGGGTACAGGTTAGTCGAGGTCATTTGTACATGTAGGTCCGGGTTTGGCCGGGGTAGGCCATCATTGTAGAAAAATAATTGTTAATTGTTCTTAACTGATTTAAATAAAGGTTTTAAAAAGGGATGAGTAAAGTGACTATGCATAGATAATAGACAGCGCGTAGCAGCAGTGAAAAAGCAAAGGGGGGGTGGGGGGTCAATGCATATAGTCCGGGTGGAGCTTTGTGGGCACTATGGTGTTGAACGCTGAGCTGTAATCAATGAACAGCATTCTCACATAGGCATTCCTTTTGTCCAGGTGGGAGAGGTCGATGAGAATCGTAGTGGGTCTAGGGTTTCTGGGATGATGGTGTTGATGTGAGTCATGACCAGCTTTTCAAAGCACTTCATGGCTACCGACGTGAGTGCTACGGGCCGGTAATCATTCATAATTTAGGCAGGTTACCTTTGCGTCCTTGGGCACAGGGACTATGGAGGTCTGCTTGAAACATGTAGATATTACAGACTCGGTCAGAGAGAGGTTGAAAATGTAAGTGAAGACACTTGCCAGTTGGTCAACTCATGCTTTGAGTACACGTCCTGGTAATCCCTCTGGTCCCGTGGCTTTGTGAATGTTGACTTGTTTAACGGTCTTGCTCACATCGGCTACGGAGAGCGTGATCACACAGTCATCCTGAACAGCTGGTGCTCTCATGCATGCTTCAGTGTTGCTGGCCTCGACGCGAGCATAAAAGGCATTTAGCTCGTCTGGTAGGCTCGCACCACTGGGCACCCTGTTGTGCTTCCCTTTGTAGTCCGTAATAGTTTTCAAGCCCTGCCACATCAGACAAGTGTCAAAGCAGGTGTAGTAGGATTCAATCTTAATCCTGTATTTACACTTTGCCTGTTTGATGGTTTTTCTGAGGGTGTAGCGGGATTTCTTATAAGCGTCCGGATTAGTGTCCCGCTCCTTGAAAGCAGCAGCTCTAGCCTTTAGCTTGATGCAGATGTTGCCTGTAATCCATGGCTTCTGGTTGGGATATGTACGTACGGTCACTGTGGGGACGACGTCGTCGTTGCACTTATTGATGAAGCCGGTGACTGAGGTGGTATACTCCCCAATGCCATTGGCTGAATCCCTGAACATATTCCAGTCTGTACTAGCAAAACAGGAGTGCCGCTTCTGGGTGAGCATTTTCTTGTTTGCCTATGGCTTTATACAGCTTGTTGAGTGCGGTCTTAGTGCCAGCATCGGTTTGTGGTGGTAAATAGATGGATACAAATAATATAGATGAGAACTCTCTTGGTAGATACTGTGGTCAACAGCTTATCATGAGGTACTCTACCTCAGGCGAACAATACCTCAAGACTTCTTTAATATTAGACATTGCGCACCAGCTGTTATTGCCAAATAGACACGCACCCCCGTCTCTCCTCTTCCCAGATGTAGCTTCTCTGTTATGCCAATACGCTATCGTCCTGTAGCTTGAAGGACTAGTAGAGTCTTTCCCAGGTTTACCTATTGCCATCACTACCGCCTGCTTCCAACTTCCAGGCAGTTTCCCCTCCTGCCTCACCTAAATGTAAAGGCCCAATACTTTCCCCATTGCAGTGTAACTGAGACGAGCCATCATGATATTACCCATGTCATCCTTACCAGCAGATGTTACCCCAGCTTTAGCTAATGCTCTCTTCATCTCAGCCAACGTGTAAAAGGGCCATTCAATGTATCCCCCACCATCTCTCTCTGATCCAGGACCCCCAGATGTTCTCCTCTGACCCTCTCTCTCCCATTCTGACCCTCTTCTGTCAGATTATTTGAGCTGTGCACCTTTACAAATGCCTGGGCTAACATCTCTGCCTTCTCCATCTCTCACTGCAACAATCTCCCCACTTTTAAGAACAGGGAGATCCCAATTTCTTCTGTCCCCACTCATCTTCTTAATCATCCCCCATACCTCTCCCACAGGAGTGGTCCTGCCTATGTTTCCACAGAACCGGCTCCAATACTCACACTTAGCTGTCCTAATGATCCTCCTTACTACCTCTTGTGCTTGTTTATACTGAATCAGGTGCTGGTAATTACGGGACCTTTTCAACATCCTGAAAGCTCTGTTCATACCCCTCACTGCTTCTCCCCCCTGTACACATAGGAATCACCTGCCTTGTGGCCCCAACTATTGCTCTTCTTATTCCAGCATTGACAGTTTCTATATCTGAATTTAGGTAAAACTCTTCACTGTAGGTCTCCTCAAGTAGCTTCGAAAAGGTAGCAGATGCTCTTATTGTTTATTGTGCACTCTTCTGTTCTGGCTATTTTGCTGTGTGTTTTGTATGTTATACACTATGGTTACTGTTGCTCAGTTGCACTTTTGCAACAAAAAAACATAAACAGAAGGCAATCAACTGCAATCTCACCCCCCCCCCCCCAAAAAAAAAAAAACTCCAGCCTGATGCACATATGTACAGTATGTGCCATAAGACAATTGATTATTTTCCCAAACATAGCATGACTAGGAATGTTGATGTACAGCTGAGTCAGGTCTTGAGTTCACAGGGTGGTATACTTGAGGCAATCGCACCCCATCATCCTTCAAGTCTTCTACTCAATCGCAGAGTACCACAGGACTCTGTCGTGCACTGTGCTTTTGAAGTCTCCCGTTGCCTCGGTCCCTTGAGACCCCTCGATGGACTTCTTCCCATAGAGTTTCACTCATTCATTTGCCTTTAGCCTAGAATAAATAATAAAGAACTATAAAAGTACATGGTATGTGACATTTACTTAAAACATGGTGTACGTGTACTCACATCCTACTAGTGAGAGGGTAATACAAATAAACCGTTTGAAGAACAGAAATGGCCTTAATCTGGGTTGGGGAAACCAGCCCAGAATCTAAAGATTTAACAGGTGAACAATATCAGTGCTCTCAGCAAGATTTAAATCATGCATATAGAACAATGTAAATACCAGCAACACAATACAAATATGTCACAGCAGAACAGAGACATGCCATACCTTCTGGGATGCATGTGCACAAACAAAAAAAAAGAGCACCCCCCCCAAAAAATCTGCAACCCATGGTCTCTTTGAGCAATTATTATAAGAAGAGGTGAAAGCAGCACAATCTGATGAGTAAAGTAACTATTCTCAACTGGAATAAATGCAACACTCATTAGGTAGGTAGGTAAAGCCCCGCATTATCTCAACTCACTGGTCACCATAGCAGCACCCACCCATAGCACGCGCTCTAGCAGGTATATCTCACTGGTCACCCCCAAAGCCAATTCTTCCTTTGGCCGCCTTTCCTTCCAGTTCTCTGCTGCCAATGACTGGAATGAACTGCAAAAATCTCTGAAGCTGGAGACTCTTACCTCCCTCACTAGCTTTAAGCACCAGCTGCCAGAGCAGCTCACAGATCACTGCACCTGTACATAGCTCATCTGTAAATAGCCCATCCAATCTACCTCATCCCATTACTGTATTTGTTTATTTATCTTGCTTATTTGCACCCCAGTAGCTCTACTTGCACATTCATCTTCTGCACATCCTACCATTCCAGTGTTTAATTGCTATATTGTAATTACTTCGCCACCATGGCCTATTTATTGCTTTACCTCTCTTATCCTACCTCATTTGCACATGCTGTATATAGACTTTTATACTGTATTATTGACTGTATGTTTGTTTATTCCATGTGTGACTCTGTGTTGTTGTATGTGTCAAACTGTTTTGCTTTATCTTGGCCAGGTCGCAGTTGTAAATTAGAACTTGTTCTCAACTAGCCTACCTGGTTAAATAAAGGGGAAATAAAAATAAATCAAATAAAATTAACAATGACTAACACATTTCCAGTCAAAATAGAAGATTATAAGAAATACTGTAGCCTACGATTACTATATACAACCCAACTCCATTTGTTGCCACTGTCATGTATCCCAGTGGATTTCAAATGTTTTGACCCACGACAACAAAAAAAAGAGTTGTACAACACTTGCGACCCCCAAACACGCACACGCAAACATGCCCACACAATTGCTGAGCAAATGTAGCCTGCCATTACAGCCATAAACGGTGATGCATTTAAAAAAACGCAAGAAACAGTTTTACACCTGCATTGGGAGCTGAACGTCATTCATGTTAGCAGACAATATTAACTGGGGATATACACTGAGTATACCAAACAGGAACACCTTCCTAATATTGAGTTGCACCCCCCATGTTGACCCATGTTGACTCCAATGCTTCCCACAGTTGTGTGAAGTTGGCTGGATGTCCTTTGGGTGGTGGACCATTCTTGAGACACACAGGAAACTGTTGTGTGGAAAAACCCAGCAGTGTTGCAGTTCTTGACACAAACAGGTGCGCCTGGCACCTACTACCATACCCCATTTAAAGGCCCTTACATTTTTTGCCTTGCCCATTTCACCATCTGAATGACAAACATACCCAATCAATGTCTCAAGGCTTAAACATCCCTCTTTAACCTGTCTCCTCCCCTTCATCTACACTGATTGAAGTGGATTTAACAAGGGACATCAATAAGGGATCATAGCTTTCACCTGGATATGGAAAGAGCAGGTGTTCTTAATGTTTTGTATGCTCAGTGTAGGCCTATCATGTCACTTCTCTGGAGTCCAGAGCAAACAAAATAATATGGCCAACTGTTAGTGCAGGATTGGATTGAAAGCATGTTCTGTCTGCACCGCGGCCATCACTTTGGGGGGCAGCCTGCCTGCAGAGTGCTCATTACCAGCTGAGTAGCGCTGTTATTCCTCGTACATATCGTGATAACTTTGCCCAAATATCTTCATCCCATATTAAAGGCAGTGGGATGTTACAGCTGCTTATCGTTCTACATATAGCCAGTAGCCACCCAAACTAGGCCTATCTGGAGAATTAAAATGATCAATCAAATCGCCAGGTAACGATGACAAACGTATGCCTACTCTGTTTTTGGCAGGTCAACAAGTTATTTCTGGTCACTAATCTGGATATGCGCACCCAGTACTGATGACTGGTCGTTGGACAACAATCAAGACACTCAACTTTTTGGTTCTGAAGCATGGATGAGAATTTAACAACAACGGTTTAATTTTAAAAAAGGACATACATTTTTGGTGAAATTATACCACCACCGTAAAGGACACTGGAAGGGCAAAGGGGCATGTGCTCTGCACAGGTAGAGCCCTAACTGTGCACGTGCCTGCAGCAGAAGCCTTCGATTGATATAAGTGTGCAGATTCTATCCATGTGCTGCAGCTGGGGCCATAAGAAATAACACATTGGAGAAATGCTCTGGGAATAGGCCATTTGCAGAGCATACTATGAGTGCCCTGAGAATGCTTAATCTCCAGCTGTTGGAAGAAAAAAGTATAGCTGGATTGCAACAAGAACATACCAGATTAATTGCATCAGACATTTGATGTCCTGTTGAACACTAGAGTGGAGTGGAGGTCAATTGGTTTTAGTGTTCTTGGAGCACAGAGGAGTGCACCTAGTGTGGAGATGCAGATGATTGCAGAGCGGGGTGGAAGGATAGAGGGGGGAAATAAAAATGGATGCAGTTAAGGTCTTCAGGCTAGACCCTGAATGATGCTGTTTGTTTTGTTCCTCTGGATCTCTCCAGATGAGCAACATGAGGACCAGCCAAAAAGACCTGGGTTGGTTTGTTTGGACAGGATTCCGGAGGATTTAAGGATGATCCCGCTGCTTTCCGGAGGAGGGGCAGGGAACAGGATGCAGCGGCTGCAAAACTCCCCAGAACACACAAGTACTGTTTACACCAAACCTCTCTGTCATGGGATATACAGTGGGGAGAACAAGTATTTTATACACTGCCGATTTTACAGGTTTTCTTACTTACAAAGCATGTAGAGGTCTGTAATTTTTTATCATAGGTACACTTCAACTGTGAGAGACGGAATCTAAAAAAAAAAAATCCAGAAAATCACATTATGATTAAGTAATTAATTTGCATTTTATTGCATGACATAAGTATTTGATACATCAGAAAAGCAGAACTTAATATTTGGTTCAGAAACCTTTGTTTGCAATTAGAGATCATACGTTTCCTGTAGTTCTTGACTAGGTTTGCACACACTGCAGCAGGGATTTAACCACTCCTCTATACAGACCTTCAGGTTTCGGGGCTGTCGCTGGGCAATACAGACTTTCAGCTCCCTCCAAAGATGTTCTATTGGGTTCAGGTCTGGAGACTGGTTAGGCCACTCCAGGACCTTCAGATGCTTCTTACGGAGCCATTCCTTTGTTGCCCTGGCTGTGTGTTTCAGGTCGTTGTCATGCTGGAAGACCCAGCCACGACCCATCTTCAATGCTCTTACTGAGGGAAGGAGGCTGTTGGCCAAGATCTTGCGATACATGGCCCCATCCATCCTCCCCTCAATACGGTGCAGTCGTCCTGTCCCCTTTGCAGAAAAGCATCCCCAAAGAATGATGTTTCCACCTCCATGCTTCACGGTTGGGATGGTGTTCTTGGGGTTGTACTCATCCTTCTTCTTCCTCCAAAAATGGCAAGTGGAGTTTAGACCAAAAAGCTCTATTTTTGTCTCATCAGACCACATGACCTTCTCCCATTCCTCCTCTGGATAATCCAGATGGTCATTGGCAAACTTCAGATGGGCCTGGACATGCGCTGGCTTGAGCAGGGGGACCTTGCGTGCGCTGCAGGATTTTAATTGATGACGGCGTAGTGTGTTACTAATGGTTTTCTTTGAGACTTTGGTCGCAACTCTCTTCAGGTCATTGACCAGGTCCTGCCATGCAGTTCTGGGCTGATCCCTCACCTTCCTCATGATCATTGATGCCCCACGAGGTGAGATCTTGCATGGAGCCCCAGACTGAGGGTGATTGACCGTCATCTTGATACTTCTTCCATTTTCTAATAATTGCACCAACAGTTGTTGCCTTCTCACCAAGCTGCTTGCCTATTGTCCTGTAGGCCATCCCAGCCTTGTGCAGGTCTACAATATTATCCCTGATGTCCTTACACAGCTGTCTGGTCTTGGCCATTGTGGAGAGGTTGGAGTCTGTTTGATTGAGTGTGTGGACAGGTGTCTTTTATACAGGTAACGAGTTCAAACAGGTGCAGTTAATACAGGTAATGAGTGGAGAACAGGAGGGCTTCTTAAAGAAAAACTAACAGGTCTGTGAGAGCCGGAATTCTTACTGGTTGGTAGGTGATCAAATACTTATGTCATGCAATAAAATGCTAATTAATTACCTAAAAATCATACAATGTGATTTTCTGGATTTTTGTTTTAGATTCCGTCTCTCACAGTTGAAGTGTACCTATGATAAAAATTACAGACCTCTACATGCTTTGTAAGTAGGAAACACTGCCGATTTGGCAGGTTTATCAAATACTTGTTCTCCCCACTTTATTTGCATGCTATTTGTCTATTGAAGAAAAAATAACATAAGCAACAGAGTACAACCAGAGCATAAAAAAGGTAGCATTAAGTGGACAAAAGAAGAAGAAACACCTGCAACCTTTCACTGCAACCTGTTGAGAGGGAATACTATTCATTGGGTGTGACAGACAGTTTCTGTAGTGAAGCCTCTCTCTCTAACATAAAGATGTATTATAAAGGTTTTGTCAAATTTCAGCCAGTGGTTTAGAAATTAGCGCTCACGAGCTAAAACAGGTCCCCGAAAATTGTGCACAATTGTGTACAACGTCATCCATTTCGTATATACAGTATGTTATGTCCTGCAAAAAAAATTGATTTTATACTAAACAAAAACATTATCGCAACATGCAACAATTTCAAAGATTGGACTGAGTTACAGTTCATATGAGGAAATCAGTTAAATTTAAATCAATTCATTAGCCCTAATCTATTGATTTCACATGACTGGGAATACCCTCTCCTTGCGAGGATAACAGTACTTAGCCTTTTTCTATAATTCTTTATGAGATTGGTTAACACATTGGAAGGGATATTAGACTATTTTTTTCCATACAGAATCGTTCCAGATCCTTGATATCCTTCGGTCTGCGTGTATGGACTGCCCTATTCAATTCAAACCACAGGTCTTCAATAGGGTTCAAGTCCAGAGACTGAAATGGCCATTGCAAAATGTAGATTTGTTGTGGTGGTCAATTCAAACAATTTCTTTGTGGATTTTGTTGTGTACTTGGGGTCATGGTCTTGCTGGAAGTTTCAGCCAACTGGCAGAGGAAACCAGGCTTTTGGATAAAAATGTTCTGGTACTTGGTAGAGTTCATGATGCGGTTGACCTTAACAATGGCCCCAGGACCAGTGGAAGCAAGGCCTGAATATTATTGTGTTAGTGTTAACTAAATACAGCCTAAGACACAGCTTGGTCAACAGCTGTCGTCTTTTGATGCTCTGGAGAAGTACCAATGGTGTGTTGGCTCGGTTGTTGGTCTCTGTGCAGAGCAGCTTGTAAGTCTTTCAGAAGCCTTCGCAGTCTGCCAGAGGGGTCGTGTTTGGTTGGTGTCTGGGACCGTGATGAACCAACACTCCTCGGCTGGGTCTCCTTTGCCTTGGTTTCTCTGAAATGTCTTACTTTGAGTGAAGAGAGAAGTACAGTATATACAGGAGCCATTGATTTTTTTTTATTTTTGTCATGAGAGCTATAACCAATTGTATGCCTAACATTAATGATTGTAGGCCTACAACCACATCCCTTCATCTTGAATCAAAAAGTAAAGAAAACAAAAAAGTATCAAAGCTGGAATGATGTGGTCATGGTCTTCTTAGTTAATGCAACACCCAAGCCCAATACATATGGTGTTAAAAGCAAAACACCAGTCTCAACGTCAACAGTGAAGAGGTGACTCCGGGATGCTGGCCTTCTAGGCAGAGTTGCAAAGAAAAAGCCACATCTCAGACTGGCCAATAAAAATAAACGATTAGGGAAAAAGGAACACAGACACTGGACAGAGGGACTCTGCCTAGAAGGCCAGCATCCCGGAGTCGCCTCTTCACTGTTGACTTTGAGACTGGTGTTTTGCGGGTACTATTTATTGAAGCTACCAGTTGAGGACTTGTGAGGCGTCTGTTTCTCAAACTAGACACTCTAACGTACAGTACTTGTCCTCTTGCTCAGTTGGGCACCGGGGCCTCCCACTCTTCTTTCTATTCTATTCTGGTTAGAGCTAGTTTGTGCTGTTCTGTGAAGGGAGTAGTGCACAGCGTTGTACGAGATCTTCAGTTTCCAGCTACAATAGTCATTTACAACATTAACAATGTCTAACTGTATTTCTAATCAGTTTGATGTTATTTTAATGGACAAAAAAAGTGCTTCTCTTTCAAAAACAAGGACATTTCTAAGTGACCCCAAACTTTTAAATGGTAGTGTAGTTGCCATTGCACTCAAGCAAGGTCCATCCACAGTGAGACTAATGCGCAGGCGTACTAATAACAGAGTGATAGCACCGTAATAAAATAAATATAGGGATACTTAAAACATTAACTTTTCTTTAAAGACAAATAAAACATCAACAAAATAATTGAAATGTCCCAAGTATTATTTAAGTTACCAATTGCAAATGGGTTGTGTGACAAAGTTTTTATATTTTTAATTTTTTAAGGTACCACTTTCCATTGCTGAGTGCCTGTAGGAGCACAAGACCGGATGCTCCCTTTTTAGTCATACAGTCAGCAAGCTGTTCCTTTGTGGTTACCCCATAATCCGCTGGATTCTCTGTGCTTGAATACGTTCATTGATGCTGCTAATCTCAAGACAAAGTATTTTCTCTGTGACATACTTGGTTGACTTGACAGCATCAACTAAGGAGCAGTTGTCAGTGACAAACTGCAGGTAGAATGTTCCGTTTTGTCTCACCAGTGGTAAGCTCGGAGGACAGAGGTGCCAGAAAACAAGAGCAAGGGTTTCTCCAGCAACTGTGTTTCGGACAGCCCTTCTCATCCTTTTTGACTGCCAACAGATAGGTGAGAATCTTCCTCCTTCACCCATTAGCACGATTACATGTCCACCTTGTGTGCCTCCATCTGTAAGGTTCCCTAGCGAAGCATCACTGAAGACAACTAGTTTCAGAGAGTCATCTTTTCCAACATGCTGAAACTTTAGTCAATGGTTTGTACAGTGATGTGCTTTGTGTTGGATGCTAAGTTGCAGCCATCAACTATTACATCAGGACTACTCTGTCTAGCAAACCATGGAATTTGACCTATCTTTGACCTCAATTGATCAGCTTCAATTCCACAGAGGGGAATTCCTTTGTATGGCACTTGAGGAATCCATGTGGATGAGTTGAAGATTATTGATATAGCTCTCCTGTTGCATCAGTATTGTTCCATCAACTGTAATAAACTCTATGCCAACATAACAATTATCATGCTCCTCACGGCCGACCTGGAAAACAGCTTTGAGGTGTGGAATCACAGTTGTAGCAAATGTCTGTGAGCCACCCCAGATGAAGTCATCAACATGACAGGCAAGTATTCCAGTCACACTGCAGTCTTGATCAAGCCAATAGAAGACTGTAGGATCCACTTGTGACATTTTTCCATTGTTGCCTTGACTTTGTTGTATCAGTAGAGTGATGCATCTGCCTGGCCATACACAATTTTTTTTAGTTTCCACAGTGTTCCTTCGCTCCTAGCTTCAGGGGAGGTCGGATGTGAATGTTCCTTGACAGCTCTGTTCCCTGGAAAAATGCAGATTTGATGTCTATTGAATGAAGTTTCAGTTTTTCTGGCAGATCACTGTCAGCAGCAATCTGAGTGACTGAGGTGCATGTCATGAGTTCTTTAGCAGACAGCTCCTCAAAACCTCTAGCCGCTAGATGTGCTCCAGTTAAGGATGCTTTAAGGGTACACACCCACCTTGTTGAGACACATTTTTGGCCAATGTCTTTGACTTCCTCAAACACTCCATTTTTCCTCCAATTACTAAGCTCATCTAGTTTAGCTGAGTCAAATGACGTCTTTTATTTCAAGTACATCATAATTTTGAATGTCATTCTGTTTTTCTCGATTTTCCATTGGTTCAATTCTGAGATGATCTACATTCACAGAAAGTGTACTTAGTTCAAGACTGCCCAAATGTGCCTAATTGGTTTATTAATAACTTTTCAAGTTCATAGCTGAGCACTCTCCTCAAACAATAGCATGGTATTCTTTTATTTGACCTTTATTTAACTAGGCAAGTCAGTTAAGAAGAAATTCTTATTTTCAATGACAGCCTAGTGGGTTAACTGCCTGTTCAGGGGCAGAATGACAGATTAGTACCTTGTCAGCTCGGGGGTTTGAATTTACAACCTTCCGGTTACTAGTCCAACGCTCTAACCACTAGGCTACCCTGCCGCCCTTTCACTGTAATATCTACTGTAAATTGGACAGTGCAGTTAGATTAACAATAATGTAAGCTTTCTGCCAATATCAGATATGTCCATGTCTTGGGAAATGTTAATGTTACTTACAACCTCATGCTAATTGCATTAGCCTACATTAGCTCAACATCCCGAGGGGGACCCACCAATCACGTGGCTGTTGTTGAATATTTTCCTCATTTGAACCCTCAACAATATTTGCTCATGCTCCAGATACTCAACTAGTCTAAAGAAGGCCAGTTTTATTTCTTCTTTAATCAGAACAACAGTTTTCAGCTGTGCTAACATAATTGCAAAATGGTTTTCTAGTGATCAATTAGCCTTTTAAAATGATAAACTTGGATTAGCTAACACAACGTGCCATTGGAATACAGGAGTGATGGTTGCTGATGATGGGCCTCTGTACACCTATGTAGATATTCCAAAAACAATCTGACGTTTCCAGCTTCAATAGTCATTTACAACATTAACAATGTCTTCACTGTATTTCTGATCAATTTGATGTTATTTTAATGGACAAAAAAGTTGCTTTTCTTTCAAAAACAAGGACATTTCTAAGTGGCCCCAAACTTTTGAATGGTAGTGTATATATGACAACTCTCACCTTTCCTATGTGCTAAATCTGTACATTATCATATCACCTCTAAACCAGTATTTTTTCAAGATTAATATCCAATAATGTAACACACGAGTACATATACATTATATACAATAATATTGATCTCTAGACTCTAAGCAGAACCACAGAGGAAAGTGGGAGAGGGAGTGGGTCACGTTCATAATTAAAATACAAAAAAAGATTACATCCATGATGAATAGATTCATGATGTTTAATCTAAAACGCATGTAGGTTATTCTTAATTTTAGTTAAACATCTCAAGGTATAGTACTGTAGGATTGTAAAAGTAGCCTATACAATTTCTCATAAGATTAGCGTTTGTTTTTTTAACCGGCCAACTGAATAAACAAGAAAAGCATTCACGGTGAGATTCAGTGACTTAAGAAGAAAACGCCTATTATTAGGCTAGTCCTTTTGTAATAAAGGAGCAGCGCATCCTCGCAGTTGTAGGCTAGAAAAGGGATCTTACGCGTGCTTATTTGGGGAACACGTTTGCCAACCGTGCGCGCAGTGCTCTTATAAAACATTTGAAGAGCTCCATGCGCAACAAACCGTACGGAGGTGTTCTGAAATCAGCACAGCCGACGTAGCCCCTTGGCTCACTCAGGGATATTGTGGATATTATACTCCGTGGAGCATCCGTTTGGTAGCATGACAAACGGGGCCATTCGGGACGCAGAGGATCGGGAGAAGCCCCCTCTCAGTCAAGCAGGTGGGCTATGGAGTTCAATCATTCAATGTGTGTTTATTCGGCTGTTTAGCCTATACTGTATTTGAATTAGGCTACTGTTTGAATTAGGCCTACTGTTTTACCATATTATGCTTTGTAAATTATGACAGCATCAATTAAATAGCTTAGTTGAAAGGATTTCGTTTTGGGCAAGTAAAATGCAAGTGGTTTTTGTCTGTATACATGAAGGCTATACAAGTTATATGCTTATTTAAAAACATTATTTGTACTTTTTGACATAACCTATAATCTCCAAAGTAGTTTAGCCTAATCATTAATCAAATAAATAAATATATTACATTTATTTGCAGGTTTAACTGTATTTTTTAAGATTTACTATGATTTTCTGCATTGGACCTTATTCTATTTTGAGACCTGCCAATTGAAAGAACGATGACTGACGTGTAACTCATGTACTGATCTCGATGGGAGATTTTTACATGATCGCAAATTAGAATTCGGCCCATAGTATAATAAACACAATCTACTCTCTGTCTGAGGGTTTTTCATATGCATTCTCTATACTGTCCTTTCGGTATGTCAGTCCGCACAATAAATGAGCCCTTAATACATCTTAAATGTAATTATTACCATCATATTAATCATCCTTATTATTTTGAAAATAATAAATCATGGACTGGAGCATATCTGCGCCCTCTGTGCCAGAGTTCTCAGTAAAAACATGTAACTTTTTTTTATTTGTATTTTTTTATTTTAAAATAAAGCCCTCCTGGGTGGCGCAGTGGTCTAGGGCACTGCATCGCAGTGCTAGCTGTGCCAACAGAGACTTTGGGTTCGCGCCCAGGCTCTTGCGTAGCCGGCCGCGACCGGGAGGTCCGTGGGGCGACAAACAATTGGCCTAGCGTCGTCCGGGTTAGGGAGGGTTTGGCCAGTAGGGATATCCTTGTCTCATCGCGCACTAGCGACTCCTGTGGCGGGCCGGGTGCAGTGCACGCTAGCCCGGTCGCCAGGTGCACGGTGTTTCCTCCGACACATTGGTGCGACTGGCTTCCGGGTTGGATGCGTTAGGAAGCAGTGTGGCTTGGTAGGGTTGTGTTTCGGAGGACGCATGGCTTTCGACCTTCGCCTCTCCCGAGCCCGTACGGGAGTTGTAGCGATGAGACAAGATAGTAACTACTAACAATTGGATACCACGAAAAGGGGGTAAAATTTAAAATAAAAAAAACATTATTTTTTAAATATTTTTTTTTATCATAAATGGTCCCAGCCAACATTTCCATGTGGGGCCCATATGGGTTAATGAAGGGCTGTTCCACAGGCCCCATGAGGGAAACCCAACAGGGAGTCAGGGACCCACAACATTTTGTCCTCAGTATCCTCTTTGGCCCCACATGTGGTTATGAAGCCCTACATGAGCCCACATAAAGCCCGACATGGCAATCGCATGTGGGGCCAACATGGATTCTGAGGACAAAACTTTGAGGGGTCCCAAGTGTTAGTCCAGGTGGATTAAAGAAGGGTTAAGTATACATTGTACAGGGAAATAGCATTGTGACTGAATATGCATCTGTGGGTTCAGAGCTGATGAAGAGGAGGAACAGGATGGCGATATGGCTGGTACTGGGCATGTTCTGTCTGTCCCTGGTCCTGGTCATTCTGGGGATCTACACCACCACTCGCACAGAAAGCCTTAGCATCACTGGATATGCCTCTGGAGTCATTGTAAGTACATCTTCATCATTATTATCATCATCCTCATTATTATTAAAACCATCATCATAATCATCATTATGTTCATCTGCCATTTTAGTGAAAATTGCTCATTATACATATAAGTGAACTATTAACAATAACCACATTTTCTCAAATGTTTTCTCTTTTTGTCATAAAAAGACTACACATACCTTAAGAATAAAGAAGTTGCAATGCCAAGAAGGCAGGTCTGTTATTGATGGATAGGGAAACTATGGTTTGTGAGTTGTCCACAAAACAAGATGTCTTCCAAATCATGACAATTAAAATCTCATAAATGTCGTGAGAGCTGTCATCATTCATCTTATTATAGCACATGACAGACAAACAACATATATTTCAGCTGTTATTCACACCACAGTCAGTAAATCTTTCCAGTAGATTTTATACACATTTGAAGATCGATCATTTCTAAGTGTAAAATCTCGGTTAACCCAGAACTAAAATCTTGTGTAATTGGTCAGCTGATCGATAAGTTATGGGCCCATACGTATTAACAAATTGGATCAAGAGATGGTAGAACGAGGTGCTCCACCTTCCCTCTTTGCAATTTACGGTCCGAATGTCCTCTTCCCTTTGGAAATTCGAAATATGCTAACAACTGCGAAATTGTCATTTGTCCAAATAACCAGTGACGAAAAACCCAAACGCTGGAACTACTGCGGCTCGTTATCCCATACATCCCATTCCTTTGCGTACCAATTATTTTTTACGTAGAACTGTCCACAAGCGATTACTAAATGTAACATAGAGAATATTGAATTAAAGTTAGATTCTGTTTTGTAGTGGCATCATAGGGTTCGGAAAGAGAGTCCACGATTCTGTGACATCATAGTAAGCGCTATTGGTTCTTATCTGTTTTTTAAAGTAGTCAATTTCTTTTTCTCAACCAAAAGGAAGTCTCACCCAATTGACTATTCGAAAATTGTGAAAATCTCAAATGGCGCTGCCCATGCTAAAACAGGCTTTGTGGCAAGTGTGCCCTCTATCCACCTCTATAAATTGTACTATTAAATTGACATGGATAAGACACAGCCATGTTGTAACAGGTACATTTTTTATTATGTCCATGTTTTAAACCTTAGCATTTCTTCTGCTAGATCACCGCAACTCTATTCTGATTTGGGGGTAACATTAGTGGAGTGATTCAACTGCACAGCTCATTGGTGCTCCCAATTCTGTAGGAGTAGTAGTCCACCAGGGAATAATCTTTCCATAAAAATAACATCCGTTATATGCCTTTTAATAGTGCATAAAGTTCTCTACAGTAAGAGCCAACCTCTGGCATCTCTCTAACAGTGGCTGTTCTATTTGATCTCTGCAGTTGGCGTTTGGATCCTTCCTGGGTGTTCTTGGACTCTGCCTGGAGGAAAACCGAAAACAGCTGGTACATAATACTACTTCTCACTCATTTGTCACATTTGTACTGTCCTTCCTCCTGAATGGTCTCTCTCTATTTCCCTGCTTATCTCATCATGTTCTTGCCTGATCCATCTCTCTCTCTCTCTTGTCCTCTTGGTTATAGTTGCAGCCATGCACAGCAGAGATGGATTTGGGTAACTCCAGGTTGTGTGCAGGCTTTTTCCCCCCAGCCCAACATTTTAACAACTGATTTACCTGATAGTGGACCATTTGTTAAAAAAGAATGCACACCCCATGGCTGTTGCTCGCCCCTGATGCACAGTATTCACAGGGCTAATGACCAAAAGAGTAGTTTCAAAAGTGGTTACTTGGGGTTGAGTTTTGGTTTCAGTGTGTTTCCATACTGCATCTTTCAGTTAATTGTCTTTTTTATCTGTCAAAGAGAGTGGGAGGGATTAAGAATAGAGAGTGGTGTGGTATCCAAGCCACAGCCTCAGTTTGGTGTAAAAGACAGAAATATGGTCTGGCCTGTAAAACATTGAAGGAAACCCCTAAAACTCATTGGATAATAGTATTTGTCAAATCACATTTTATTTGACACATACACATGTTTAGCATGTGGTATTGAAGGTGTAGTGAAATGCTTATTTCTAGCTCCAACAGTGTAGTAATATCTAACAATTCACAACAATTCACACAATACACACAACCTAAACGTAAAAGAATGGAATGGAGGAATATATAACTTTATGAGCAATGTCGGAGTGGCATGGACTAAATACAGTAGAATAGAATACAGTATATACATATGAGATGAGTAAAGCAAAAATATGTAAATATTATTAAAGTGATTAGTGCTCCATTATTAAAGTGGCCATTTCAAGTCAAAATATATGGGGCAGCAGCCTCTAAGGGTTACGTAACCGGGTGGAAGCCGCCTTTTGATGGCTATTTAACAGTCTGATGGCCTTAAGATAGAAGCTGTTTTTCAGTCTCTCGGTCCCAGCTTTGAGCGACATGTACTGACCTCGCCTTCTGGATGACAGTGGGGTGAACAGGCAGTGGCTCGGGCGGTTGTTGTCCTTGATGATCTTTTTGGCCTTCCTGTGACATCGGGTGCTGCAGGTGTCCCTGGAGGTAGTTTCTCCCTGTGGTTGTGGGTGGTGAAATTTCCGTAACAGGTGGTGATACAGCCCGACAGGATGCTCTCAATTGTGCATCTGTAAAAGTTTGTGAGGGTTTTAGGTGCCAAGACACATTTCTTTATCCTCCTGAGGTTGAAGAGGCGCAGTTGCACCTTCTTCACCACACTGTCTGTGTGGGTGGACCATTTCAGATCGTCAGTGATGTGTACGCAGAGGAACTTGAAGATTTCCACTTGCTCCACTGCAGTCCTGTCGATGTGGATAGGGGCGTGCTCCCTCTGCTGTTTCCTGAAGTCCAGAATCAGCTCCTTTGTGTTGTCGACATTGAGTGAGAGGTTATTTTCCTGGCACCACTCTCCCAGGGCCCTCACCTCCTCTCTGTAGGCTGTCTCATCATTGTTGGTAATCAGGACTACCTACTACTGTTGTGTCGTCTGCAAACTTGATGATTGAATTGGAGGCGTGCGTAGTCACGCAGTCATGGGTGAACAGGGAGTACAGGAGGGGACTGAGTATGCACCCTTGTGGGGCCCCTGTGTTGAGAATCAGCGAATTAGAGGTGTTGTTTCCTACCTTCACCACCTGGGGCAGCCCGTCAGGAAGTCCAGGACCCAGTTGCACAGGGCGGGGTACAGACCCAGGGCCCTGAGCTTACTGATGAGCTTGGAGGGTACTATGGTGTTGCATGTTGAGCTATAGTCAATGAACAGCATTCTTTAATAGGTATTCCTCTTGTCCAGATGGGATAGGGCAGTGTGCAGTGTGATGGTGATTGCATTGTCTGTGGATGTATTGGGGCGGTTAGCAAATTGAAGTGGGTCTAGGATGTCAGGTAAGGTGGAGGTGATATGATCCTTAACTAGTCTCTCAAAGCATTTCATATTGACAGACGTGAGTGCCACGGGCGATAGTCATTTAGTTCAGTTACCTTTGCTTTCTTGGGTACAGGAACAATGGTGAACATCTTGAAGCAAGTGGGGGAAAAAATTCTAGATCACCTGTACTCCACACACAGAGACACGTACAAAGCTCTCCCTCGCCCTCCATTTGGTAAATCTGACCACAACTCTATCCTGCCTGCCATCCAGGATGGCTAAGCTGCCTGCCACCCAGGACCTCTACACCAAGCAGTGTCAGAGGAAGGCCCTAAAAATTGTCAAAGACCCCAGCCACCCCAGTCATAGACTCTCTCTACTACTGCATGGCAAGGATCCTGGTCGGACACCATATCTACTGGTAGTCCATGGATCCGGAAGACGTGCTGCACCATGAGCTGGGCCATCTCTTTGGCAGAGGGTAGATTGGGGAGAGGAATGAAGTGGGTGGCTTTAGGAAACCAATCTATGGTAGGCCACAAAAAGACCAGGGTCCGACGGCAGCCCGGGTGGCAGGCAAGCCTGGATGAGTGGGCCCACTAGGGCAGCTGAGCGGACGGCGTCAGGAACAAACATCCGGTTATCAGGCCCCCCGGGGTTTGGCTGGGAACACTGCGACTAACAAACCTGCTTCCCTATCCCCCAGCTGAGTGCCGTTTGCTAGGCACGAAGTGGGAAGGATGGTCTCCGGTTCCGGGGTTGTAGTTGTGGGGCTATAGCGGCGGGTCAGTGCATCCAGCTTGACATTCTGGCCGTGTTGAAGGCAGTCTTCCACTCGTCCTCTTCCGTATCTGCACCAGGTGGTAGGTGTTACGTAGATCCAGCTTCGAAAATATAGTGGCCCCCTGGAGCGTCTCAAAGGCAAAGGAGATGGCGGGTAGCGGTTCTTCACCGTTATGTCGTTGAGACCCCGGTAGTCAATGTACGCGCGCAGGATCTTGTCCTTCTTCTCCACAAAGAAGAACCCTGAGACGGCGGGGGAAGAAGAAGGTCGGATGAATCCTACAGCTAGGGAGTCCTCCATGTAGGTCTACATCGCCTTGGTCTCTGGGACGTCCCTGGGGCGCAGTCGTGCTTGGGAGCAGGTCAATCCCGCAGTCATAAGGTTGGTGCGGCGGAAGCGAAGTGGCTTGTTGAACACGTCCCAGGCCCCCAGGAAGACATCCCGGGGCAGGTTGTGCTGACTCCAGGCAATGGGCTTGGCAGAACAATCTCCAGTAGACCAGTTAATTAGGGGAATGTGTCACTGGAGCCAGGAGAATCCCAATACCATGGGAATCTGAGGAGACTTAATGAGCAGGAACTGGATAACCTCATTGTGGTTCCCTAACACACGTAGGCTGATGGGAGTGGTGTTCTGGGTCACCCAGCCTATAGAGCGCCCGTTCAGCGCTCTAACATCCATGGGAATGGAGCGGGGCTGAGTGGGGATGCCCAGCTCGGAAGCCAGGGTAAAGTCCAAAAGGCTCTCATCGGCCCCAGGTGAGTAATCCAGATTGGTAGGGAAAAGATACAGGACGGCAGGCAGGGGCAGTGCTGGCCGGAATGGTCAAAACTGGGAAACAAGAAAACAGGAACTATAGCAAAGACAGGAGCAAGGGAAAATGCTGGTAGGCTGATTGTCTGGCAACAGACAAACAGAGAACACAGGTATAAATACACAGGGGAAGATGGGCAACACCTGGATGGGTGTGGAGACAATCACAAAGACGGGTGAAACAGATCAGGGTGTGACACCCACGGTACTCTCTGTTCTGTTGTGTTGACTCTCCACCTCATACAGCAGGACTAATGATTAACAAGTTAGAGAAGATGGACAGGTGTGTGTGTGTGTGTATATACATATATATATGTAGATGTATATGTATATGTATATATATATATATATATATATATATAAATATATATATATATATATATATATGTATATGTGTGTGTGTATATGTGTGTGTGTATATGTGTATATGTATGTATGTATGTGTGTGTGTATATGTGTATATGTGTATATGTGTATGTATATATATGTATGTGTATATGTGTATGTATATATATATATATATATATATATGTATATGTATGTATGTATGTGTGTGTGTATATGTGTATATGTGTATATGTGTATGTATATATATATATATATGTATGTGTATATGTGTATGTATGTGTATATATATATATATATATATATATATATATATATATGTATATGTATGTATGTATGTATGTATGTATGTGTGTGTGTGTGTGTATATGTGTATATGTGTATATGTGTATGTATATATGTATGTATGTATGTATGTATATGGATATTGATGAGTACATGTGGGGCTGCTCCATGCCATCTTTATCCAGCAGAAGAAAACACTGTTTAAAAGGAGGCAGATACTGAGTGTATAAACAGAAAGCAACTCGCTAGGGAGATGGAGAGAGTGAGGGGACCTCAGCACAGATGAGAAAATGTGCCTGGCTTGGAAAGTATCTCAATGCCTGCAGTGTACACACACACACACACACACACACACACACACACACAAGATGTTCTTCTGTTATCAATACATTTTACCACAGTTTTCTTGGAATTTGGAAAAATTGTAAACATTTGTGAGTTTGTAATATGAAGTAAAGGAGTCTGCAGCTAATTATTCTCACCTGCTAATTTCTGTCTCTTGTTACGGTTCTTGTAATTGTATAAGAAAACAAGAATATTTCCAATTAAAATCACAATAAATGTTAAAGAAGGGAGGGGGGGAGCATTCCAGGTGATTACCTCATGAAGCTGGTTGAGAGAATGCCAAGAGATTGCAAAGCTGTCATCAAGGCAAAGGGTGGCTACTTTGAAGAATCTCAAAATACAAAATATATTTTGATATGTTTAACACTTCTTTGGCTACTACATGATTCCATGTGTTGATGTCTTCACTATTATTCTACAATGTAGAAAACAGTAAAAAATAAAGAGACCGGTAGTGCACTACAGTGCCTTCAGAATGTACAGTGCATTGCGAAAGTATTCGGCCCCCTTGAACTTTGCAACCTTTTGCCACATTTCAGGCTTCAAACATAAAGATATAAAACTGTATTTTTTGTGAAGAATCAACAACAAGTGGGACACAATCATGAAGTGGAACGACATTTATTGGATATTTCAAACTTTTTTAACAAATCAAAAACTGAAAAATTGGGCGTGCAAAATTATTCAGCCCCCTTAAGTTAATACTTTGTAGCGCCACCTTTTGCTGCGATTACAGCTGTAAGTCGCTTGGGGTATGTCTCTATCAGTTTTGCACATCGAGAGACTGAATTTTTTTCCCATTCCTCCTTGCAAAACAGCTCAAGCTCAGTGAGGTTGGATGGAGAGCATTTGTGAACAGCAGTTTTCAGTTCTTTCCACAGATTCTCGATTGGATTCAGGTCTGGACTTTGACTTGGCCATTCTAACACCTGGATATGTGTTACGATCTACTAGGTGTGGTGGGTGGAATCAGGCGCAGAGAGCAGGTTAGGTCGTTTTCCTCAGATTTATTCCCCAGCGCAACAAAAACAGTCACGCCAACACACAGGGCGTAAATACGTTGCTAGTCCAAAACAACTACAGGACTAAACAGTCCGGAGCTTAAATACAATAATAAATCACACCAACAAAACACAGAGTAACAAAAACAAGCCCGCACAAATACCCAGCGGGCCTAGTGCCCTTAAATACCCTACAAACAAATCCTAATACAAAACAGGTGTACCCAATTAACCAATAACCCAAAACAAACGGAAAGGGAATCGATGGCAGCTAATAGGCCGGCGACGACGACCGTCGAGCACCGCCCGAACAGGAAGAGGCACCATCCTCGGCGAGGTTCGTGACAGTACCCCCCCCCTGACGCGCGGCTCCCGCAGCGCGCCGACCCCGGCCTCGAGGACGACCCGGAGGACGAGGCGCAGGGCGATCCGGGTGGAGGCGATGGAAATCCCTCAAGAGGGAAGGATCTAAAATGTCCCTCCCCGGTACCCAGCACCTCTCCTCCGGACCGTACCCCTCCCAGTCCACGAGGTACTGCAGGCCCCTCACCCGGCGTCTCGAGTCCAGAATAGCTCGTACTGTGTACGCCGGGGACCCCTCGATGTCCAGAGGGGGTGGAGGGACCTCCGGTACCTCACCGTCTTGTAGGGGACCAGCTACCACCGGCCTGAGGAGAGACACATGAAACGAGGGGTTAATACGATAATAAGAGGGAAGTTGCAATCTATAACACACCTCGTTTATCCTCCTCAGGACTTTAAATGGCCCCACACACTGCGGCCCCAGCTTCCGGCAGGGCAGGCGGAGGGACAGGTTTCGGGTCGAGAGCCAGACCCTGTCCCCTGGTGCGAACACCGGGGCCTCACTGCGGTGGCGGTCAGCGTCTCTCTTCTGCCGTTCACTGGCCTGCCTGAGAGAATCCTGGACTGCCCGCCAGGTCTCTCTAGAGCGCTGTACCCACTCCTCCACCGCAGGAGCCTCGGTCTGACTCTGATGCCACGGAGCCAGGACCGGCTGGTAACCCAGTACACATTCGAATGGCGACATATTCGTGGACGAATGCCGAAGAGAATTCTGGGCTAACTCTGCCCATGGGACGTACCTTGCCCATTCTCCTGGCCGGTCCTGGCAATACGACCTCAGAAACCTGCCCACTTCCTGGTTTACTCTCTCCACCTGCCCATTACTTTCGGGGTGATAACCAGAGGTAAGGCTGACCGAGATCCCCAGACGCTCCATAAACGCCTTCCAAACCCGAGATGTGAACTGGGGACCCCGATCGGAGACGATATCCTCTGGGACCCCATAGTGCCGGAAGACGTGGGTAAAAAGAGCCTCTGCAGTCTGTAGGGCCGTAGGGAGACCAGGCAATGGAAGGAGACGGCAGGACTTAGAGAACCGATCCACAACGACCAGAACGGTAGTGTTCCCCTGAGAAGGGGGAAGATCAGTAAGGAAATCTACCGAGAGATGGGACCATGGCCGTTGTGGAATCGGGAGGGGCTGTAACTTCCCTCTAGGAAGGTGCCTAGGAGCCTTACTCTGGGCGCATACCGAACAGGAAGAGACATAGAGCCTCACATCCCTAGCTAAGGTGGGCCACCAGTATTTCCCTCTAAGACCCCGCACTGTCCTATCGATCCCCGGATGACCCGCAGACGGTAGTGTGTGAGCCCACCGAATCAACTTATCACGAACACCAAGCGGTACGTAACTTCTGCCAGTCGGACACTGTGCAGGCGCAGGTTCAACCCTCAACGCCCGCTCGATGTCCGCGTCCACCTCCCATACCACTGGGGCCACCAGCCGAGAAGCAGGAAGGATGGGAGTGGGTTCGATAGACCGGTCCTCGGTGTCATAGAGACGGGACAGCGCGTCGGCCTTAGTGTTGAGGGAACCTGGTCTGTAAGAGATCGTAAATCTAAAACGTGTAAAGAACATGGCCCACCTAGCCTGGCGCGGATTCAGTCTCCTCGCTGCACGAATATACTCCAGATTACGGTGATCAGTCCAGATGAGAAAAGGGTGTTTAGCCCCCTCTAGCCAGTGTCTCCACACCTTCAGGGCCTTTACCATAGCTAGTAACTCCCGGTCCCCCACATCATAGTTCCGCTCTGCCGGACCCAGCTTCTTAGAAAAGAAAGCGCAGGGACGGAGCTTCGGTGGCGTACCCGAGCGCTGAGACAGCACGGCTCCAACCCCAGCCTCGGACGCATCCACCTCCACTATGAATGCTAACGAAGGGTCCGGATGCGCCAACACGGGAGCCCCAGTGAACAGTGCCTTCAACTGGTTGAAGGCTCCATCAGCCTCTGCTGACCACCGCAAACGCACCGGCCCTCCCTTCAGCAGTGAGGTAATGGGCGCCGCTACTTGGCCAAAACCCCGGATAAACCTCCGGTAGTAATTGGCAAACCCTAAAAACCGCTGCACCTCCTTTACCGTGGTCGGAGTCGGCCAATTACGCACGGCGTTAACGCGGTCACACTCCATCATCATCCCCGAGCTGGAAATGCGATAACCCAAGAAGGAAACGGCTGGTTTGGAAAACACACATTTCTCAGCCTTGACGTATAGGTCATGCTCCAGCAGTCGCCCAAGAACCTTGCGCACCAGGGAAACATGCGCGGCGCGTGTGGCAGAATAAATCAAGATGTCATCAATATAGACTACCACACCCTGCCCGTGCAAGTCCCTGAGAATCTCATCTACAAAGGATTGAAAGACGGCTGGAGCATTTTTCAACCCATACGGCATGACGAGGTACTCATAGTGGCCTGATGTGGTACTAAACGCTGTTTTCCACTCGTCTCCTCCCCGAATACGCACCAGATTATACGCGCTCCTGAGGTCCAGTTTTGTGAAGAAACGCGCTCCGTGGAATGATTCCACCGCCGTAGCGATGAGAGGTAGCGGATAACTAAAACCCACTGTGATCGAATTGAGACCTCGATAATCAATGCACGGACGCAGACCTCCCTGCTTTTTCCTCACAAAAAAGAAACTCGAGGAGACGGGTGACATGGAGGGCCGAATGTACCCCTGTCTCAGAGCTTCCGTGACATATGTTTCCATAGCCAGCGTCTCCTCCTGTGACAGTGGGTACACATGACTCCGGGGAAGTGCAGCGTTCTCCAGGAGGTTTATCACGCAATCCCACCGTCGATGGGGTGGTAATTTGGTCGCTTTCCTCTTACTAAAAGCGATAGCCAAATCGGCATATTCGGGGGGAATGCGCACGGTGGAAACCTGGTCTGGACTCTCCACCGTCGTGGCACCGATGGAAACTCCTAAACACCTCTCTGAACACTCGTCTGACCACCCCTTAAGAGCCCCCTGTTTCCAGGAAATAAGGGGATTGTGAATAGCCAGCCAGGGAACCCCCAACACCACCGGAAACCCAGGTGAATCAATAAGGTAGAAACTGATCCTCTCCCTATGATTCCCCTGCGTTACCATGTCCAGCGGAATCGTGGCCTCCCTGACCAGCCCTGACCCTAGCGGTCGGCTATCTAAGGAGTGCACGGGGACAGGTGGGTCTATCTGCACTAACGGAATACCCAATTTACGGGCGAGTCCACGATCCATAAAACTCACAGCTGCGCCTGAATCGACTAGCGCCTTATGCTGAAGAGAGGGGAAAAATGCAGGGAAAAAAACTAACAAAAACATGTGACCAACAGGGAGCTCTGGGTGAGTTTGGTGCTTACTCACCTGGGGTGGCCGAGGAGCGCTCTGCCGACCATCTCGACTCCCAGAGGGACTCCTCCAACACCGGTCCGAAGTGTGTCCTCTCCGTCCACAATAGGAGCAGGAGGAGCCCCCTCTGATCCCCCTAGATGCAGCTCCTCCCAACTCCATCGGAGTGGGAGTGGGAGAGCTGGACGGTGGAATTAA
This sequence comes from Oncorhynchus clarkii lewisi, assembly GCF_045791955.1. Classification (NCBI taxonomy): domain Eukaryota; kingdom Metazoa; phylum Chordata; class Actinopteri; order Salmoniformes; family Salmonidae; genus Oncorhynchus; species Oncorhynchus clarkii. The sequence goes on from NC_092170.1 coordinate 12,257,424, forward strand.
CAGGACCCCTTCTGAACGCCCGCGGGCAGCTAGCAGGTTGTCCAATCGAATAGACATGTCTATTAGTTCATCCAGGGAGAGAGTTGTGTCCCTGCAAGCCAGCTCCCGGCGGACGTCCTCCCGGAGACTACACCGGTAATGGTCCATCAGGGCCCTGTCATTCCACCCAGCACCAGCAGCTAGGGTCCTAAACTCCAACGCGAAGTCCTGCGCGCTCCTCGTCTCCTGTCTGAGGTGGAACAGTCGCTCACCCGCCGCTTTACCCTCTGGTGGATGATCGAACACTGCTCGGAAACGGCGGGTGAAATCCAGGTAGTTGTCCCGAGCTGAGTCTGGACTGTTCCATACTGCGTTAGCCCAGTCCAGGGCCCTGCCCGTTAAACAGGAGACGAGGAGGCTCACACTCTCCTCACCCGAGGGAGCCGGACGCACGGTAGCCAGGTAGAGCTCCAGCTGGAGCAAAAATCCCTGGCACCCAGCAGCCGCTCCATCGTACTCCCTCGGGGGGGAGAGACGTAGTGCGCCGGACCCAGAGGACGATGTAGGTGGAGTAGGTGGTGTCGGGAGTGGGGGAGCTGGGGTAGATGTCGGGAGACCACTCCTCTCCCATCGTTCCATCCTCTCCATCATCTGGTCCATCGCGGTACCAATCCGATGGAGGACAGCTGTATGGTGATGAACGCGCTCCTCCATAGTGGGGAGAGGAGTGGTCGCTGCTCCTGCTGACTCCATTTCAATTGGTGCGGGCTTCTGTTACGATCTACTAGGTGTGGTGGGTGGAATCAGGCGCAGAGAGCAGGTTAGGTCGTTTTCCTCAGATTTATTCCCCAGCGCAACAAAAACAGTCACGCCAACACACAGGGCGTAAATACGTTGCTAGTCCAAAACAACTACAGGACTAAACAGTCCGGAGAATAAATACAATAATAAATCACACCAACAAAACACAGAGTAACAAAAACAAGCCCGCACAAATACCCAGCGGGCCTAGTGCCCTTAAATACCCTACAAACAAATCCTAATACAAAACAGGTGTACCCAATTAACCAATAACCCAAAACAAACGGAAAGGGAATCGATGGCAGCTAATAGGCCGGCGACGACGACCGTCGAGCACCGCCCGAACAGGAAGAGGCACCATCCTCGGCGAGGTTCGTGACAATATGTTTATTTTTGAACCATTCCATTGTAGATTTTGCTTTATGTTTTGGATCATTGTCTTGTTGGAAGACAAATCTCTGTCCCAGTCTCAGGTCTTTTGCAGACTCCATCAGGTTTTCTTCCAGAATGGTCCTGTATTTGGCTCCATCCATCTTCCCATCAATTTTAACCATCTTCCCTGTCCCTGCTGAAGAAAAGCAGGCCCAAACCATGATGCTGCCACCACCATGTTTGACAGTGGGGATGGTGTGTTCAGGGTGATGAGCTGTGTTGCTTTTACGCCAAACATAACGTCTTGCATTGTTGCCAAAAAATTCAATTTTGGTTTCATCTGACCAGAGCACCTTCTTCCACACGTTTGGTGTGTCTCCCAGGTGGCTTGTGGCAAACTTTAAACAACACTTTTTATGGATATCTTTAAGAAATGGCTTTCTTCTTGCCACTCTTCCATAAAGGCCAGATTTGTGCAATATACGACTGATTGTTGTCCTATGGACAGAGTCTCCCATCTCAGCTGTAGATCTCTGCAGTTCATCCAGAGTGATCATGGGCCTCTTGGCTGCATCTCTGATCAGTCTTCTCCTTGTATGAGCTGAAAGTTTAGAGGGACGGCCAGGTCTTGGTAGATTTGCAGTGGTCTGATACTCCTTCCATTTCAATATTATCGCTTGCACAGTGCTCCTTGGGATGTTTAAAGCTTGGGAAATCTTTTTGTATCCAAATCCGGCTTTAAACTTCTTCACAACAGTATCTCGGACCTACCTGGTGTGTTCCTTGTTCTTCATGATGCTCGCTGCGCTTTTAACGGACCTCTGAGACTATCACAGTGCAGGTGCATTTATACGGAGACTTGATTACACACAGGTGGATTGTATTTATCATCATTAGTCATTTAGGTCAACATTGGATCATTCAGAGATCCTCACTGAACTTCTGGAGAGAGTTTGCTGCACTGAAAGTAAAGGGGCTGAATAATTTTGCATGCCCAATTTTTCAGTTTTTGATTTGTTAAAAAAGTTTGAAATATCCAATAAATGTCGTTCCACTTCATGATTGTGTCCCACTTGTTGTTGATTCTTCACAAAAAAATACAGTTTTATATCTTTATGTTTGAAGCCTGAAATGTGGCAAAAAGTCGCAAAGTTCAAGGGGGCCGAATACTTTCGCAATGCACTGTATTTACACACCTTGACTTTTCCCACATTTTGTTGTGTTACAGCCTGAATTTAAAATAGATTAAATTGAGATTTTTTTTTGTCACTAGCCAACACACATACCTCATAATGTCAAAGTAGAATTATGTTTTTCTAAATTGTTACAAGTGAATGAAAAATAAAAATCTGAAATGTCTTGGGTCAGTAAGTATTCAACCCCTTTGTTATGGCAAGAATAAATAAGTTCAGGAGTAACAATTTCCTTAACAATTCACATAATAAGTTCCATGGATTCACTCTGTGTGCAATAATATTGTTTAACATGATTTTTGAATTACTACCTCATCTCTGTACCCCACACATACAATTATCTGTAAGGTCCCTTAGTCGAGCAGTGAATATCAAACACAGATTCAACCACAAAGACCAGGAAGTATTTCCAATGCCTCGCAAAGAAGGGCACCAATTGTTAGATTTGACAGAAAAACATGCAAGTAGTCCGGGTAGCCATTTGATTACCATTTCAGGAGTCTTATGGCTTCGGGGTAAAAAAATGAGAAGCCTTTGAGAAGCCTTTTTGTCCTAGACTCGGCACTCAGGTACCGCTTGCCATGCAGTAGTAGAGAGAGCAGCCTATGACTGGGGTGACTGGGGTTTTTGACAGTTTTTAGGGCCTTCCTTAGACACCTCCTGGTGTAGAGGTCCTGGATGGCAGGCAGCTTAGCCCCCGTGATGTACTGGGCCATACGCACTACCCTCTGTAGTGCCTTGCGGTCAGAGGCCGAGCAATTGCCGTACCATGCAGTGATGCAACCAGTCAGGATGCTCTCGATGTTGCAGCTGTAGAACCTTTTGAGGATCTCAGGACCCATGCCAACACTTTTTAGTTTCCTGAGGGGGAACAGGCTTTGTCATGCCCTCTTCACGGCTGTCTTGGTGTGTTTGGCCCATTCTAGTTTGTTGTTGATGTGGACACAGAGGAACTTGAAGCTCTCAACCTGCTTCACTACAGCCCCATCGATGAGAATGGGGGCGTGCTCGGGCCTCCTTTTCCTGTAGTCCACAATCATCTCCTTAGTCTTGGTTACGTTGAGGGATAGGTTGTTATTCTGGCACCACACGGCCAGGTCTCTGACCTCCTCCCTATAGGCTGTCTCGTCGTTGTCTGTGATCAGGCCAACCACTGTTGTGTTGTCTGCGAACTTAATGATGGTGTTGGAGTCGTGCCTGGCCATGCAGTCGTGGGTGAACAAGGAGTACAGGAGGGGACTGAGCACGCACCCCTGTGGAGCTCCAGTGTTGAGGATTAGCGTGGCAGATGTGTTGCTACCTACCCTCACCACCTCATGGCGGCCCGTCAGGAAGTCCAGGATCCAGTTGCAGAGGGAGGTGTTTAGTCCCAGGATTCTTAGCTTAGTGATGAGCTTTGAGGGTGTTATGGTGTTGAACTTTGAGCTGTAGTCAATGAATAGCATTCTCACATAAGGGTTCCTTTTGTCCAGGTGGGAAAGGGCAGTGTGGAGTGCAATAGAGATTGCATCATCCGTGGATCTGTTTGGGCAGTATGCAAATTGGAGTGGGTCTAGGGTTTCTGGGATAATAGTGTTGATGTGAGCCATGACCAACCTTTCAAAGCACTTCATGGCTACGGACGTGAGTGCTACGGGTCTATAGTCATTTAGGCAGGTTGCCTTTGTGATCTTGGGCACAGGGACTATGGGGGTCTGCTTGAAACCTGTTGGTATTACAGACTCAGTCAGGGACATGTTGAAAATATCAGTGAACACACCTGCCAGGATTTTACTCAGACCCATACTCTACACAGACTGGTGCGCCATAACCAATCAGAGCTGCAGTATCCCTATATACAAACAGACTATTGTCATATATGGATCTATGCCATTCACTTTGAACTGGACTGTGTTAACAGCATGAGTGGGGCAAAGTAGATGTGCTTGTTTTGAGATCAAAGCAAGAGCTGCATGTAGCCAGGTGTGTACATTTGTTAATATTATTTGCTAGTAAGTGAGTTATTAGCCCAGTTATAGCCAATTTCTAGTCAGCAATGGGGGAGTGGTTGCTTCCTACAAGAACACAAAACATGTACATTTCTAGCCATCTTTGAAAAGCAAGACAGGTAAATAGCTTTTTTCTGGATTAAAGGGGCATTGTTGTATTTTGAGACAGGCTTGAATAAGCTAAGTAGCCAATAGACAGAGGGTATCATAGTTTATCTAATTCTTTGTAATAATGGTATGGGAATAATAATTAATTGCATCAAACAACACATTTTCAGTCACCTCCTTGTCTGAAGGACAAGTGGATAAACAGGTTAATGTCAAGTCCTGCATATTCTTTTCAAAGTGTCATGAATGTAGGCCTACATTGAACACCACACATTGTCTGCTACTGTAGGCTGAATGATAGAACAGCTATTTCCATGTGAAAATGTTGCATTTTCTCCATCGTTTTTTTTAATGGTAGGCCACTCTGATAGGCCTAGATTATGATCAAATAGCCACTGTTATAACTATAACTTAAAGCGGGTACAGCCTCAGTGTTCACAGTAAACGCATGCCAGAAGTTGCATTGAATTTTCAAAACTTTTAAGTTTGAGCTCAGCAGACCTGAAATTTGCTTAGTGCCGAAACATTGATTATGGTTATGCTTGTAATCGTTAAGGACTGGGGAGTTTTTCAGGTTAAAAATGGAATGGAGCTTAGAATGGAGCTAAGCACAGACAAAATCCTACAGGAAAACCTGCCTCAATCTGCTTTCCACCAGACACTGGGAGATTAATTCACCTTTCAGCAGGACAATAACCTAAAACACAATGCCAGATCTACACTGGAGTTGCTTACCAAGAAGACAGTGAATGTTCCTGAGCGGTTCCAGTTTTTACTTAAATTGACTTCAAAATATATGACAAGATCTGACAATGGTTGACTAGCAATGATCAAAAACCATTTTGACAGAGCTTGAAGAATAATGGGCAAATATTGCACAATCCAGGTGTGGAATGCTCTTATAGACTTACCCATAAAGACTCACAGCTGTAATTGCTGCCAGAGGTGCTTCTACAAAGTATTGACCCAGGGATGTGAATACGTATGTAAATTTGATATTTAATTTTCAATAAATTTGCAAACATTTCTAAAAACATCTTTTCACTTTGTGATGATGTGGTATTATGTGTAGATGGGTAAAAAACATTTTTTTTTTTTTTGAATTCGGGCTATAACACAACAAAATACGGAATACGTCAAGCGGTATGAACACTTTCTGAAGGCACTGTGTACAGTATATATTGAGATCTGGACGCGTACCCATCCAGTACCTCCGTGGACAAGAACCCCTATATTAGGGCATGTAATGGAAAACAAAAAAAAATGTTTTGCAACTGTGGAAAAATGTATTTCTTATTAGGAAGTCAATGTACTGTAGTCCCTTCCTGTTTCTGGCAGTTTTCTTCAGTTTGGTCCCTACCCACTGGGCACAGATATCATTTCAACTTCTAGTTTTGAGTTACATTTCGTTGAGATGTCATCTAATGTGACTTCAACATGAAGTCCACTATGTCATTAGATTTAAGTTAAGAGTAAAATAATATGAAATTCCCTGACGTTGATGACTTTTTGCAAATCCAATCAGTTTTCCACGTTGATCCAACGTCATCAGATTGAATTCTTTGTTGAACTTAAGTGGAAACAACGTTGATGCAACCAATCGTTTCCCAGTGGGTAATGAACACATCCCAAAGCATGCTTCCCTCAGGTCCACAAACTCCCTCCCACCCCTTCCCGCATCTGTTTCTCTTTGTCTGCTGGCGGCCAAAGCTCCTTCATACTCTCTCTCTCTCTCTCTCTCTCTCTCTCTCTCTCTCTCTCTCTCTCTGAGTGTGGATATTGTGTTAACACTGGGTGACATTGAGTTGAATCTGCTCAGCTATTTTGTCTGGCATAATGTCTTAAATCCATATATGCGCCCAACTGTGTTTATTGTAACAATCATATGGTTTTCTGTCTTCATCAGATGAAATTGAAAGCTTTAAACATCTCACTGGGCACACACTGGTTGAATCAAAGTTGTTTCCATGTCATTTCAATGAAATTACCTTGAACCAACGTGGAATAGGCGTTGAATTGACGTCTGTGCAAGTGGGATTGCTACAACCCACTTGGAAGGATATGCGCAGTGTACTGTCTTCCTAGTTTTGTTGTTGAACATTAGTCCTACTAGCATGTGCTCAGTCGTGTGTATGTTACTATCTTTTTGAATAATGTATTTTTCCTTTTCTCTCCAGCTTGTGGCGTCCATTGTTTTCCTCAGCTTCGGAATCATTGCCTCCTTCCTGTGTCTGGTGGTGGATGGTGTCTTCATCGTTTTCAACATGGTGAGTCACGTTGCTGCTCCATGTGTGTCTTTCAGCAATATTAGGAGGAAAACAACTCATTTGTTTCTCATTTATTCTGTCGGCAGTAGGCTTGATCTCAGTTTCTCTTCCCCCAGTCTCTGATCTTGATGTCATGTATGAGAGTGTTTGTAAGAATAGCTATGATATTAGTGTTCATGCATGAGTGTTTCAATGTGTGTGGATGGACATTGACCCACCCTGTCTGTAATGTTGACGGCAGATTGATGGAGCCTCACTCCCTGTGGATGAGTGTGATCATGAGAAACCTTTGGGTGAGAGAGCTTCCTCTCCCCCCATTTCAATGTGTTAACCCAACTGAAAATTTCACACAAGATCAAATGTTTCATTTGCCATGCCAAATGGCACAATATGCCGAAACTTTAATACTTGCTATAAACTTTAAAACACATTTAAATCTCAAAGTGGAACAATGCATACCTACACAATGACAATGCAATATAATATTAATGTGTACATTTCTAGGAAAATGGCAAGATGCAAAGGACCCATGGTCCAAGAAATGTGCCTACACAGTATATCTGCCTGCCGGCATCTTTGTCCGTGTTAGTATGTAGTGGGAGGAAGGCTGGGGAACCCAGCAGGCAAGTTATTTTATTAGACCAGTGATCCCAAAGCTTCAGCTTGGAATGTTTGCCTCTATCAAAGCCCTATTAAAAAAATCTAAAGAAACCAAAAGTGAATTGTAAAATACAAAACATCAATAATACCCCCAAATGAACAAGGTAGACAATATGCCATGTATTATGTATCTAAGTGAGTGTTTTCTTATGCTTTTTTCTATGTAATGATTCATTATGTAAATTACGCAATTCTTCTGTTTTTCTCTAAACTGTGAGCAAGAAAGTAAAAGCAGACAGAAATAAGTCTTTGGATATAGCAGCCTGGTCTCATAGACTAGGCGTAACATAGTAAATGTAAGTCCTTGACACCCAAATGAGTATGATATGTTAGGTTTGGTATGGTTACAGAAAGGTTACTTAAAGCAAAAATGAAAGAAGGATGGTTGGTCGGGGTGAATGTGTGGGCGTATAACATGACTATTTAGCAACCCAAAGGTTGCGTGTTCAAATTTAATCACGGACAACATTTTTGCATTTTAGCTAATTAGCAACTACTTACTCCTTTATAGCTACTTTGCAACTACTTAGCATATTAGCTAACCCTTCCCCTAACCCGAACCATATCCCTTTTAGCTAACCCTTCCCCTAACCCTAACCATATCCCTTTTAGCTAACCCTTCCACTAACCCTATCCATTTTAGCTAAACCTTCCACTAATCCTAATCTTAACCCTTCAATGTAACTCCTAACCTTAACCCTAACACCTAACCCCTAGAGCCACCTAGCTAACGTTAGCCACAACAAATTGGAATTCGTAACATATCATACGAAATGGATGATGGACATCCACAAATTAATATACAGTCAATTCAGAAAGTATTCAGACCCCTTGATTTTTTTCCACATTTTGTTATATTACAGCATTATTCTAAAATTAATTTAAAAAAAAATCCTCATCAATCTACACATGATACCCGATAATGACATAGCAAAAACAATTGTATTTTAAATTTAGCAAATGTATTAAAAATAGATAACATTAATACCTTCTTTTACATAAGTATTCAGACCCTTTGCTATGAGACTCGACATTGATCTCAGGTGCATACTTTTTCCATTGATCATCCTTGAGATGTTTCTACAACTTGATTGGAGTCCACTTGTGGTAAATTCAATTGGTTGGACATGATTTGGAAAGGCACACAGCTGTCTATATATGGTCCCATTTGACAGTGCATGTCAGAGCAAAAAACAAATCATGAGGTTGAAGGAATTGTCCGTTGAGCTCCGAGACAGGATTGTGTCAAGGTACAGATCTGGGGAAGGGTACCAAAACAATTCTCCAGCATTGAAGGTCTGAAGGAATAGAGTAGCCTCCATCATTCTTAAATGGAAGAAGATTGGAATCACCAAGAGTCTTCCTAGAGCTGGCCGCCCGGCCAAACTGAGTAATCAGGGGAGAAGGGCCTTGGTGAGGGAGGTGACCAAGAACCCGATGCTCCAGAGATCCTCTGTGGAGATGGGAGAACCTTCCAGAAGGTCAACCATCACTGCAGCACTCCACCAATTAGGCCTGAATGGTAGAGTGGCCAGATGGAAACCACACCTCTATATAAGGCACATGACAGCCCGCTTGCAGTTTTCCAAAGGGCACCTAACGACTCTCAGAACATGAGAAACAAGGTTCTCTGGTCTGATGAAACCAAGATTGAACTCTTTGGCCTGAATGCCAAGTGCCACGTCTGGAGGAAACCTGGCACCATCCCTACAGTGAAGCATGGTGGTGGCAGCATCGTGCTGTGGGGATGTTTTTCAGCAGTAGGGACTGGGAGGCTAGTGTTAAGATGGCGCTGGAGAAGAAGGCGTGTGCTGCGTGTTCCTATCCAATTGTGTTTTTTGTTTATTTCTTCACGTTGTAACTTATTTTGTACATAATATTGCTGCTACCATCACTTATGATCTTCTGGGGACAGGCCCAGAAGAAGAGAAGAAAAATGGGCCAGAGGGTGGGCTGCCTTCTGAGAATTCGTAGGTGATCTAATAAACCCCCACTGCCTTCCATTCTACTAGCAAACGTGCAATCTTTGGAAAACAAAATCGATGACCTACGTGGAAGATCAAATTACCAACGGGACATTCAAAACTGTAATATCTTATTCTTCACAAAGTCATGGCTGAACGACGACATTATCAACATACAGCTGGCTGATTTTACACTGTATCAGCAGGATAGAACAGCGGCGTCTGGTAAGACAAGGGGCGGTGGACTATGTCTTTTTGTAAATGAAAGCTGGTGCACGATATCTAAGGAAGTCTCAAGGTTTTGCTCGCCTGAGGTAGAGTATCTCATGATAAGCTGTAGACCACACTATCTACCTGGAGAGTTTTCATCTGTATTTTTCATAGCTGTCTACATACCATCACAGACTGAGGCTGGCACTAAGACCGCACTCCGTTAGCTGTATTCCGCCATAAGCAAACAGGAAAACGCTCACCCAGAGGCGGTGCTCCTAGTGGCCTGGGACTTTAATGCAGGCAAACTTAAATCAATTTTTCCAAATTTCTATCAGCATGTTAAATGTGCAACCAGAGGGAAAAAAACTCTGGACCACCTTTACTCCACACACAGATATGCATAAAAAGCTCTCCCTCACCCTCCATTTGGCAAATCTGACCATAATTATATCCTCCTGATTCCTGCTTACAAGCCAAAATTAAAGCAGGAAGCACCAGTGACTCGATCAATAAAAAAGTGGTCAGATGAAGCAGATGCTAAGCTACAGGACTGAGCATGCACGGACAACCTGGCAAGTGTTTTCACTGACATTTTTAACCTCTCCCTGTCCGAGTCTGTAATACCAACATGTTTCAAGCAGACCACCATTGTCTCTGTGCCCAAGAACACTAAGGTAACCTGTCTAAATGACTACCAACCCATAGCACTCACATCTGTAGCCATGAAGTGCTTTGAAAGGCTGGTCATGGCTCACATCAACACCATTATCTAGAAACCCTAGACCCATTACAATTTGCATACCGCCCCAACAGATCCACGGATGATGCAATCTCTATTGCACTCCACACTGCCCTTTCCCACCTGGACAAAAGGAACACCTACGTGAGAATGCTATTACTTGAATACAGCTCAGCGTTCAACACCATAGTGCCTTCAAAGCTCATCACTAAGCTAAGGACCCTGGGATTAAACACCTCCCCCTTCATGGATACCCAGACTATTTGGGGCGGCAGCGTAGCCTAGTGGTTAGAGCGTTGGACTAGTAACCGAAAGGTTGCAAGTTGAAATCCCCGAGCTGACAGGAAACAAATCTGTTGTTCTGCCCCTGAACAAGGCAGTTAACCCACTGTTCCTAGGCCGTCATTGAAAATAAGAATTTGTTCTTAATTAACTGACTTGCCTAGTTAAATAAAGGTAAAATAAAAAAATACAAATTTGCATTGTTGTTATCATCTATGCATAGTCACTTTAATAACTGTACCTACATGTACATATTACCTCAATTACCTCAACTAACCGGTGTCCCCCTGTATATAGTCTCGCTATTGTTAAAATCAAATCAAATTGATTTTAATGCTGCTAATTACTTGTTACTTTTATTTCTTATTCTTATATGTATTTGTATTTTTTTTTAACTGCATTGTTGGTTAGGGGCTTGTAAGTAAGCATTTCAAGGTCTAAACCAGTTGTATTTGGCGCATGTGACTAATACAATTTAATTTGATTTAATAAAGCCAGTAAAAATAGGGCATTTACCTGTTGGCAGCACACATTTCATCTAGCATATGCAATACTTTGGTAGACATATTTCAAGGCAATGGGGCTGATGACAAGAAAATAAGGTTTATTCGAGCATTCCGTAAAAATGTGTATCATTAGTCCAGGTTTGAGGGAAAGATGAACAGAGCAAAGTATAGAGAGATCCTTGATGAAAACCTGCTCCAGAGTGCTCAGGACCTCCGACTGGGGCGAAGGTTTACCTTCCAATAGGACAATGACGCAAAGCACACAGCCAAGACAATGCAGGAGTGGCTTCGGGACAAGTAACTGAATGTCTTTGAGTGGCCCAGCCAGAGCCCGGACTTGAACCCGATTGAACATTTCTGGAGAGACCTGAAAATAGCTGTGCAGCAACACTCCCCGTCCAACCTGACAGAGCTTGAGAGGATCTGCAGAGAAAAATGTGAGAAACTCCCCAAATACAGATGTGCCATGCTTGTAACATAATACACAAGAAGACTCGAGGCTGTAATCGCTGCCAAAAGTGCTTCAACAAAGTAAAGAGTCTGAATACTTATGTGATATACGTTTTTTTTATTTGTAATACATTTGCAAAACATTTCTAAAAACCTGTTTTTCCTTGTCATTATGGGTTATTGTCTGTAGATTGATGAGAGAAAAAAAATGATTTAATTAATTTTAGAATAAGGCTGTAATGTAAAACAAAATGTGGAAAAAGTGAAGGGGTCTGAATACTTTCCGAATACACTGTATACCATACACATCATACACATCATACTAAAAGCAGAGTCTTGGATTTACGTACAGAATAATATGAAATGCTATGAGACCACTTTGGGAATAGGGGCACTAGACTCCACTGGTTGTCTGTTTCCCAATAAGTCTTGATCCCACACCACTCGTCTGACATTTATTTGTATTTTTGATTTCCAAGTAGGATTTGACCACTGGAAGGGATTAGTATTAAAGTGAAAAAGAAGGATTGATTTTTTTCCATCATTTTTATAGATTTTTATTTGTATCCCTTTATAAGGAGAAGTGTAGCAATTTGACATTTGAACGTTTAGCCTTTCCTCATACTGTCAATATTACTAGGCCGTAGTTCTGTTCACAATTATCAACTGGCCAAATCAAGTCCATACAGTCATCTGGCTTACAGATTTTGTCACAGAAACATTCCAATGCACTGTACAGATGTAGGATCTTAATTTGAGCAAGTTTGCTAAAGCAGGAAGATAATCCTGCAGCAACAGGAAATGTCAATTATTTTGTAGATTATAATTAATCAACATTTTGTAGGGGTTGATAAATGTTAAATAAGTGAAAATCAAGTCTGAAATTTCAAAGTGGAGATTACAAACCTCAGAAGCCTTTTTAAAACCTCAAATACACTACAAGTTTTACATTTCTTGCATTACAGGAAAGTTCTTCTACAACAGGGTGATCAAATTAAGATCCTACATTTGTATGTATTCGGTACTTACAGACTTACAGACTTACAGACTTACAACGCCTTAGCAAAACCCCTTCTGCTTTTAACATATACAGTACCAGTCAAAGGTTTGGACGCACCTACTCATTCCAAGGTTTGTCTTTATTTTTTACTATTTTCTACATTGTAGAATAATAGTGAAGACATCAGAACTATGAAATAACACATATGAAATAATCATGTAGTAACCAAAAAAGTGTTAAACACAGCTTTGCACACTCTTGGCATTCTCTCAACAAGCTTCATGAGGAATGTTTTTCCAACAGTCTTGAAGGAGTTCCCACATATGCTGAGCGCTTGTTGGCTGCTTTTCCTTCCCTCTAAGGTCCAACTCATCTCAAACCATCTCAATTGGGTTGAGGTCGGGTGATTGTGGAGCCAGGTCATCTGATGCAGCATGGACTCTACAAGATGCCGAAAACGTTCCACAGGGATGCTGGCCCATGTTGACTCCAAAGCTTCCCACAGTTGTATCAAGTTGGCTGGACGTTCTTTGGGTGGTGGATCATTCTTGATACACACTGGAAACTGTTAAGTGTGGAAAAACCCAGCAGTGTTGCAGTTCTTGACACACCGGTGCGCCTGGAACCTGCCACCATACAGCTTTCAAAGGCACTTAAATCTTTAGTCTTGCCCATTCACCCTCTGAATGGCACACAGTCTATGTCTCAATTGTCTCAAGGCTTAAAAATCCTTCTTTAACCTGTGTCCTCCCCTTCATCTACCCTGATTGAAGTGAATTTAACAGGTGGCATCAATAAGAGGCCATAGCTTTCACCTGGATTCACATGGTCAGCCTATGTCATGGAAAGAGCAGGTGTTCCTAAAGTTTTGTACACTCACTGTATATATATTTTATATCCGTTTTATTGGAGAACTTTACAATGCCAGAATGATATGGAGTGTAATTGGTAATGCTATTCAAAAGGTGTGTGCTGGAAATGGATGGAGTCTTTGCAGCTGTCTTTAAACTATATAACTGCAGTCTATTCAATTCTCTCATGCATTAAGATATCATGTCTCGCTGTCTCTCTCTCCCCACACCAGGATGTCCGTCCTCTGAAAGCAGGAAGATGCCAGTTTTACACGAGTGGAAACAGCTACATCTATGAGAATTACTATGCCTCTGTAAGTACAACTGCACTCATAGCAATATGACTTACTGTGTCAGCTATACTGTCCAATTCAGAAAATACGTGTGGTACATACTGTCTGGCAGGGGAAATCACCTTTGACTAATCTCTTCTTGTACTGTACCTGTCACTCAATACTGTTGATTGGAGTGTCTGCCTCCTCTTGCAGGTGCCATGCCAGGGTCTCACGGAGTCATGTAAGATGAAAGTACGCAGTGGGACCTGCTACTGCTGCGACCTTTATGACTGTGCCAAGTGAGTCAAAGATAGGCCAACGTTAAAAGGTCCATCATGTAGCTTTGTGTACTACCCAACACATTTCTGATGGAAATGTTATAGATCTGTCATTGTTATTGGACGCAAGCCTGATAAGCGGTACATCCAACCAGTAGTAAAAATGCAGTGCTAAAATAACTTTATATACAGTATGCGTGGTAACTCACCCCTCACATTAGCAATGTGTTGCACCCACCCACTTGTGTGACACTTGGAAGGCATTTGGTGTCAGAATGTTCTTCACACATTAGCTATCACAATGATAAGGTGTGGAGTGATTGTGACCTATTTAAGCTGAAGTAGGCTCAAACTAGCGCAGAGTTTGTCCTAGCCAGGTCACATGGTGTACAGACCAACTCATCTCACTTCCCATCATTCGCTGCTCATTGGTAAGCAAATGCTCTTGCCACCTGTCTCTTCTTGACCTGTGTTTTGACTCACTGCTTGCTTCTACAGAACCAAGTTGGTCATCTCCCGCTCGTATAGTGTATGTGTAGGCAGTATAAATACAGTGAGCAAGTCCTCCGTTTTCTCTCTGTTTGCCATACTTGTGTGTGACTCAGGTTTGTGTTTCTTGTGCATTTTCCATTTCACAGGATGTGCTTGTTTCAGGAGGCAGGGTGCAAACCCACTGTAGCTAATAGCAAACCTTTTGTAAATTCCTGTCAAGAAGAGAGACATGGAAGCCCAGTTAGCCTACCTATCTTAGCTAGTCTGTATTTTCAAATGGAGGTCGCTAATGAACGGTTTCAACGGTTTTATTTTTCTCTATTCTGGGACAATGTGGACTGTCCGGACTTTCAATGTAGCAGAGGACTACAGAGGCGATGTGTCTACTCTTAGCAAACAAGTAGAGAACTTACACAAGCTACTGGGGAATCCACGTCCGCCTACTTTCTCTTTCTCTTCTACTCCAGTAACTGGACGCTGCTCTGGCCTGGTGGGAGTGTTGCCCCCGTGTCGTCTATCCCATTTAATTAGTAGGATGCCTCTAGATGCCTTAGTGGATGTTCCTATTCTTGACCCTGCCAACCAGCCATCGAGGCACGTCACTCGCCGTGGAAGTCCCACAAGGAAGCCACTGTTAGCGCCACCTATGCTATTAATAGTTTTATATCAAGCTATCATTTTTGCTAGATGTGCTCATACCCATACGGCTATTGTCAATAGTTATTTTGTGCATATTTACCTGAATTCCACTATTAGCTTCGCAACTTTAAATCCAATCAAGAAGCCTTTTGTGGCTAGCTCATCCAGTTCTATTGACTCTTGTGTGAACATGGATCCTCCAGCTGTTTTCAAATCTCACAGATGGCTTGGACTGTTACATATAAATGTGTGAAGCCTGATGCCTAAACTGGACTTTCTGGGTGCATGACACTAGCCCTGATGTTCTGGTTATCTCAGAATCCTGGCTGAATAATTTGATTATGGATAAGGATGTTACCATTGCGGACTACACCATTTTCAGATGTGATAGGCCAAAAAAGGGGGAGGGCTGGCTATTTTTGTCCCCAAAATATGTGAGCTACTGGTTATAAAAGTGTCCATAAACCAAAAAAGTTATATTTATTGATGCAGTCTACTGCTACCCCAGCACCAACCAGATATCATTTCAGATTATTTATAACCCTATCTGGTTGTTTTAGGAGATCTAAATCTTGATTGGCTTACACATACCTCAGATCAGTTTAAGAATATCTGTCTTTGAGTTCAAATTGACTCAGCTGATAATGAAACCCACTCGGATAAATGTAAAAAACCTTGATTGACCTTATTCTGATTTACCATCCCCATAAATATTTGGCTAGTGGTGTTTTTGCTAATTATATCAGTGACCACTGCCCTATTGCTTGCATTACAAACACCAAATTGAAAAACTCTGACCATAGTATAATTGCGGCACTCCTTCATGATCTATATTATTCAGATCTATTTTTCTCAAGTATTTTTACCTCTCTGGCTGATAAACAAGACCCTTTGAAACGACTGAGTAAAAAAACTAACTAACCCATGGTACTCTCCTGTACTTGCAGACCTCTTGCTAAGAAATCAAGCCTGAGCCAAGGCTCGACAAACTGTGTCGTTAGCTGATTGGCAGCTATTTAGGCAATTGAGAAATAGGTGCACTACGTCGGTTAAACAGGCCAAGTCAAACTACTTCCTTAGCGCTATGACAGACTGTTAGTGATCCCTCTAATTCCTCTCCTTACCTGCCTAAGCAAGTTGTTTTAGACTCCTGCAAAAGTGACTGAAAATCAGCATTTTATCTCAGCTGCTTTCCTATTTGAAAGAAATAGTAGTCATTTTGTATTTAACTTTGGTATCAGGAAATATTGCAAAAGTGTGGAAAGCAGCTTTTGTGCTACCTCTCCATAAGGGCGGAGATAGTAGTGATCTTGATAATTATCAACCTATTTCCAGACTCCCTTGTCTTGCAAAAATACTAGGATCATTAGAAAATAACTTATCTGTTTATTGACCATCTGTAAATTGTACTCATAATGTTAATCAATCCAGATTCAGACGTAAACATAGCACCACTACGGCTACCATAGTTGTTGTAAATCATATTGCAATTGCCTTAGATGATAGAAAGAATTATGCTGACAGACTTGTCACAAGCTTTTGATACTGAATCAAATCAAATTTGATTGTTCATATACACATATTTAGCAGATGTTATTGCGGGTGTAGGGAAATGCTTGTGTTCCTAGCTCCAACAGTGCAGTAGTATCTAACAATTCACAACAATACACATCTAAATGTAAAATAATGGAATTAAGAAATATATAATGATTAGGACGAGCAATATCGGAGTGACATTGACTAAAATACAGTAGAATAGAATACAGTATATACATATCAGATGAGTGAGGCATTATGTAAACATGATTAAAGTTGTTAGTATTCCATTATTAAAGTGGCCAGTGATTCCATGTCTATGTACAGTGGGGCAAACAAGTATTTAGTCAGCCACCAATTGTGCAAGTTCTCCCACTTAAAAAGATGAGAGAGGCCTGTAATTTTCATCATAGGTACACTTCAACTTTGACAGACAAAATGAGAAAAAAAAATCCAGAAAATCACATTGTAGGATTTTTAATGAATTTATTTGCAAATTATGGTGGAAAATAAGTATTTGGTCAATAACAAAAGTTTATCTCAATACTTTGTTATATACCGTTTGTTGGCAATGACAGAGGTCAAATGTTTTCTGTAAGTCTTCACAAGGTTTTCACACACTGTTGCTGGTATTTTGGCCCATTCCTCCATGCAGATCTCCTCTAGAGCAGTGATGTTTTGGGGCTGTTGCTGGGCAACACGGACTTTCAACTCCCTCCAAAGATTTTCTATGGGGTTGAGATCTGGAGACTGGCTAGGCCACTCCAGGACCTTGAAATGCTTCTTACGAAGCCACTCCTTTGTTGCCCGGGCGGTGTGTTTGGGATCATTGTCATGCTGAAAGACCCAGCCACGTTTCATCTTCAATGCCCTTGCTGATGGAAGGAGGTTTTCACTCAAAATCTCATAATACATGGCCCCGTTCATTCTTTCCTTTACACGGATCAGTCGTCCTGATCCGTTTGCAGAAAAACAGCCCCAAAGCATGATGTTTCCACCCCCATGCTTCACAGTAGGTATGGTGTTCTTTGGATGCAACTCAGCATTCTTTGTCCTCCAAACACGACGAGTTGAGTTTTTACCAAAATGTTCTATTTTGGTTTCATCTGACCATATGACATTCTTTCAATCTTCTTCTGGATCATCCAAATGCTCTCTAGCAAACTTCAGACGGGCCTGGACATGTACTGGCTTAAGCAGGGGGACACGTCTGGCACTGCAGGATTTGAGTCCCTGGCGGCGTAGTGTGTTACTGATGGTAGGCTTTGTTACTTTGGTCCCAGTTCTCTGCAGGTCATTCACTAGGTCCCCCCGTGTGGTTCTGGGATTTTTGCTCACCGTTCTTGTGATCGTTTTGACCCCACGGGGTGAGATCTTGCGTGGAGCCCCAGATCGAGGGAGATTATCAGTGGTCTTGTATGTCTTCCATTTCCTAATAATTGCTCCCACAGTTGATTTCTTCAAACCAAGCTGCTTACCTATTGCAGATTCAGTCTTCCCAGCCTGGTGCAGGTCTACAATTTTGTTTCTGGTGTCCTTTGACAGCTCTTTGGTCTTGGCCATAGTGGAGTTTGGAGTGTGACTGTTTGAGGTTGTGGACAGGTGTCTTTTCAAATCAAATCAAAATCAAATTTTATTTGTCACATACACATGGTTAGCAGATGTTAATGCGAGTGTAGCGAAATGCTTGTGCTTCTAGTTCCGACAATGCAGTAATAACCAACAAGTAATCTAACTAACAATTCCAAAACTACTGTCTTGTACACAGTGTGAGGGGATAAAGAATATGTACATAAGGATATATGAATGAGTGATGGTACAGAGCAGCATAGGCAGATACAGTAGATTGTATCGAGTACAGTATATACATATGAGATGAGTATGTAAACAAAGTGGCATAGTTAAAGTGGCTAGTGATACATGTATTACATAAGGATACAGTCGATGATATAGAGTACAGTATATACGTATGCCTATGAGATGAATAATGTAGGGTAAGTAACATTATATAAGGTAGCATTGTTTAAAGTGGCTAGTGATATATTTACATAATTTCCCATCAATTCCCATTATTAAAGTGGCTGGAGTTGAGTCAGTGTCAGTGTGTTGGCAGCAGCCACTCAATGTTAGTGGTGGCTGTTTAACAGTCTGATAGCCTTGAGATAGAAGCTGTTTTTCAGTCTCTCGGTCCCAGCTTTGATGCACCTGTACTGACCTCGCCTTCTGGATGATAGCGGGGTGAACAGGCAGTGGCTCGGGTGGTTGATGTCCTTGATGATCTTTATGGCCTTCCTGTGACATCGGGTGGTGTAGGTGTCCTGGAGGGCAGGTAGTTTGCCCCCGGTGATGCGTTGTGCAGACCGCACTACCCTCTGGAGAGCCTTACGGTTGAGGGCGGAGCAGTTGCCGTACCAGGCGGTGATACAGCCCGCCAGGATGCTCTCGATTGTGCATCTGTAGAAGTTTGTGAGTGCTTTTGGTGACAAGCCGAATTTCTTCAGCCTCCTGAGGTTGAAGAGGCGCTGCTGCGCCTTCTTCACAATGCTGTCTGTGTGAGTGGACCAATTCAGTTTGTCTGTGATGTGTATGCCGAGGAACTTAAAACTTGCTACCCTCTCCACTACTGTTCCATCGATGTGGATAGGGGGGTGTTCCCTCTGCTGTTTCCTGAAGTCCACAATCATCTCCTTAGTTTTGTTGACGTTGAGTGTGAGGTTATTTTCCTGACACCACACTCCGAGGGCCCTCACCTCCTCCCTGTAGGCCGTCTCGTCGTTGTTGGTAATCAAGCCTACCACTGTTGTGTCGTCCGCAAACTTGATGATTGAGTTGGAGGCGTGCATGGCCACGCAGTCGTGGGTGAACAGGGAGTACAGGAGAGGGCTCAGAACGCACCCTTGTGGGGCCCCAGTGTTGAGGATCAGCGGGGAGGAGATGTTGTTGCCTACCCTCACCACCTGGGGGCGGCCCGTCAGGAAGTCCAGTACCCAGTTGCACAGGGCGGGGTCGAGACCCAGGGTCTCGAGCTTGATGACGAGCTTGGAGGGTACTATGGTGTTGAATGCCGAGCTGTAGTCAATGAACAGCATTCTCACATAGGTATTCCTCTTGTCCAGATGGGTTAGGGCAGTGTGCAGTGTGGTTGAGATTGCATCGTCTGTGGACCTATTTGGGCGGTAAGCAAATTGGAGTGGGTCTAGGATGTCAGGTAGGGTGGAGGTGATATGGTCCTTGACTAGTCTCTCAAAGAACTTCATGATGACGGAAGTGAGTGCTACGGGGCGGTAGTCGTTTAGCTCAGTTACCTTAGCTTTCTTGGGAACAGGAACAATGGTGGCCCTCTTGAAGCATGTGGGAACAGCAGACTGGTGTAGGGATTGATTGAATATGTCCGTAAACACACCGGCCAGCTGGTCTGCGCATGCTCTGAGGGCGCGGCTGGGGATGCCGTCTGGGCCTGCAGCCTTGCGAGGGTTAACACGTTTAAATGTCTTACTCACCTCGGCTTCAGTGAAGGAGAGACCGCAAGTTTTCGTTGCAGGCCGTGTCAGTGGCACTGTATTGTCCTCAAAGCGGGCAAAAAAGTTATTTAGTCTGCCTGGGAGCAGGACATCCTGGTCCGTGACTGGGCTGGATTTCTTCCTGTAGTCCGTGATTGACTGTAGACCCTGCCACATGCCTCTTGTGTCTGAGCCGTTGAATTGAGATTCTACTTTGTCTCTGTACTGACGCTTAGCTTGTTTGATAGCTTTGCGGAGGGAATAGCTGCACTGTTTGTATTCGGTCATGTTACCAGACACCTTGCCCTGATTAAAAGCAGTGGTTCGCGCTTTCAGTTTCACACGAATGCTGCCATCAATCCACGGTTTCTGGTTAGGGAATGTTTTAATCGTTGCTATGGGAACGACATCTTCAACGCACGTTCTAATGAACTCGCACACCGAATCAGCGTATTCGTCAATGTTGTTGTCTGACGCAATACGAAACATGTCCCAGTCCACGTGATGGAAGCAGTCTTGGAGTGTGGAGTCAGCTTGGTCGGACCAGCGTTGGACAGACCTCAGCGTGGGAGCCTCTTGTTTTAGTTTCTGTCTGTAGGCAGGGATCAACAAAATGGAGTCGTGGTCAGCTTTTCCGAAAGGGGGGCGGGGCAGGGCCTTATATGCGTCGCGGAAGTTAGAGTAACAATGATCCAAGGTCTTTCCACCCCTGGTTGCGCAATCGATATGCTGATAAAATTTGGGGAGTCTTGTTTTCAGATTAGCCTTGTTAAAATCCCCAGCTACAATGAATGCAGCCTCGGGATAAATTGTTTCCAGGTGGCAAAGAGTCAAATAAAGTTCATTCAGAGCCAACGATGTGTCTGCTTGGGGGGGGATATATACGGCTGTGATTATAATCGAAGAGAATTCTCTTGGTAGATAATGCGGTCTACATTTGATTGTGAGGAATTCTAAATCAGGTGAACAGAAGGATTTGAGTTCCTGTATGTTTCTTTCATCACACCATGTCACGTTAGACATTTATACTGATATCAAGTTCAAACAGGTGCCATTAATACTTAATTAATTAATTAATGAGCACGCACCCTTGTGGGGCCCCTGTGTTGAGGATCAGCGAAGGGGAGGTGTTGTTTCCTACCTTCACCACCTGGGGGCAGCCTGTCAGGAAGTCCAGGACCCAGTTTCACAGGGCGGGCAGTCATTGAAAATAAGAATTTGTTCTCAACTGACTTGCCTATTAAAATAATACAAATATGGTGTTGAAGGCTGAGCAAGTGTCAATGAACAGCATTCTGACGTACAGTTGGAAGTTTACATACACCTTAGCCAAATCAATTTTAAACTCAGTTTTTCACAATTTCTGACATTTAGTCCTAGTAAAAATTCCCTGTCTTAGGTCAGTTAGGATCACCACTTTATTTTAAGAATGTGAAATGTCAATTTCTTTCATCACATTCCCAGTGGATCAGAAGTTTACATACACTCAATTTGGTAGCATTGCCTTTAAATTGTTTAACTTGGGTCAAACGTTTCGGGTAGCCTTCCACAAGCTTCCCACAATACTTTGGGTGAATTTTGGCCTATTCCTTCTGACAGAGCTGGTGTAACTGATTCGAGTTTATAGGCCTCCTTGCTCACACACACTTTTTCAGTTCTGCCCACAAATGTTCTATAGAATTGAGGTCAAGGCTTTGTGATGGCCACTCCAATACCTTGACTTTGTTGTCCTTAAGCCATCTTGTCACAACTTTGGAAGTATGCTTGGGGTCATTGTCCATTTGGAAGACCCATTTGTAACCAAGCTTTAACTTTCTGACTGATGTCTTGAGATGTTGCTTCAATTTATCCACATAATTTTCCTTGTGCCATCTATTTTAAGAAGTGCATCAGTCCCTCCTACAGCAAAGCACCTCCACAACATGATGCTGCCACCCCCGTGCTTCACAGTTGGTATGGTGTTCTTCTGCTTGCAAGCATCCCCCTTTTTCCTCCAAACATAACGATGGTCATTATCGCCAAACAGTTCTATTTTTGTTTCATCAGACCAGAGGATATTTCTCCAAAAAGTACGATCTTGTCCCCATGTGCAGTTGCAAACCGTAGTTGCAAACCGGCTTTTTTATGGCGGTTTTGGAGCAGTGGCTGCTTCCTTGCTGAGCGGCCTTTCAGGTTATGTCGATATAGGACTCGTTTTACTGTGGATACTTTTGTACCTGTTTCCTCCAGCATCTTCACAAGGTCGTTTGCTGTTCTGGAATTAATTTGCACTTTTCGCACCAAAGTACCTTCATCTCTATGAGACAGAACACGTCTCCTTCCTACGCGGTATGACGGCTGCATGGTCCCATGGTGTTTATCATTGCTCCCAAGGATGAACCAGACTTGTGGAGGTCTTGGCTGGTTTCTTTTGATTTTCCCATGATGTCAAGCAACGAGGCACTGAGTTTGAAGGTAGGCCTTGAAATACATCCACAGGTACACCTCCAAATGACTCAAATTATGTCAATTAGCCTATCAGAAGCTTCTAAAGCCATGACATCATTTTCTGGAATGCTGCCATCTATCCACGGTTTCTGGTTTGGGTAGGTTTTAATAGTCAACGTACACTTCCTGATGAACTCAGTCACTGTGTCCGCGTATATACGTCAATGTTATTCTCAGAGGCTACCCGGAACATATCCCAGTCCACGTGATCAAAACAATTAAAACAATTCCGGTCAGACCAGCGTTGAATAGACCTTAGCACGTGTACTTCCTGTTTGAGTTTCTGCCTATAGGATGGGAGGAGCAAAATGGAGTCGTGACATAATTTGCCAAAGGGAGGGCCTTGTAGGCATCTCAAAGGTGAGTAGCAGTGGTCTAGTGTTTTCTCTAAGCGAGTACTACAGTCAATGTGTTGACAGAACTTCGGAAGTGTTTTCCTCAAATTTGCTTTGTTAAAATCCCCAGCTACAATAAATGTGGCCCCAGGATATGTGGTTTCCAGTTTGCATAAAATCTAGTGTAGTTCCTTGAGGGCCATTGTGGTATTGGCTTGACAGGGAATATACACGATTGCGACTATAACCAAAGATAATTCTCTTGGGAGGTAATACAGTCTGCATTTGATTGTGAAGTATTCTAGATTGAGGGGTACAAAAGGACTTGAGTTTCTATATGTTATCACAATCACACGGGGTCACATGAAACACATGGCCTCCCGAGTGGCGCAGTGGTCTAGCTGTGCAACTGCATCGCAGTGCTAGCTGTGCAACTAGAGATCCTGGTTCGAGTCCAGGCTCTGTTGCAGCCGGCCACGACTGGGAGACAGACCCATGGGGTGGCTCACAATTTGCCTGGGTTAGGGGAGGGTTTTTCTGGCAGGGATGTTCTTGTCCCATCGTGGGCCAGGCGCAATGCACGCTGACACGGTCGCCAGGTGTACGGTGTTTCCTCTGACACATTGGTGCGGCTGGCTTCCAGGTTAAGTAAGCAGTGCGGCTTGGCTGGGTTGTGTTTTGGAGGATGCACAGCTCTCGACTTTCGCCTCTCCCGAGTCCGAACCGGTGTTGCAGCGTTGGGACAAGACTGTAACTACCAATTAGATACCACGAAATTGGGGAGCTAAAGGGCTAAAAATAATAATATTAAATCATGAAACACACACCACGTCTTTCTTCTTCCCGGAGAGTTCTTTATCCCTGTTTGTGCAATGAACTGAGATCCCAGCTGGTTGTATGGACAGGGACAGTATATCCCGAGAGAGCCATGATTCTGTGGAACAGAGTATGTTACAGTCCCTGATGTCTCTCTGGAAGCAGATCCTCGCCCTGAGCTTGTCTACTTTATTGTCCAGAGACTGAACATTAGTGAGAAATATACTCAGAAGCTGTGGATGGTGTGTATGCCTCCTGAGTCAGACTAGAAGTCCACTCCAAATACCTTTTCTCTGCTGGTGGCATCTTAGAACGGCCTCTGGGATAATTTCACCCTGGGGTGTACGAACAAAGGGTCCAATTTGGGAAAGTCGTATTCCTGGTCGTATTGCTGGAGTTACCGCTGCTTTGATATCCAAAAGTTATTTCTGGCTGTATGTAATAATCCAAATAATGTTCTGGGCTAAATAATGTAAGAAATAACACACACAAAAAAAAAAATACTGCAAAGTTGCTTAGGAGCTAGAAGCAGAGCTACCATGTCTGTCCGCGCCATCTGAAGACCATGTTATATTCTGAATAAGCTATCCTCAATAGGGTTGGGTACTGATGCTTGCCGATGGTTTCATAATTATCTCAATGAACTCAGGCCATCAAGGTAGATGGTGTCAAATCGGAGATCATTGAGTTACATAAAGGAGGTTCGAAACTCGGCCTACTACTGATTACAATCTATATAAATAACATTGGTAATGCTGAAAAAAATAATATATTTGTGTGCAGATGATGCAGTGTTGTATTTCATTGCGCCATCGGTTGGCCAAGTCTTTTCATATTTGAGGTCTGATTTTCAAGCACTGCAGAGGTCACTGGATTGGATCTATAGTTAGTGCAAACAAAACAAAATGCATGTTTTTTTTTCTAGGTCCCATAACTCAGATTTTAATGAATTTGTAATGACTAGTTTGAACAGTACACAAATAGAGTAAGTTTTCTTGTGTTTATCTACAAAGCACTCATGCAGAAACTTCCTATGCATCTATAATCATTCATTAAATGTAGACTTACAAATTACCATACCTGGCCTCAGGCTTGAATAACACTGGAAGCTCCTTTGGTCTCCACAGAGTTGGGTAAAGCTGCTTTTAGTCTTTTTGCGCCCTTTATGTGGAACACCTTACAGAGCTCTCTGAAATTTGATGATCCCCTTGGTCAGTTCAGAGTCATGACCGGAGACCTCTATGTTGATAAATGTGTCTGTTTTCTTAATATGTTTGGTCATTTCGTATATTGTATGTTTTTGATGTATTTATTCAGGACTCATCTGTAAAAGAGACCCCAGTCTCAGTATTACATCCCTGTCAAAATAAAGGTTAAAGCCTGGTTCATGTCTTGGATTCTTCCTAGGTTCCTGCCTTTCTAGGGAGTTTTTCCTAGCCACCGTGCTCCTACATCTGCATTGCTTGCTTTTTGGGGTTTTAGGCTGGGTTTCTGTATATAGCACTTTGTGACATCTGCTGATGTAAAAAGGGCTTTATAAATACATTTGATTGATTGGTCTGGAAGAACTCCTGGGCCTGGCCAACTCATACCATACTACCTTACTATTATAGCTTTATAAAGTAGCCTAATGTTATTCTATGAATGGCATATTAATAGCATAACTAGAATAATATTGTTATAGGATTGGATGTTTGTTTGACGTTCTATTGTCCTGTCTTGTAGTGGGGGCTACATAAACAACTACTATGAGTTTGTGGGGGTGCGGAGCTGCGGTGATGTGCTGTCCCTGTACGTGTTGATCTGGGTGCTGACCAGCCTCAACCTGGTGGCCTTCTTCCTGGGTATCCTTACCACTGCCGTGCTGGGAAGCATCAAGGACAAGGTGAGAGACACAGGCTGCGGCAAAAACTACACGCTAATGTACTTGTATCAATACTTAAAGGTTTGTGGTGTATAATCAGGAGTCTTGAGCAGTACTTGCAGTTCAATCATATCCAGGTCTCATTCCATATTGTATTAAACTTAGGGAAAGGGATTGTGAAAAATAATCAAAATCAAGGTGGCATTCTCTTGCCCTGCCAAGCATTCTTCTCAGTAGACCACAGGTCTGTGGCAACAGCTCCTTATGAGCGATGTTAGGTGCGGGGCATAACCCGCCTGTAGTGGCACTCTCCACTGCTGTGGTGCTGAAGCGTCATGCGCTGGCTAGCGGTAGCTGTCCGTGGTTCTCGAATACTTTGGTACGTTATTTATATAGGCTCATTCTCAGAGCTCACAGGTTAACATTGCCTCGATTCAATTTGTAGCTCTGAAGATCTGAGCTGTAGCGCTATATGAATTGTTAGATACTACTGCACTGTTGGAGCTAAGAACACAAGCATTTCACCTCACCTGCAATAACATCTGCTAAAGATGTGCATGTGACCAATTTTTTTCTATTTGATTGAAATTTAAAGATCATTTTCGATTGAGCCAACATATGCGGTGTTTACCTTGAATGCAGTCTCTGCGAACGCTAGAACATTGCCTTTAAACTTCTATTGCACTGTAGAGCAGATCTTTAGTGCTACGGATTGACTCAAAGTCATACTGTTCATTATAGGGACATTTTAGGGAAATTAAACGCGAAATTCAAAGTTTCTCCAATGTTTTCAGGTTGTGTAGATCCAGCTATGTGCCTCCTCAACCTCAAATGAATGTAAAAGATAAGCAAAACAAATCTGGAAGTTACATGGAGCTAATGTTTTCCATTTGATATAGCTGAATCTATAAAAGAAGACCTGGAACATGGACTTGTCCCAATAGAAGACGTCTGAGATCTGAAAACATAACTCACTTTAAGTTCACTATACGTGTTTGACGCCCTATTCCCTATATATTGCACAACTTTTCCCAGGTGATATATCATGATGACTCCTATGGACATATGGTGTCAAGATGAACCAACAGTGTGGGCAGGTAGCGGTGTGGGCAGGTAGCGGAGTGGGCAGGTGTAGCGGTGTGGGCAGGTGTAGCGGTGTGGGCAGGTGTAGCGGTGTGGGCAGGTGTAGCGGTGTGGGCAGGTAGGGGTGTGGGCCCGGGGAGACGTTAAACTTTGAGTCTTCTGTTATCATTGATTTTCTGCTATAAAATCATGCAAATACTGCCAGTGTTTGTTTTAGCCTGCCTGGAGTGCAGGGTTGATTGTTTTGGGAATATTTTGTTCCATTAAGTCAGGCAGGCTCAATCACGCACAGATCAATTATTTCAAATAGTAGTTGAACCCAGGTCTGTCTGTAATATCCGAGCAAAGCTGGAAGGGGTGGATGGTTGTTAGGTAAGGCTTATTCATACTTTCTAGATCAAAACAAATATAAAAATGTCTATTAGTTACCCAGCAATCCAGATTCTAAATGTCACGACTCACTAAAGAGGAGAGATATCTCTCTGGCGATCATCCTACGTTGAATGTCCCCAGGAGAAACAGAATAGTTAACCGGTACTGATTGAATTAGGGATGTGTGGAGAGGAGCTCGCGGCGAGGGAGAAGGGGCATATGTTCTGTGTTGCAGCACGATAGAGCTGGGAGACACAGCAGGGCATAGCCCAGGAAGACATACATCAACGTCAGAGATCATTTTTAATTAAAAAAGAAATCTGAGATCCCCAGGATCCCCCACCCCTTCCTGTCTGATCCAAATACCATGGCATCGCTATAATTCTCTCTCCCCACCACTTCTGGTTGATGAACAGTGTGTCAGTGTGAGTGAACAAGCGGTTGTGTATGTGGTGGGGGGAGGGTGGTTGCACGGCTAGATATCGCTGGTGATGGGACGGATGTGGTCAGAGTTGGATGTGTGTTCATCCATGTGGCAGACCGCTGACGTGGTCACATTGGGCCACATGGTTCCTCTCTCAGGCCAGGCCTGCGATTTGCTCTCTTCTGGGAAAGAGAGTGAGGAAGCCTATTGACTTGAGATCACACACGATATTAGGGCTGAATAATTGCCTACCAGAAATGCGTTGAATTTGAGGTTGTTGCTCACGCCATCTTCATCTCCCAAACAATCCAAATACATTTTTCGCAGATGAAAGCTGAATTATTTTGTATTGACATAATTTTAGATATCTAGCACCAGCCTTATTGTGTGTGTGTGTGTGTGTGTGTGTATTTTGTGATCACATTTTGTTTCATAATACATACAAGAGCATCACAACACACTCCTTACTTGTAAGAATTAACACTAAACCAACATGTGTGTGTGTTTTGCAGAGGAGCAGCTCAGTGACCCTGTCATCATCGCATTTCTCCGAAGGGGGATTTCGCTCCTCCCCCACTGCCCCCCTGCTGATGGACAACACCAACACAGGACACCAACACCTCTACCCGGTCAGTCTCTCTCACACTCACTTGTCTCTACCCGGTTAGTCTCTCTCACACTCACTTGTCTCTACCCGGTCAGTCTCTCTCACACTCACTTGTCTCTACCCGGTCAGTCTCTCTCACACTCACTTGTCTCTACCCGGTCAGTCTCTCTCACACTCACTTGTCTCTACCCGGTCAGTCTCTCTCACACTCACTTGTCTCTACCCGGTTAGTCTCTCTCACACTCACTTGTCTCTACCCGGTCAGTCTCTCTCACACTCACTTGTCTCTACCCGGTTAGTCTCTCTCACACTCACTTGTCTCTACCCGGTCAGTCTCTCTCACACTCACTTGTCTCTACCCGGTTAGTCTCTCTCACACTCACTTGTCTCTACCCGGTCAGTCTCTCTCACACTCACTTGTCTCTACCCGGTTAGTCTCTCTCACACTCACTTGTCTCTACCCGGTCAGTCTCTCTCACACTCACTTGTCTCTACCCGGTTAGTCTCTCTCACACTCACTTGTCTCTACCCGGTCAGTCTCTCTCACACTCACTTGTCTCTACCCGGTTAGTCTCTCTCACACTCACTTGTCTCTACCCGGTCAGTCTCTCTCACACTCACTTGTCTCTACCCGGTTAGTCTCTCTCACACTCACTTGTCTCTACCCGGTCAGTCTCTCTCACACTCACTTGTCTCTACCCGGTTAGTCTCTCTCACACTCACTTGTCTCTACCCGGTCAGTCTCTCTCACACTCACTTGTCTCTACCCGGTTAGTCTCTCTCACACTCACTTGTCTCTACCCGGTTAGTCTCTCTCACACTCACTTGTCTCTACCCGGTCAGTCTCTCTCACACTCACTTGTCTCTACCCGGTTAGTCTCTCTCACACTTGTCTCTACCCGGTCAGTCTCTCACACACTCAATACCGCCTTAACGGCAGCCAAAAATAGAGCCCACACAAGGTTTTTCCAGGACGCCAAAGATGTATTTCAACAACAACCTCTGTTTCGGTCTTGGGCCTAAGAAGTTCTGTTATTGGTATTGGTCTAGTAAAACCAAAGGAGAGTGAAAGTGGTGAGATTGGATGGGAACTCAGATGTTCTGGGAGGACTCCCTCTGCCATCCCATATTGCCCTGCTGCCCTCCCCTAAATCTGCCCACCGTCTGTCTACCTTACCCTCAACTACTGGCTGCTAGCAAGACAGAGGGCACCAAGTAGCCCTATTAGATCATGCCAGGCGGCAGGGTAGCCTAGTGGTTAGAGTGTTGGACTAGTAACCAAAAGGTTGCAAGTTCAAATCCCCGACCTGACAAAGTACAAATCTGTCGTTCTGCCCCTGAACAGGCAGTTAACCCACTGTTCCTAGGCCGTCATTGAAAATAAGAATTTGTTCTTAACTGACTTGCCTACTTAAATAAAGGTAAAAAAAATAATAAATAAATAAAAATGCCTCAGCAGACCAAAAAAGAACAACCTCCAACCAATTAACCCCCAGAGAAAAATAACTTGTCTGAGAAACATTAGGGTTTCCATTTGGAAACTTTTTTTTGCTTATCCACTGAAGTGATGTTCAAAGTTTGCTATTTGTAATTATTCCCAAGTGGAGTGGAGTTAGAAATGGAATATCTTTGCTCAGCTGATTCAAACTAAGCTTTGTTTGTGTTTATTTGGGATCTATTACGTTTACGTGGTTATCCACTCAAACTGGTGGTGGTTTTCAATTCAAAGTCTGTTGTTTGTAGCTATTATTGACCTAGAAGTAGATTAGTTATAATTGGAACAAATTAGCAAATTGTGAAGTCTTAGCTGAATCCAACTAACCTTAGTGTTTTCTGTTTTTGTTCTGTCTTTCAGAGAACCTCCCAATACTTTGCCCCAGCAGCGAGGACAGAGTTCCCCCAGAGTGATTCGTCAGTACCCCCCGTCCAGACCCCAACCCCTCTCTATAACCTGCTGCCCTACAAGCCACAGAGCTTTTCTGTCTGAATTAACCTCCCTACTCCAGCATTCCATTACCAACTTGTCATACAACTACGGAGTTTCCTCCAGACTCTCCTGGCCCTGGAAGTCACATGACATCCAGGGAGATTCGTATTTTGGATTTGTTTTGTATGCTGTAAAATATCTGTATATGAAATGTAAATATTTGGAGCAATTTTGATTGATTTGCCCAAAAAATGTATGGCTTATGACGTGCTTCTATCTAGGAAAAAGGTTAATTATTTAAGACCTTTTTTGAAATGTACAATTTGCCAAAATACATTGACTTTTTATTCTACATCTTAAACTCAACTGTATCTGCTAATAAAGTAATATTGGCTAAGTCATTTTTTTTCTGATCAAATTGACTTACTGTTTTTGGTTGTGCCACGCTGCCCACACACACTCATATTCAATAGAGATGTTGCTTGATGTTGCCTGCCTGGCCTCCTCATTGTCTACCATTGGTCTCACTAGTAATCTACCCCAGGATAAATATCATTTGGGGCCAAAACTCATTAAGCAATAAGAAATGTTCTTTCTTTGTACTCAATAGGCATAGAGAGAGAGAGCGGGATGTGTACGAAAATATCGAGCCCCTGGCCAGACAATGCATACCTCAAACGTCTGTGTGTTTTTTCCCTTCCTTTTATAAAACATGTTCGCAATGTTCTTCCCCTGGGCAGGGGAAGACGATTCCCCAACATCATCTAAGATGTCTCCTCTGACTGACAGAGCTCCTCACACACATTTTTTGTTTTAAGGACCGAAGACAAATCCAGAAAACCTTCCACTCGTGAGGGCTAAAAAAAACAAACCCAAAAGTAATTTGCTTGCACAATTAAACTGTGGAAATGTACAAGACAGAAGATGGCGTAATTATCTGGAGTTTCTTTCCAAGTAAAACACCAGACTTAACAAAAACTCAACGGGGTCAAAGAGTTTCACAGGACACAAATAGACCACAAGAACACTGGCTTAATCTCCTCTTTCTCAGGCAACTGTGAAAATCTGGGTTCAAATACTTTGCACGTTTGCTTTAGCCTGTCTCGAGTGCCAGATCGGCAGGCTTTGCACCTTTACGACTGATCTATTGATTCAATTGCGCTAGGGAAGCTCAATCAAGCTCAGCTAATGCATTTTAAATGATTTCAAATTGCATTTGAATCCAAGTCTGCAACTGTATATGAGAGCTTCTGTCTGGTAAGATGATGAACTCCTTGTGTTTTCGTTCATGCCCCTCATGTCAATGATGATTATAGAGTAACTGTTCTAAGGCTCTTCTGTCTTGCTTTAGTTATTTTCACAGGAAGTATAATGTCATACACAGAGATCAAACTTGCATAGCATCCATACAATACATTGAGAAAGAATACAATATTTTGACGCTTTGGGGGAAGTTACAACATATATGTAAAAAATGCAATGCAACTCAAATAGCTAGAAAAAGCAGCAAATGCTTTATTGCCATTCACACAGACTTAACAAGAGTGGACATGGTAATTCAGCTGTACTGTTTAGCTTTACCTCCTTATAGGGGAATTCTGCTAGAAATTACAGAAACAATATCCAGCAAATAAAGTGAGAGGCCATGTTACGGTTTTGCAGTAACTACCAAGTTTGCCAAAAGTGAATGCAAAACAATCTACCCAAAGAAAACGCAATCCTTCTCTTGTTCTTCAAATGAACATCCCTCATATGTCAGAGATGCTTCAATACAAATACAATGTTACTGCATTCTGCAGTACTGTGTCACATCTTGTTACATAGATAGCCACATGAGACAGTAAAATGTTGAGAGAGACAATAGCCAAACAGAAAACAGTGTAGCCTTGTGTAGTCTTATAAGCAGTGTCGGGTGTAACTGCGGCTCCTTTACTTCCCATCTCGGATGTCGAGGGCGGCAGGGCAGCTGTGAGAGCGGACATCCCCGTGTTTGACCTCTGCCAGGTCAAGGTCAACGTTGACACCCTGGATCTTGGCCTGGAGACAGCCGTGGAAGCTGGACAGACCCGCTGGACACAGTCAAAGGTCAGAGATAAGCACAATTCAATCCCTTGAACTGGGCCTTTTTCCTTCCTCCCTTCCTAGAAGTAATCACTGATGAAACATGACTGGACAGGTGAAGGCCACATAGGGCAGCCCTTTGTGGCAGTATTTGCACGATTTCATAGCAGAAAAACAATGATAGCAGAAGAAAGACTCGTAAAGTTTAACGGCTCCCCGGGCTCACACCCCTAGCGGCTCACACCCCTAGCGGCTCACACCCCTAGCGGCTCACACCCCTAGCGGCTCACACCACTAGCGGCTCACACTGTTTCATCTTGACACCATATGTCCATAGGAGTCATCATGACATATCATCTGGGAAATTGCCTGTAATTTGATACCTCTGCACAACTCCTATCTCTTGCTGTGTTTGTCCTCAACAGAGGCTTCACCTCCACTCCTCTGGAACACAGCTAGATACGGAACACCTTGTATGGACTCACTGTACTCTACTGTATAAACACCAGTCGGTCTCATTAATAGCATTAACGGTGCAATCAAGTAACAGTTGTGCGATTCGCCTCCAAGCACTTAAAGAAACCCATACTCTAGGTCCTTCATCGCTTGGGCCAAAAGTTGTGCAATATATAGGGAATAGGGTGTCAAACACGTATAGTGTACTTTTAGTGAGTTATGTTTTCAGATCTCAGACGTCTTCTACTGGGACGAGCTGGATCTACACAACCTACACAATATCGGAGAATCTTTGAATTTCAAGTTTAATTTCCCTAAAAAGCAATCATAATTTAAAGGAGGAAGGAACGCTTTTTCTTAAATGTTTTACATCTGAATGTAGTCAACCATTTTTGTTGTCTATATGTTGCCATATGACCTGGAAGCATATGGTCATTCACCTTTATTTAACCAGGTAGGCTAGTTGAGAACAAGTTCTCATTTACAACTGCGACCTGGAAAATATAAAGCAAAGCAGTGCGACACAAACAACAGCACAGAGTAACATGGAATAAACAAACGTACAGTCATTAACACAATAGAAAAAAAATCTATATACAGTGTAAAATTATCTTATCTGATTTGTGAGGGGATCCAGGAAACACGAATATAGAGGACAACTAACAGTGGACAATACACACGGAGAGGAGATTATTCTGGGACATGGTTTGTGGAAAATAATGAAAAAAGAAGAATGAGGTGAAACGAAGGAGAGAGCCGAAAGTAAGAGAAACGTTTGAGGGTGAGAGAGTGTGGGAAGAGTTGAATAGTAAAAAGGTGGGATGGGTCCGCACTTAGAAACATGTTGCATTAAGCTTACTTCATTTTAGATGTTATTATTTTCACTGCCTCATGTATAGAGTACACAGACGTTTCGGCTTTGCGGCCTTCGTGTGTAAGAGTAGAATAGTGAATGAGTAAGAGGATTAGGATCAGTTGATGTGGGAAGACAGCACGGATCAGATTAGAGTAGGAAAAGTATCAGGCCTAAAGTAGTGCACTATGTAAGGAACATTTGAGACTCAGTGCTCACCTGGCCCGCCCCCCAGGTACACCCTGCTCCCTGGTTGGCTCAACACCCTCTTCAGGAGCTCGTAGTCCCCATCCGTCAACCTCATGGTTGCCTTGGTTATGCCCATGCCAATCACCAGCTGGCCTGGCCTCACCTGCAGCTGCAGGAACTGACTCTCACCTGAGCAGAGGGTCTGGGGGTAGCTGCGCGACCAGAATAGAGTCCCCCTCAAACGTAGCATCAGTTCCTAGGGCACAGGAAACCCAAACCATGGATGAATCCAAACTTATCCAGGATATATTGTTTTTGCATAAGTTAATGCTTCGTTTAGGGTTTAAAAAGACCTCTGCTGGCCGGACAAATTGTCAACACATTGTCATATGGAAACAAATTTCATAAGGAGTGGCAGCGAATGCCAGATCAACAATCGGTATCAACAGAACAATCTGCAACATGTCTGTTTGTGCCCTAGACAGACGTAAATGGTAAAAGTCAGGGTTTGTTCCACACAGCACAAAGAATGTGTGTTGAAGGCCAACATTCACATTGATATTTGGGGGGGATTTCCAGTAGTTAAAACATCTAAAAGTATGGCATGCTGACAGTGACAATTTCAACAAAGCCTCTTTCGGAAAGTTTGACCTCTTCCTGCTTGGCATTTTGCATGACATCACAACATGGGAGCATTGGGCTAATCAAGTCAGGTCCCAGACTCAACGGAGGCAGGAGTGTGTGAGTGTGACTTGTTTGTGACCTGCTGCTGTGTGTACAGTATGTGTATGTGTGGGTGTGTGTTTGAGTGACCCGTGTGAGTTTGTGTGTGAATGAGAGTGTATGAGTGTGTGTGTCCATGCGTGTGTGTCTTTGCCATTATGCCATTCTTAAAGATCATAAGCATTTCCAAAGCAGTAATAGTGAAGGAATGAGAGAAGATAGAGACTATAAATTAACAAAGTGCTGGTCCAGATCAGTTGGTTCTTGAGGCTGTATAGTTCCGGTGTGTTACCTGTGAAGGGTGGTTGAGTTTCAAGGAGAGGATGTAGTCGTTCTGAGTGTCTAGCAGAATAAAGAGAAAGCCTCTGGCTGAAACCGTTCTGAGAGCTAGCTCCACAGAGAGTGTCCAGTCTGCACCATCTAGCTCAGCTGAAGAGTTTCCCAGCAAGGCTACAGACACAAAGACAAACATAACATACATATCACTCTGCACCCTAATCTATGCACTCTTGTTCATACAACCATGCAGTGTTTTTACAGACCATTGAATGTCGTCACGCTTTTTACATTACTGACAAAACAAGGAAAGTACCAGATTCAAGTACTTAAACTTCAGCTTCAGATGTTATTGAAGTAAAAGGCAAGAAAGCAATACCATGGGACAGTAGCTACAGTATGGGAGCATGTGAGGCTGTCTGTGGAGACGGCAGGCAGCCTAGCGGTTACTGGCGTTGGTCCAGTAACCAAAAGGTCACTGGTTCAAATCCCCGAGCCTGCAACGTGGAAAATCTGTCGATGTGCCCTTGATCAAGGCCCTTAACCTTAATTGCTCCTGTAAGTCGCTCTGGATAAGAGCATCTGCTAAATGATGTACATGTAAATGAGATGGGAGTTAACCAGGGATTCATTTTTGAAAGGGGTAGGTTTCCACATTTTTAGCCCCAATCTTAATTGGTTTCAACCCGCAAGAGTTCTGTGTTGCTCTTAGAATTCAAATACAGGCTCTACAGAAAGCCCTGTGAGAAAAAGATGAATGGAATGGGAGTATAAAAACTATGAAAAACTAAAACTACAAGTTGATAACTTCTTTACCAAAATCTTTACCAAACCAAAGTCCAACACATGTCTTTTGGAGTGATATTGTTGACAATATTGCAATATGTACGATTTTGAAACAACTATTTCCAAAATGTTTCAGTCCCAAGTTTTCATTGTTTCATTGTTTAATTCTAAGACCAACAAATAACTTATATTAAGGTAAACTACCGCTAAATGTTTCCAGGGACCTAAAATATAGGGCCCAGAATTATTCCCTGTCAGGGTTCGTGGACAGAAAATAATATTGTCCCTTGTCATGTGACGGGGAAGTGAGGTGGCCTACCTAGAGAGCTGAAACCAACAGAGCCGACTCCAGTAAAGTAGGACCCGGGGGCAATATGTTCCCAGCACCTCTGCACCTTGGAATCCTGCAGGGTCCGCTCTAGGATGCTGGAGTCCTGTCTGACCCAGTCCCAGCTCCGCATGCAGCCATCCAGAGGAGGGTTCAGCTAGACAGGACAGGACAGACAGAAATGGTATAGAAAAACAAGCCCCATGTGATTGCCCTTCACTTCATAGCACTGCTCTTTCTTGTTTTTATTTGTCCATTGCAAAATAGTCAAATTCAGATGAGGGACAGTGGGTGCATTCGAAGAACAGACACGTGCTGTTTGTGTTGGGTATAAAATATAGTAAAATGATAAGAACTGCAGTTCATACTCCCTCAGGAGTGGTTGAACTCTGAGCTCTGCTTTGATCTGTTGTTTTTGTCATGGTGAGAAAGTTGGTGTGCCAGAAAACTGTCTCAGGATGTGCAGTCCAGCTGTGAAAATCAGTATTAGAGTTGGCGAGAGCACAGTGGTTATCATTGCACACGGATTAGATCAGCAAATCTCACGTTAAGAGAACCAGCCAGATTCATGGTTAACTCCCATCTGCACAGACAGTCTCACATTCTCCCATATAGTTAGTGTCCCACTAGCAAGCCTTCAATGTTCCACCCTATGCCCTCCCTCTTCTGCAACCCAGGCTATGTTCCAAATGGCGCCCTATTCCATTTATAGGTCAAAAGTAGTACACTAAATAGGGAACAGGGGGTAATTTGGGATGTAACCCCTGTGTAATTATTACAATGGTTCCCAAGCCTTCTGCAGACAGACATCTTCCTCCATAAAGCTCCCTCTTCAAATTCTACCCCTTCACTAGCCCTCTCCATGCCCCACCACACTCCCACCCCATCTGCAACCCTGTGTTTTATTACTGTCGCTCCTAACCATGGAATGTAAAGGTCCTAACCTTTACTGTGCAGACCCAAAAACCTCTCACAACATGCTAGCACTACCCATTCTAATTATCACTCACCCCCACCTCCAGCCTGTCTGTAACCCTGCTGTGTCCCTGTTAGGTCCTAACCCATCTACAGACCCACTTCCTTCCCATTGGTCCTCTCACATGCTCCCATTCTGCTCCCTGTCAGTCTGGTGGGGGGTAACAGAACTTAGACTCACCCCCAAGGTAACTCCGCTATCTGGGAGCAGGCCTCCGATAGAGATTCTCAGCATGCCGTTGCCTATCTCGGCCCTCTGGCTCTCAGCAGACTGCTGCACTGTGACGGCTGTCTCCGAGCCAACGCGTACAGCCACAGCTCCCTCATGTTTCATCACTGCAATCTGCATCCACGGGCAATGTACAGGTAAGATTTAGAGTTCCAGACACTTGTAGAATTTATGCCAAGGTGCATTGAAGCTGTCGTGGTGGCCCTAGGCCCTATGAAGACACTATATGTTGGGGTTTCCTTTATTTTGGCAGTTCCTTATACATGCCCCACATTATAATTATGTTATTATGGTTACAGTGGCTTGCGAAAGTATTCACCCCCTTGGCATTTTTCCTATTTGGTTGTATTTGATTTACACAACATGCATACCACTTTGAAGATGCAAAATATTTTTTTTATTGTGACACAAACAAGAAATAAGACGAAAAAAACTGAAAACTTGAGCGTGCACAACTATTCACCCCCCCAAAGTCAATATTTGTAGCAATTACAGCTGCAAGTCTCTTGGGGTATGTCTCTATAAGCTTGGCACATTTAGCCACTGGGATTTTTGCCCATTCTTCAAGGCAGAACTGCTCCAGCTCCTTCAAGTTGGATGGGTTCTGCTGGTGTAAAGCAATCTTTAAATCATACCACAGATTCTCAATTAGATTGAGGTCTGGGCTTTGACTAGGCCATTCCAAGACATTTAAATGTTCCCCTAAACCACTCAAGTGTTGCTTTAGCAGTAAGCTTAGGGTCATTGTCCTGCTGGAAGGTGAACCTCCATCCCAGTCTCAAATCTGTGGAAGACAGAAACAGGTTTCCCTCAAGAATTTCCCTGTATTTAGCCCTATCCTTCATTCCTTCAATTCTGACCAGTTTCCCAATCCCTGCCGACGAAAAACATCTCCACAGCATGATGCTGCCACCACCATACTTCACTGTAGGGATGGTGATCTCTGGTGATGAGGGGTGTTGGGTTTGCTCCAGACATTGCGTTTTCCTTGATGGCCAAAAAGCTCAATTTTAGTCTCATCTGACCAGAGTACCTTCTTCCATATGTTTGGGGAGTCTCCAACATGCCTCTTGGCTAACACCAAACGTGTTTGCTTATTTTTTTCTTTAAGCAATGGCTTTTTCTGTCCACTTCTGTAAAGCCCAGCTCTGTGGAGTGTATGACTTAAAGTGGTACAGATACTCCAATCTCCGCTGTGGAGCTTTGCAGGTCCTTTAGGGTTATCTTTGGTCTCTTTGTTGCCTCTCTGACTAATGCCCTCCTTGCCTGGTCCATGAGTTTTGGTGGGCCGCCCTCTCTTGGCAGGTTTGTTGTGGTGCCATATTCTTTCCATTTTTTAATAATGGATTTATTGGTGCTCCGTGGGATGTTCAAAGTTTCTGATATTTTTTTTATAATCCAACCCTCTGTACTTCTCCACAACTTTGTCCCTGACCTGTTTGGCGAGCTCCTTGGTCTTCATGGTGCCGCTTGCTTGGTGGTGCCCCTTGTTTAGTGGTGTTTCTGACTCTGGGGCCTTTCAGAACAGGTATCTCATATATATATATACACACACACTCACACACACGTGTATATAATTGGCTTCTGCAGGTCATTCACTAGGTCCCCCCGTGTGGTTCTGGGATTTTTGCTCACCGTTCTTGTGATCATTTTGACGCCACGGGGTGAGATCTTGCGTGGAGCCCCAGATCGAGGGAGATTATCAGTGGTCTTGTATGTCTTCCATTTCCTAATAATTGCTCCCACTGTTGATTTCTTCAAACCAAGCTGCCTACCTATTGCAGATTCAGTCTTCCCAGCCTGGTGCAGGTCTACAATTTTGTTTCTGGTGTTCTTTGACAGCTCTTTGGTCTTGGCCATAGTGGAGTTTGGAGTGTGACTGTTTTGAGGTTGTGGACAGGTGTCTTTTATACTGATAACAAGTTCAAACAGGTGCCATTAATACAGGTAACGAGTGGAGGACAGAGGAGCCTCTTAAAAGAAGAAGTTACAGGTCTGTGAGAGCCAGAAATCTTGCCTCTTTGTAGGTGACCAAATACTTATTTTCCACCATAATTTGATTGCACACAGGTGGACTTATATAACTAATTATGTGACTTCTGAAGGTAATTGGTTGCACCAGATCTTATTTAGGGGCTTCATAGCAAAGGGGGTGAATACATATGCACGCACCACTTTTCAGTTTTTTATTTTTTTGAAGTTATTTTTTAAATTTCACTCCACCAGTTTGGACTATTTTGTGTACGTCCATTACATGAAATCCCCCAAAAAATAAAAATAAATTACAGGTTGTAATGCAACAAAATAGGAAAAACGCCCAAGAGGGATGAATACTTTTGCAAGGCACTGTATAGTATAGTCTACTGTCACAAAGTAATTTAGAGGATACGGTTCAGGACTTCACCTTCTTCCACTCCCCGTCACTGATCTTGGGCCCGGAGGTGACGAGGACCTGTCCATCCCCGCAGCTCGTCTGGACGCTCAGGTTCCCTTGGATCACAGCAAGCAGGAAGTAGTTCTGCTGCCCGCCGATGTCCCCAAAGAATATCACCCCCTCAGGGTCCAGAGTACGCAGCTCAAACTCAGAGTCAAAGCTACCGATGGACAGAAAGAGACAGAAATGTCAAAACACACTGATCATCAGAACAGTGTTACATCTTATTGAGCATACACTGAGTGTACAAAACATTTATCTGGGAGGGGTTGAGTGGAGCTGAAGAATGGGATTCATAACAAAATAACTCATGTAAAATGTATATAGGTTCAGGACTTTTGTGAAACAGCACAGTTAAAAATATATGGTAAATAGAACTGGATGGTCTTCAGAGATAGATGAGAGGGGTTGATGGTAGCTGAAGGATGGGATTAAAAACAAACAAAAAGATAACTATCGTAAAAAATACACTGTATCCATAAAATGTATATAGTATGTATAAGCTGGAAGTAGAAGCCTAAGTGTTGTTGTCCATTAGTTTACTCCAATTAAGGGAGGGGTGGTAGGGTTAGGGGAAAATAATAAAGGAAAGTATTATTTAAATAAGATACACACCCACACCAAAAAATATATGGGGGATTGGAAATGCCACAATCTATCTGCAGTATTAAAGCTACCCCCTAAAAAAACCCTGCTCATTCCATGACATAGACTGACCAGGTGAATCCAGTTGAAAGCTATGATCCCTTATTCATGTCACTTCAATCATTGTAGATGAAGGGGAGGAGACAGGTTAAAGGATTTTCAACCCTTCAGACAATTGAGACATGGATTGGCAAGACAAAAATGGAAGTTTGTTTGAACAGGGTATGGTAGCAGGTGCCAGGCGCACCGGTTTGTGTCAAGAACTGCAACGCTGCTGGGTTTTCACACTGAAGAGTTTCCTGTGTGTATCAAGAATGGTCCACCACCAAAGGACATCCAACCAACTTGCCACAACTGTGGGAAGCATTGGCGTCAATAATGGACAACTATCCCTGTGGGACGCTTGACACCTTTTAGAGTCCATGCCCCGACGAATTGAGGCTGTTCTGATTGCAAAGAGGGGAGCAACTCAATTTTAGGAAGGCATTCTTAATGTTTTGTACGCTCAGTGTATGTAAATGAGAGACTAGGTGAGACCTGGTTCAGCCAGTGTGGTTCAGCCGGATGTGCCCCGGCTGGTTAAATCTTCTGAAAGGGTAGTGCTCAGCGGTGTCATGATCTCTATAGCCTACCTGGTCAACTCTGTGACCTTGTACTCCAGAATGGGGACATTCCCCACAGAGCTGTTCCCAGTGTACAGGAGATGTGAGGACCTGGACTCGACAAAATAGTAGCATTCCGGTGATGGCTATGGGGTTGAAACAACACAAGAGTACTGTTCATGTAGGCAAACAGTGATGATAGGAACGCTAGCTAAAC
Source organism: Oncorhynchus clarkii lewisi (assembly GCF_045791955.1). NCBI lineage: Eukaryota > Metazoa > Chordata > Actinopteri > Salmoniformes > Salmonidae > Oncorhynchus > Oncorhynchus clarkii. Next base: position 12,298,206 of record NC_092170.1, read on the forward strand.
CAACAAGAGACATTTAAATAAACAATTTCTAACAATTGCTACACTAATTAGAATATGGAGGAAAAACCTGTGCATGTGTACTCACAGTAACTGTGTTAGTGGGGTTGGGTAGGTTACTTTCTAAATGTAATTTGTTATGGTTATTTGTTATGGTTACCTGTCCAAAATCAGTAACCAAATATTTGTATTACCCAAACTCAGTTACGTGTTACTTTTGTATTACTTTTCCCTTAAGAGGCACTAGAAGACAAAAAAGATCCATCAAATGCATTTGGTGTCATCCTAGTGGTCTCTGATGTGGTCGCACTCGCTCAGGTAGAACAAAGTTAAAAACTTGCTCATTTTTTCAATGCTCAATTGAATGTCATTGAGAAAACAGAAAAGTGTCATGTATTTATTTTTTTAGAAGTAATCTAAGTAATCGTCTAGTTTTTCAAAAGGATCTGTAATCTGATTAAAATATTTTTTCTGGTAACGTAACTGATTCTGTTTTGTAATCAGATTATATGCAATCAGTTACTCCCCAAACCTGTGTTAGAGAGTAGAACCGTATAGTAAAATACTTTGTGTCGCCTCTTACCTCCAGTGTCCGTTCAAGCGTTGGATGAACCCAAATCCCTAGGGTCAGCAGAGCCACCACAAACCTCTTCAATGCAAACATGATCTACTAAGGTCTACTTCTTTTCACGGTCCTATGGGGTGCTTGCTTCTCTTAACCAGACGTTCCTTATGGCGTTTATGTTCTATACTTGTCAGGTCCGATTCTTTGGTCCTTGTCCCTCGTCTGGCCCTCTAGGCTTTGTACTGGGCTGGAGCATCAGCTGATGAAGCAAGAGCTACATGGAGTCTGAGAAGTCTTAAGAAATCGGTCTCTTTCCCCAGAGTTTCACAAACCTGGCCGTAGCAGACACAACAGCAGATAAGAATGGAGACGAGACAACAAAATAAACCATGATGGGGAGGTCACTGTCTGGGTCAAGGAGGTAATTGTTTGTGGGTTTCAGATAGTGTCCAAAACACAGAGATCATATTATGTAATTATTTGGTCCAAACACAGAGTGGGAACATTGTCACTTACTAAAGTCATTGCTCTTGGCAGGTTCCATTTTTTTGTTTAAAGCAATGGTCTATTTAACACATTTGTTTGGTTGACAGAAAAAAGATGGCATAGTAGAAATTCAAGTTCCAACTTCCAAATCCATCTTAAGCCATGCTGTGGCATCTTAAAGAGATTTGTTTGACATGTTTTTGATATTACATGCTTCCTTTCATTTGAAAAGAAAGACTGGTATCAATCTGCAGGAGCAGGGTAGACTGAGTGAACTGCAGATGGAAATTGAGAAGTCTCACGCTAGGTGCTCGACATCGAAGTAGCACATCAAAGCAATGTCAGACGATAGAGACAAAACAAATGAAGAATCTTAGCCAGCAAATGTTCTGAGTTAAATGACGACTTAATTTCAATCACAACATTGTTGTGTAAAGAGAATGGTCTGATGAAAGAGAATGGTATTTTGTCATTACACTGACGAATGTATTAAGATGTACTTTTTGGTCATGGACGTTATCAAAAGTTAGAGTCCAATATGTGCCTTCAGGAGAATGCAGCTGGTGCTCAAACATGGTAGCAGGGCTAAACAATAACATATAATGTTGTGCACAGGTGCAGTCCTCGGATAGGAGGACAGGGGAGGCGGGTTGTAACACTACTCCTCCTCTCTCCCACTTCTTTATTATCTCCAGCAGGGCTGTCCAAAGTGGGGCCTGCGGGCCAAACATGGCCCCGGACTAAATTAGATTTGGCTTGCGAGAGGATTGTTTTTGTTCCCCTCCCCACCCAAGCCCAAACGTTTGGGCACTCTGAATTATGCAAATAAATTCTAGGGGAAGAGACTTAAATCCAAGATGCCACAGATGTTCAAGTCCTTCGTATTGAGAAGATTCCACTGAAGTGGCATCAGAGGCAATTACTGGAAAGTAAAAAATAGTTTTATTGGTTTGTGGCTGATTAGTTGTTCCATGTGAAGTGCTGCCAATAGTAAAACCCTTTCCCAAACGGAATAAAACTGTTTATACAGCTCAGAGTTGGCTGGGTGACTCCCCAGCTTTCGAACAATCTAATGAAAAGGATAGCAGGTTAGCATTTTTCATCATGAATCTTGTTCTGCAGGCAGCTCTGCAGTGGTCAGTAGCTGTCACAGTCACAAAGACATACAATCTTAACACAAACCTTAAACTACAACCAAAAAACTAATCTTTGTTTTCATGATTTTTGACAATATAGAATATTTTGACTTTGCAGCTGGCCCATCTAGCAGAAATTGCTCAGTTCTGCCTCCAGGACAATACTCATCCCATTAAACAGCAACCTGCTAAATAATATAGCCCCTTCTTGTGTACTCCCTCAATGTCTTTATAGCTTGGTTCCAGATCTGTTTGTGCCATCTTACCAACTCCAATTACCATAGGAAAAGGTAAGGCGGCACAAAGAGATCTGTGACAAGGCTAATGTTTCTACTCTCCTCCTCCTTCCCTAGAGCTGACATTTAGTAAAGACCACAGACCTGAAGTGAAAGGGTTGGCAACATTTTTATTGTCAATTATTTCAAATAAAAGACAAGAGATAAGATTTGAATTTCTGGTTGTGAAAAATAATCCAAAAATGTTTAAATAACAAAAGCAACAACAAAAATATGTACTCCAGTCCTGTATGCAATGATACGTTTAAGGGTTTGAAATATGAAAACAACCGATTCTCTTTGCAGTGATTGATTTTAACATTCGAAAGGTTGCTGATGATGTCATGGCGATGACTTCACAGATACTGTTCACATGAAGGCCTGTCGAGGGATCGACTGCTAACCATAACTCTTGACTTCCCATGTTATGTTAAATTATCCAACTTTAAAAATGACAGGGCCCTGTTGACTGGTAACAGTGTCACTTGTACCTATACTGTGATCAAAGCAACAAAACCCCTAGAACGTACAGTACCATTCCCATTTGACCAAGCCAACCTGTACATTGTACAATTGTCACCCCAAGTTCTCTTTGGGTGTGGGTGGGTTAGTAAGGCCACTGCACGTTTGGATTCAAGGGCCTGAAAAAAGGTTCTGACAAAGTTAGACACATTATGATAAAACATCTGACTGTCACCGAGGTGAGGTGAAGAGAAGATGCAGTGATTAAAAATTCCCTCATGATTGAAAAACGTTTGAGATTAGTGAAAGAAAACCAATGATGACATCTTTCCCTACGCATTAGAATGACAAAGGACAAGAACCATGAGGCCTGAGAGCCTTTAGCAAAACCACTGACAAACAAAGTCAGGTGGGACCTAACCTGGGTCGCGTTCATTAGGCACCAAACGCAGGAAAACTGACTGTAAACAGGTAGAGGCTCCTTCTTTCCCCGTTGCAAAAAGTTTCCAATGCGTGCTCTAATGAACATGACCCTGGTGTTCCAGACAAAGTTAAACTCCGTAACGTTGCATAAGCTATAGACAGACTCCGCAGCACGCTACCATACATTAGACTCTGTGACAAGAAGAAAAGCAACAAGCTTCCTAGTACCACTGAAGACAAAGAACAAGGTACCGTAACGCACCAACACAGATTATTTTTGCCGTGTTAAAAAACATACATACATACATACAAAAGGTACTCAAAAAAATATATACTGTTAAATATACAGGACATGCATGATAGAAATTTACGACGGACCAAAGACAACTTCTGACAGGAAATATTTCCATAAGCCAAACAAAAATATATACGAAACATGGTTAACCCTGTACTAACTGTGTTACACGTTCCCTTCTTGTTGTTGATCCAAGCTCAAGTTTCTAGGCATCTGTTTTAACAAACGGTTGTTCCTACGAGTTAACAGATACAAATATAAAGAACGGTGCGACTGTGGACCAATGCTGCGTTCATAACTGTCGTTCATACGGGTTGACTGATAAAAATATAAAAGAACGGAGCGACTATGTGGACTAATGCTGCGTTCATTACCAAATTCAACCTCCCTGATAAAAACTTTGATATTTACCACATATACGACTGGGAAGAAAATCCACTTGAAAAAAAATCCAACTCGTATTTACACTAAAAAAAATAAACACAACATGTAATGTGTTGGTCCCATGTTTCATGTGCTGAAATAAAATATCCCAGATATTTCTCATATACACAAAAGGCTTATTTTTCTCAAATGTTTACATTCCTGTTAGTGGGCATTTCTCCTTTGCCAAGATAATCCATCCACCTGACATGTGTGGCATATCAAGAAGCTGTTTAAAACAGCACGATCATTACACAGGTGCACCTTGTGCTGGGGACAATAAAAGGCCACTCTAAAATGTGCAGTTTTGTCACACAACACAATGCTAATGATAACAATGATAATTTAATGTTAATTTCTCTACCAAAACGTTTTAGAGAATTTGGCAGTAAGTCCAACCGGCCTCATAACCCCAGACCATGTGTAACCACGCCAGCCCAGGGCCTGCACATCCGTCTTTTTCACCTTTGGGATGGTCGGAGACGAGCCACACGGACAGCTGATGAAACTCGGTTTGCACAACCAAATCCTTTCTGCACAAACTGTCAGAAACCATCTCAAGGAAGCTCATCTGCGTGCTCGTCATCCTCACCAGGGTCTTGACCTGACTGCAGTATGGCGTCGTAACAGACTTCAGTGGGCAAATGCTTACCTTCGGTGGCCACTGGCACACTGGAGAAGCGTGCTCTTCATGGATGAATCCCGGTTTAACTGTACCGGGCAGACGGCAGACAGTGTAGTGTGTATGGCATTGTGTGAGTGAGCGGTTTACTGATGTCAACGTGTGACACATGGTGGCAGTGGGGTTATGGTTCCACAGGCTACAATCAACAGCCTGAACAACTATGCGAAGGAGATGTGTCGCACTGCACAAGGCAAATGTTGGTCACACCAGACACTGATTGGTTCTAATCAACACACAACTCTTTTTTTTTTAAAGGTATCTGTGACCAACAGATGCATATCTGTATTCCCAGTCATGTGAAATCCATAGATTAGGGCCTAATGAATTTATTTCAATTGACTGATTTCCTCATATGAACTGTAACTCAGTAGAATCTTTGAAAGTGTTGCGTTTATGTTTTTGTTCAGTATACTATTGGGAAGCTCATCTATCATCCCTGAGCTCAGACTTCTCCCACATGCTGACCTCTGTCACCTACTAAGGAAATTACCTTGATAACTGCGTTTTTGGCAGTTAAATGTAATAAAACATTATTTATAAAAATAAATCAATTTATATGTTTTTTTGAACACTATCATTTGTTTACAAGCATGACAGCTGTACTTTTATTTTAAGGTTGACGTAACTTGTTGCACATTAGCCAATCAGCGTTTCTCAACTAGTTCAAAGCACGTGAATGCATCCAACCGGTATTTACGACTTCAAAACGGGCAATTACCACCTACCCACTTGGCTATGAACACAGCAATTGTCCTCAGTCTAAAACACACAAAACAATGAATGGGGTCTAACTAATATATGTGTGTTTGCCTGATTGTAGATCTATCCAATCACATTTGACTACCAGTTAATGTGGACCAGTGATGAGGATCTAAGGGGCTAGATTGGCAAGTGAAGGGGGATTGTCTAGCTTGTTGTGATTGATTTGCAGTGACATCACTACATGGTTGACAGACATTTCTAGACTACCGACCACGGTCCCTCGGCATTTCCAGAGAACATTATAAAGTTACTCAATCAAATCGTCTAAATCGTTAAAAAGAGGAACAATGCAGTTACCAAAATGTACATGAACGAAATATATACTGTATTTCTCTCCATTTAAAAAAAAGTCTATTCAAAATACATTTATACCCTTTTTTTCCAAGTCGACCTTACGATAGTCGTCTTTGGTGTAAGAAAATTAGCTATTAAAATCTACAGGCTATAAATGTTATTGTACAGCAATGGAAAGGAGAAGGTACTCGAGATCATTGAACTGATCGATATGGGGGGTATAGTGATACCACGTATCTAAAATGATGCCATCTGGAGTATTCCAAATATGTAAAGTGCTTCGGCATTAGTCCCTAACTCGAGGATGCGAGAGATTGTTACACATACATCCATTAAGAAAAATAAGGCAGATGGGTTTCATCCACTTAACTGTACTCTGAAACACCTACATTTGTTCAAAGCACAGAGGTGGATAGAGGAGGAAGAAGAGAGTACAGTTAAGTGGACCCTTTGATAGAAAATGAGAAACAAAGTCAGCTTGCTGTTTAGTCGTAAACGGACGTCAAACAGTGAAGCCCCAAGAGATTGTGAGAGCATCATCTTGATTGTTGACGATCGAGATTGAAAACATTTGAGTGAATAAAATTGAGTATTTTAGCAGCCTATTCACACACACAAACACACCCCAACTAATGATGTTGTATGGTCTTTGTGCAAATCAAGTAGAAGACGAGAGCAAGCACATATTCCTCTGATTAGAACAGTGGTGTGTGAGAAAGAGAGAAGGATGGAGACAGACGGGGAGAGCTAGAGAATAAAACTCAACCAAGGTTCTCCTCTTCTGAACCAATGAGAGCTTCTGACCAGGTTCAGGTGACACTTCGCTATTGGACCGTCCGTCCAGTCACACGTGGTGGAGGGGGAAGCGGGGGCAGAGCGCGACCTTGGGGGTGTGGGTTCTTGGTCCTCGGGCATCGTTCTCAGTGCCAATCCAGACTGTGTCACTCTGGGGCTCCAGTGTAGAACTGTGGCAGGTGGCATACTGCCATTTTCTGGAATGACTGTCTCAGGCCAGACAGACCCACCTAGACTCGTTAGGATGTCTTCCCAACTATCGGATTCTCTCTAGAAAGACAAAGAGAAATATTTACGTGGCTGTCTATTCGTGTGTGTGTGTGTGTGTGTGTGTGTAAGTAAGTATAGACATATCCATGTATGTGTACAAGTGTGTGTGAGTATAGACATAGGCATGTGTGTGTATAGGCATGTGTGTATACTTACTGGCTGCCGTACTGCGCGGTGCCGCTGCGGGTGTCGTGCTCTCTCTGCAGCTCCTTCAGGATGTGTGAGATCTGCCGCACTGTGTGGAATGTCTCCTTGGAGTCCTGGATGGTGAACAGGGAGTAGTCGTCCTGCTCCCTCAGAGGACCCTGGTACACAGCGATGCTGGCACACGCATCTGACCACAGGAGACAATTACATAAGGTCATCATCACAGGCTATCACAGCAAGCTACTGTTGCCAGATTCACACTAAAAAAGGGCCAAACAGAGCCAAGCCAATCAGAGCTGTACTGGGCTGGCCTCGTTAGTCATACACAATAGTTGCTGGAACCGAGCTGGAAAGGACAATGTGAAAAGAAAATATCCGAGCCAGCAGGGTACGGTTCAGGTGTGAATCAAGTATCAAAGTGTCATGCATGCTGCACAAGCACACATAGATGCAGAGAAAATGCCTCATGCAATAAGCCACTATAGAAACAATCTACTGTGATAAGAATACTTTTTATATTAATTAGTGTGAAAGTTGGGCGATTGACAGGTAGAATCCCTCTTGCCTTCCATCTTCTGTAGTTTGGAGTAGCTGGAGGTGAAGAGGGAGAAGATTCTCTCCGTCTCGCGGTCACAGTCGATATCCAGCTGTAGGTTAGCCAGCAAGGTACTGGGAGGGGAGACAGGGTCATGTTTATTAAGCACCAATTAGAAAGAAACAGAAAACCGGGAATTGTCCAATAATGCCACAGTGCTCCCTACTAAATAAGACTGATATAAGACTCTGGTGTCTGATACTAGTAGGCAGTGATTACGGTATGGTCAATTTCTTTGTTGAAGCAGCTGCTATCTCCTAGGAACTTGTGTTGATCTGAGAGGGAAGGATTAGCACCAGTACAAGAAATATGGCGAAAATGCCACCTGGGTCGATCAGAGTGCAAGATAGAACTATGAACCATCTAAAAAGATTCTATGCTTAACTCTTACTAAGTTCTATAAATTGGTCTTTGGGTGCTGTAGCCCAGGAGTAAATTTGACTTTTTTTTTAAATAACACACAAATAACATTATTCATAATACACTCAGGATTATTTTAGTTTTTAGAAACATATTCCATTTTATTTATAAGAAAAGTGACTCCAAAATGACACAATACATTATTTACCATTCATTTCTATTGGGCACAAAATAATCTGCAACACAACCAAAACAAAACAGCAAATGCTGTACAGTCAAACTTAATGTAGTCATTGCATGCTATGAATATGGGACCAAATACTTAAACCTTTTACTACACATAAGTGAATTTGTCCCAATACTTTTGGTCCTGTAAAATTGGGAGACTTTGTACACAAAGTGCTATAATACTGTCACGCCCTGACCTGAGTATTCTTTGTTCTCTTTATATATTTTGGTTAGGTCAGGGTGTGACATGGGTGATGTATGTGTTTTTGTACTGTCTAGGGGTTTTATAGGTTTCTGGGGTTGTTTACCATCTAGGTGTTTATGTATGTCCATGGTTGCCTAGATTGGTTCTCAATTAGAGGCAGCTGTTTATCATTGTCTCTGATTGGGAACCATATTTAGGCAGCCATCTTCTTTGGGTATTTCATGGGTTATTGTCTATATGATGTTGCATGTTTGCACTCAGTTTTGATAGCGGTCACGTTCGTCTTGTTATTTTGTTTGTTTGTTTAGTGTACTTTGTGTTTTTCGTCTTTCATTAAAAAGATGTATTCACATCACGCTGCGCTTTGGTCTCCTCAATACGACGATCGTGACAAATACCCTCAAATTAAATCTGACAGTCTGCACTTTAACCTCATAGTTATTGTATCATTTCAAATCTAAAGTGCTGGAGTACAGAGCCAAAACAAGAAAAAATATGTCACTTGTCCCAATACTTTTGGAGCTCACTGTATGCCTCTCTATTTATGCGTGGTGATACTTGGGAACAGATTTCCTCAATTAAAATCAATGAGGTCATTTCCTGGTGATTATACAAAGTGTAATAAAATGTTATTGGAGAAGAGCTATTGGGGCGCCCTGATCTAGGGACTAGAGGTTGGTTTGAGATTCAGAGTTGAGTACTCACGGTGTGCAGGGTTTGCAGCCCGGCTGGCTGTCGCTCAGGCTCCTGCAGCAGAGCCAGGCTCCGGCCAAGTAGGCCGAGGGGTGGAAGGTGCCCAGGCGGTCCGGGTTACAGCGGCTCACTTGGCTCAGCACCTCCACCCACTCACTGGCCTCCACGCAGTTCCCCGCCTGCACGTACAGCGGCTTCTCACTGTGGAGCACCTGGAACATCTAAAAAGGGAGAGGAGAGGAGCTGTCTGTAACACACATTACATACAATATCTGACAGGCTGGGAATATGGTGTAAAATTAATTGCCCTTTGCACACAATTAAGATGTTATTTTATTTAGTAACAGACACTCATAGGCCACATGTGTATCTGTTCAAATTCAATGCGTAAACTCAAAGAACTTCCCTCACAACTTACATAGGACCACAGGAGTTTCCTGATCTGTTGACCTGACCAGGAAAACCTCTGAGCCTTTGCATTACCTTATAGTAGAACTGTGCTTTACCGCTTACTGGTCAGGTAGGTGGCCAGGGAAAACTCCTGGCTCTAAACAGACCACAATAGACAGTCATGAGACAGGCTGAGGGGGTCCCAAGTCCTGCTTACATTTTTGCGGTTAAAGGCACTTTCGTCCAGTTTCTCCACAGCCTGGATATTCTTCACAGGCATAATGCAGAGTGCTTCTTTCCCTTGGAAAACAAAAAGAAAAATTCTACGTAAATATATGCACACACACAAAATGTCTACATTGGGCTCTCTTACCCTTATATAAAACAGGCTACTGTAACAAGTAACAAGGATAGTAGCTAGTCTCAACGACAGAAAGAATCCCGTCTCTGGATAAATTATATGGTAATATTCTTCAACTGTTAAAGAATAATCTGGAACCCACCCATGTCGTCTTGGTCAAGCTACATCACTAGGAGGAACATTGAGTTCGTACACCATGTGACCCTTACTACTAGAAGACGTGCAGCATTACACTTCGCACATACTCGTCCAACAAAAATACAAATCGAGAACATTCTTTTTACAGTCGATAGACCATTTCCAGCGTTGTGTCTGACAAAAGCCCAGGCCAAAACACACAAACCATGCACAGTTATAAAAGCAGTCTCAGTATCAGCTCCTGCTATTGGTATCTCTTCAGTCTCCACCTATCAGCTCACACTCCTTCCATTCATCTAGCTGATAGAGTGAAGTGTCTGATCCACTGATGATACTTCACTGCACATACAACCACCCTCCCTTTTCTTTCGCTCTCCCTTACATATGTGAATCAAGGTGCATTGGGTGTGTGATGAATTTTGCCATATCAATCTCTCATTTAAGAGGGAGCGCTTTTCTCTGCCTGCCACCTTCCTCTTCCTCCGCATTGCCAGTCCGACGGACCCCCCGACCCCACCACGCATACCTCCAGCACCATCAGGTTCTCTGCATATCTCCTGCCTTCCAGTTCAGTGCTCACACACACACACACACTTCAGTTCATCTCCGGACAGCAGGCTACAAATCACTTAAGTTGTAAACACAGATCTTCACTACTCAGGCTACGTTACTGCATTCTGGTACATTATTTATGTTGTTCCTCTCTCTGAGTCCCAAATCTAGAGCTGAGCAACACAGAGGAGGCTGTTGAGTGTTGATAAAAGTGAGGTCGAGGGTTGGGCCTGCCTACACGTGCGTATCTGCTTGCAGCTGTATGTGTGTCAGTTTGTGAATGTTATCGTTAGTTTGTGTGTCTGTCGTTCTACTCTATCCTTGAACGTTTGTTTCATGTAAATCCTGGCCTCGACTCAGGGCAACGGGCCCTACAGCTCCAGCTAATCCTCACATGAACTCTTTGAAGAAAGAATCCAGTCTAGATCCGTTGGTCTCCGGAGCCCCCCCCCCCCTTTTTTTTACCACCATGTCAACGGTCAGTCTTGACACATTTCATTATCCATTTATTTTGTTTTTGTTGGAATGTGGAAAACCTGCTGTCAGCGTATGCATCAATATTGAATTCCATAGGGAGTTAGCTTGGTTTAACGCCATTATTTTATTGACTGAGGATGCACTTCAGAACATAGTTTGAAAAGAAATGTGGGGCATGCAAACAGCTGCAATTTAAACAATATTTATTTGATAATCATCAGAAAATACATGTTTGGTGAAGGATCCAACTTCCTGATGTTAATTCATCAAGTTTTGGTATTGGGTGTGTAGGTTTGGGAGATTGTAGGTTGTTTTCTATACTCCCACAACATTTGCTCATTCCTCCACAACCACATGCCTTAGATAAGCATAGATGTTGTTACCCATGCACGTTCATTTATGTGTGTTCATCTGTGTGTGTTTTTTGTGCGTGTTGGAGTGGTCTCTGGAGCTGTGCCCTGCCACCGCAATGCTGGCTCTGTTACAGCAGAATAGGCAGACAGATGGGGCCTCTAGATTGGTGTTACTCTAAATTGACAGTGACAACTAAATTGACAGTGACAACTGGGTTTGGGCAGTGCAGCTGAAGCACCATGGGCTCTTATAAAAGCAGTCTCAGTATCAGCTCCTGCTATTGGTATCTCTTCAGTCTCCACCTATCAGCTCACACTCCTTCCATTCATCTAGCTGATAGAGTGAAGTGTCTGATCCACTGATGATACTTCACTGCACATACAACCACCCTCCCTTTTCTTTCGCTCTCCCTTACATATGTGAATCAAGGTGCATTGGGTGTGTGATGAATTTTGCCATATCAATCTCTCATTTAAGAGGGAGCGCTTTTCTCTGCCTGCCACCTTCCTCTTCCTCCGCATTGCCAGTCCGACGGACCCCCCGACCCCACCACGCATACCTCCAGCACCATCAGGTTCTCTGCATATCTCCTGCCTTCCAGTTCAGTGCTCACACACACACACACACTTCAGTTCATCTCCGGACAGCAGGCTACAAATCACTTAAGTTGTAAACACAGATCTTCACTACTCAGGCTACGTTACTGCATTCTGGTACATTATTTATGTTGTTCCTCTCTCTGAGTCCCAAATCTAGAGCTGAGCAACACAGAGGAGGCTGAATGAATGATCTAAATCCCAATTAGAAATGCACTTTATTACAATGTTACAATGTTACACAAGACCTTCGGCTCGTTTATGCAACGTCCAGGCTATCACACCATGTACAATATGGCTGGAAGCGTCTGGCTGCTATTGGCTTTCATAGGACTTAGAGATCGGAGAGGTCTGACAAAGTCTAAGCAGATCAGAAGACTTGACTTGGAATATGAAACAAATTAACTAGGCCTATATGAGCTTATTGCAGATCTCCGGCCATCAAGTTAGGTCTGATTACTAGGCTTGATTTCAACATGCCTTGTTGTCATTGGGGACAAAGCAGAGAGCTAGAGATGAAGTCCTCTGATTTGCTCAGCTTCAACTTCTGACAGTCGAGCCAAAAACCACAAAATGTGCCAACTAGAAGCCTATTTTTTGTGTAATTGTAGGGTCGTTTTTCATACCAGCATACTTTGACCTCAAACTTCATGCATGGTACACAAAGTGCGAGCAGGTTGGCAGGTCTGGTGTATGCGCGATACTGCTATGGCAGCAGCCCCCAGCGTCTCATAGCCACCCTCTCTTCAAGAATTACAGGAGCCTGGCAGAGAAACCAGGAGCCTAGCGTGTGTGTGTGTGTGTGGCTGTGCTCCACTGAGGTGAGCTGAGGAGTAGAGTACAGGACACCCGCCAGGTAGGCTCCACTATAATGACCAGGGTTCTCACTCTCCCTCCTCTTCTGCCGCTCTCTGGCTGGCTCTCATTATAATGAACAGAGCTTACTTCCTGCATTCCTCCCCCTCTCTGTGGGAGACCAGTGGCCCGTGGATAGATACCTGTGGATAGAGCTCCATATATTCACCATCTCCCCTGGGAGATAAAAGCTAAGAGCCTTGTTCCAAACAGTGTTGCATGTCTAGAAAATCCACAATTTCAAAACAACTGGCTAACCTGGCCCATGGAGGGATCTGGTCCAACACTGCCCCCTATGGGGGACTCTGTGGTGGTGGCGTGTGGTTGTGAATCTGTGTGAGTGTGTGTGCATGTCTCACCTCTGTGCTTGTGGTAGGAGAGCTCCCTGTTGGTCACTCTAAGCCACCTCTTCTTAAAGTTCTTGCCAATGCGTTTCCTTCCCTGGGCCCGCTTCTGTACCTCCCTGTAGTAAAATAAATATAGACTTGACATTGACACAGTAAGTATGACTTTACAGCCAACAACCCATTTTTATGTGTAGCTTTCTTTATGAACCAGAAATATATATCAAAGTCAATGATCCCTCTTAGTGACAAACCCCTCTGGTCAGCTCAAACTCAAGTCACCTAACTTTTTACATTAAAGATTTAGTCCTGGACTAAAAAGCACTTTCAGTCCAGGAAACAGGCACAAAATCTTTACCCCACTAGCCAAAACCCAAATTAAATTGTATTTGTCACATGAGCCGAATACAACAGCGAATACAACAGGTATAATACAACCTTACCATGAAATGCTTACAAGCCATTAACCAACAATGCAGTTAAGAAAATAGTTAAGAAAATATTTACAAAAGTAACACAAATAACAATGAGGCTATATACAGGGCGGTAACGGTACCGAGTCAATGAGAAGGGGTACAGTTTAGTCAAGGTAGCAGCAGTATAAAAACAAGGGGGGGGGGGGGGGGAGCTTCCTATGACACCGCCTAGTATATAGGTCCTGGGCTGTACGCACTACCCTCTGTAGCGCTTTACAGTCGAATGCAGAGTAGTTGCCATACCAGGCGGTGATGCAGCTGGTCAGGATGCTCTCGATGGTGCAGCTGTAGAACTTTGAGGATCTGGGGACCCATGCTAAATCTTTTCAGTCTCCTGAGGGGGAAAAGGTGTTGTCGTGCCCTCTTCACGACTGTCTTAATGTGTTTGGACCATGATTGTTGTCCACATCCCCAACAAACTAAGAACTTCAAATTCTCGACCCACTCCACTTCAGCCCCGTCGATGTGAATGGGGGCGTGTTCGGCCCTCCTTTTCCTGTAGTCCACGATCATCTCCTATGTCTTGCTCACATTGAGGGAGAGGTTGTTGTCCTAGCACCACACTGCCAGGTCTCTGACCTCCCTATAGGCTGTCTCATCGTTGTCGGTGATCAGGCCTACCACTGTTGTGTCATCAAACGTAATGATGGTGTTGGAGTCGTGCCTGGCCACGCTGTTGTGGGTGAACAGGGAGTACAGGAGGGGATTAATCACGCACCCCTGAGGGGCCCCTGTGTTGAGGATCAGCGTGGCAGATGTTGTTGCCTACTCTTACGACCTGGGTGCGGCCCACCAGGAAGTCCAGGATCCAGTTACAGAGGGAGGTGTTTAGTCCCAGGGTCCTTCGCTTAATGATGAGCTTCGTGGGCACTATGGTGTTGAATGCTGAGCTGTAGTCAATGAACAGCATTCTCACATAGGTGTTCCTTTTGTCCAGGTGGGAAAGGGCAGTGTGGAGTACAATTGAGATTGTGTCATCTGTGGATCTGTTGGGGCAGTATGCGAATTGGAGTGGGTCTAGAGTTTCCGGGATGATGGTGTTGACTTGAGCCATGACTACTGACATGACTGCTGCGGGCGGTAGTCATTTAGGCAGGTTACAGGGCCTTAGGCATAGGGACTATGGTGGTCTGCTTGAAACATGTAGATATTACAGACTCGGTCAAAGAGAGGTTGAAAATGTCAGTGTAGACTAGAGGTCGACCGATTAGGATTTTTCAACACCGATACCGATTATTTGAGGACCAAAAAAGCCGATACCGATTAAAATCGGCCGATTTTTTTATATTTTTTATTTGTAATAATGACAATTACAACAATACTGAATGAACACTTATTTTAACCTAATATAATACATCAATAAATCAATTTAGCCTCAAATAAATAATGAAACCTGTTCAATTTGGTTTAAATAATGCAAAAATAAAGTGCTAGAGCATTGGACTAGTTAACCATAAGGTTGCAAGATTGAATCCCCGAGCTGACATGGTAAAAATCTGTCATTCTTCCCCTGAACAAGGCCGTTAACCCACCGATCCTAGGCCGTCATTGAAAATAAGAATGTGTTCTTACCTGACTTGCTTCGTTAAATAAAGTTGTAAAAAAATAATTATATATAATAAAAAAAAAAATTGGCAAAAATCGGCATCCAAAATTACCGATTTCCGATTGTTATGAAAACTTGAAAATCGGCCCTAATTAATCGGTCAACCTCTAGTGTAGACCCTTGCCAGTTGGTCCACGCATGCTCAGAGTGCACGTTATGGTAATCCGTCTGGCCCCACAGCCTTGTGAATGTTGACCGGTTTAAAAAGTCTTGCTCACATCGGCTACGGAGAGCGTGATCACCCATCGCCCGGAACAGCTGGTGCTCTCATGCATGCTTCAGTGTTGCTTGCCTCGAAGCAAGCATAAAAAAGGCATTTAGCTCGTCTGGTAGGCTCGTGCCACTGGGGAGCTCGCGGCTGGGTTTCCCTTTTTTAGTCTAATGGTTTGCAAGTCCTGCCACATCAGACAAGTGTCAGAGCCGGTGTAGTAGGATTCAATCTTAGTAATCTATTAATGCTTTGGCTGTTTGAGAGCAGTGCGGAATTTCTTATAAGCGTCCAGATTAGTGTTCCACTCCTTGAAAGCGGCAGCTCTAACCTTTAGCTCGGTTCGGATGTTGCCTGTAATCCACAGCTTCTGGTTGGGATATGTACGTACGGTCGCTGTGGGGACGACGTCGTCGATGCACTTATTGATGAAGCCGGTGACTGAGGTGGTATACTCCTCAATGTCATTGGATGAAACCCAGAACATCCAGTCTGTGCTAGCAAAACAGTCCTGTAGCGTAGCATCCACGTCATCTGACAACGTCCGTATTGACCGAGTCACTGGTACTTCTTGATTCCTGCTTACAAGCAAAAACTTTAGCAGGAGGACAGAATTATGGTCAGATTTGCCAAATGGAGGGCGAGGGAGAGCTTTGTACACGTCTCTGTGTGTGGAGTAAAGGTGGTCTAGAGTTTTTTTCTTCTTCCTCTGGTTGCACATGTGACATGCTGGTAGAAATGAGGTAAAAACAGATCTAAGTTTGCCTGCATTAAAGTCCCCGGCCACTAGGAGCGCCACTTCTGGATGAACATTTTCTTGCTTGCTTATGGCCTTATACAGCTCGTTGAGTGTGGTCTTAGTGTCAGCTGGATGTGAGCCACTCACCCCTCTTTGAGAACCACAGAATCCTCCACCCCGCTGGACTCCTTACTGATGTTGGAAGAGATCTCGTCTAGGAACTACAGACAAATACACAATGTTAGAGGGAAACACCATGCAAAATCAGCAATGCAAAAAAAAAACGAACATGGAAAACTGATTGGTGAGTTTTGACACGTGGTCTACAAAATCTAAAAAATATAATGTAATAGGAAGGTTCACAACCAACAACTCACCTTTTTTACTTTTCCAATACATTTGTCTTCTTGGAATGATTTGAAGAAATCGTACATGTATGATTCTTTAAAACTAGACTAAAGACAAAAACACAGACAAAAAAGTGTTACTTTTGCTCAGAGCAGACCTACAGACAACCCACGGGGCAAAAACGGGTTAAATCAACGTTGTTTCCACATCATTTCAACACCCCAAAATCTATTTGATGATGTTGAATCAACATGGAAAACTAATTGGATTTGCAAAAAGTCATCAATAAGGGCATTGTTTTTTTGTTGTTGTCGACTTTTAACATAAATCCAATGACATGGTGAAATGTTTTGTTGATTTGACGTTGAATTCACATTAGTTGACAACTCAACCAAATGTTTATCAAAAATAGACCCTCAACTGATGTGCCCAGTGGGAATGAATGATATGATAGACATGTTGACTGACTGATAGACACACAAGGGAAGATTGATAAATTGATTGGTGGGCATGTTGACAGGCTGATAAGACAGACATACATGAATACATACCAGTTTGTTTTTGGACAGGCTACCCCAGCTCCCCAGAGTCTGGATGGTCTTGGAGATTAGAGTGAGTGTTCGGGAGACCTCTAGGTCCTGACAGATGAGTGTACAAAAGACGTCAAATACCAGGGTCATGTTTTAGGCACCGAACGGAATACAATTATTTTTATTTTATTTTTTTAAACAGGGAGGGACTAGCTGTGCTTGTCCAATAACTTATTGTCAATTAAACACTTGTGCTCATTGCCATTTCAAAATGTTTTTTGTTGTTGTATAAATCTATCCGTTGCGTGGCCTAATGAATATGACCGTTTATATCACAAAAATGTGTTTCCCAATGATGATTGGGAAACACATTTTTCAGAAATCAGTGTAAAAACAGTCAGCTTATGTGAATATGCATCAAAACATTTTTGGAATCTAATCAAGTTTCTCAAATCAGTCATGGGGGACCCTCATTTTTTGTTCTAACCCAGTACTAAACACTCCTAACTCAGTCAATCAAGGGTTTGATGATAGGTTGAGTATTCGAATCAGGTGTGTAATTGCTGGGTTAGAATAAAAATGTGCTCTCCCCGAGCGTCCCCCAGGAATTAAATCAAAAACACTTGTCATCTACCCTTCCAAATATGCAAGTTTTGAGATTCAAGAATTACTAAGCATTTTTGTCTTGTTCAGCCTTTGTCATCTCTTATTATGGAACAGTTATTTTACTAACATAAATCATTACACACCATTCCACCATTTTGGAAATAAGTGAAATTCCAATGTACATGCATGTAATTACATCATTGCATGCAACATGTACAGTATATGTGTTGTATGATGTAGGCCTACAGTGAATGTACATTTCACATTTAAAGTCACTGCTACTTAGTTCTGCTGTGCTAAATGGCTTCTTTGCATGCTTTTTAGTAAGCACTGGTTTCAAAGGAGTTTCAGCTTGCCACAGAATTCTCCCTGTTAAGAAAGGGTCCAACCGCTCCCTTCAGCTCCATCTGAAGATGACCTTCTGGGAATGATAGAAGGCAAACCTCCATCTCCTCAGAGGTCTAATAGTCTTCAGCATCAACAACACTTCATACGCAACCACTGGCCGGCGGATTAGAGGAGAGTAGTACCACACACACACACACACACACACACACACACCTCTGGTCCCTCACCGCACCATCCTAAATTGATTACAGATTCTCTAAACATCCTTTTTAAGGACCAATGAGCATGTACTTCTGGAGTAAATATCATTCACAGACTCTTACTGTATTTAAATGGCCTGAAATGCTTTTAGCGATGCTCACGTTCAACCACATATCCCTTAAGAGAACTTGGGTATGGGCTTACTGCAGTAATCTAAGTGAAAGGATTGTCCTGGGATTTTGCACCAAAAAAAATAGGCCTATCACCTGTAGGACCACATTCTAACATTTAGGCTACAGTACAGGTACATTTACTAATAAATGACATGGTAAAATGCTAATTAGGCCAACACAGTAATATCATAGGCTACATGGGATTCATTAGAATAACTTGGCTAAAAATTCAGTAGAAGGCTAGACCTAGTGCAACTTTATTATAAAACAGTTGACTGATGTTTCAAGCTTGGTTTAGCCTACTTTTTATTTATATTTTACCTTTATTTAACTAGGCAAGTCCGTTAAGAACAAATTCTTATTTTCAATGACGGCCTAGGAACAGCGGGTTTAAAAAGGGCAGAGGGGGCAGAATGACAGAGTTGTACCTTGTCAGCTCGGGGATTTGAACTTGCAACCTTCCGGTTACTAGTCCAACGCTCTAACCACTAGGCTACCCTGCCACTTTACAAAGGTGTTCCCGGATTTCGATGTTTGTTTTTCTTTGTTGCTGATGTGGTCACTGCTGGAGCGATTTGTTCATGGAAGAGTGTGATATTTGGGATGTTCTTTTGGGATGTTCAATTCTTTTTTTGTTGTAGAATGACTGAGGTCGACACCTGTGATTTTTATTTTTAAAGAACACCTTACTCAAATGCATGAAAATTGATAGTGCAAGATTTTGGCAATGAAGCCCTTTTGCTACTTACCTAGAGTCAGATGAACTCATGGATACCATTTTTGTCTCTGTGTGCAGTTTGAAGGACATTTAAGGTAGTTTCGCAAGCCATTGCTAACTAGCCATTGCTGCAAGCTGTTCCTATAACTAGCTGCTTCCAAAGACTTCAAGTCACTGTGCTAATGCTAGTTAGCAATTCAGTCACTGTGTTAATGCTAGTTAGCAATTCAGTCACTGTGCTAATGCTAGTTAGCAAATGCTAACTTCAAACTACATGCAGACATAAAAATGGTGAGAATGAGAATCTTGCACTAACTCTGGGTAAGTAGAAAAAATGTGAGGAGTCGCTGCTAAATGAATATAGGGGGAGCACTTCACGTCTAAGTAGCTATACTATATCACTACAGCGTAAACACAAGGGATACCTCCGATGTGACACAAAAGTAAAAAAATATAGGCATATGGGCGTACTCACAGGATGGTGTGGGCGGAGCTGGAAGGTGTGTGGTGAGAGAACGGCGACGGCAAAGAAGCGCAGGAACACGAAGCTGCTGACCGCCGAATACTGGACATGAGGATCATCTGCAGGGGAGAGGAGGAAGGGAGAGAAGGAGACAGGTGAAGGAAAAAGAAAACCAAAGCTCAGCTTGCTCCCTGTCCTTATCCATTGACTGCTCAATGGTAAGAAAACAAGGATGTCGTTTTTTGTTTTGGGTGAGCTATCCCTTTAAAAAAGGTGCCAATTCATATAAGCATGGTGGTTAATGAGAACATGACTTACACCAAGCTCCAACACTAGCTTTTACTTGAAGGGCCTCTGTCATACATACTACGGGACAACCTCCTGCACTTTAGTCAGGCTTCTGGCTCCACCTCATGGTGGACATGGTCTCTACAACATGCTGCTTACTGATGGAAGATACTTTATATAAAAAAAAAAAAAGACTCTGATAAAGTAACTAGATAATACTTGGGAAAGACTGGCATAATATTTCTGTATCTAATCTATCATCTTTTCTTTTGGATAGAGACCTGGACCAGTCTACACAAATGCTTATAACAGGATCTACACGAGATCAACTCGATATTTGCGGTATGAAAACATCTCAGAAACATTTTTGTAGTTAGTGGACGTTCTCTCTAATGTGATGAGGCACAGTAAGTATCGATGAGAGAGCTGTGACTGAGGAATAGGGTTACAAAACTCCAGAAACTTTCCCGGAAAGTTCGACAAACCACCAAACTGAGTTTTTTTTAAACCCGGGAACTTTGGAAAGTTTTCCGGAATTTTGAAATCATGCTGAGGATGAGGAGGTAGGATGAAGGTGAGTAGAGAGGATAAAGATGCGTGTGATGCCCTGCTCACCTGGGAATCGCTTGGAGGCCAGTTGACGCAGCGAGCGGAACACGTCACACATGAGCGGGGGACAGCTGGAGCTGGATTGGGTGATGGACGAGAACACCTTCTGAACGTACCCCTGCAGGTTCTCCTGGAGAGAGGACGGACACACACGTTGTGAACACACACACACACGTCGCTTCTTAACACTTCATTCTGTATACCACCCCACCACTACACAATATACTGATAGACAGCTTGCGATGCACCGGACAAACTGTACCTTGTTGACCTCAACGTTATCTCCCTCTTTCAGTTTGATCGGGTCAATCTCACAGGTTTTGTTTGATTCACAAATCTACAAAATAAATTGAAGATGTTATGCTGAGTTTTGCATGCATTTTCAAACATGTTGTTCCTAGGTTAATGAGCTTTTATGATTTGGTTCATAGCACGGCTTACTTCTTAGGATCTGTGTTAATCTATGATATAATCAATTTGCTCACATCATTACCTAGGTAACATATGATGTACATTACCTCATCCAGTACAGGCTTCAGGGTGACCGTCAAGTAGCTCCGCCCTACAATCTTCATCATGTCATCGATGCAGCGCGTTGCCAGGGAGTTGCCACGGAAAATGGTGTTGGCCTCCCTAGACAGACAAGACCGGGTTCAGAGGTCAGGATACCTATTCACTTTATTGAGCACTACTTTTGTCCAGAGCTCATAGGGCCGAGGAGAAGTGTGTCCTACTCACTGAGTGTTCTCCAGCTCCAGGGCAGCGATGGCGGAGACGAAGGACACCAGGCGGCTGTGGTGGAGTAGCAGGCGGACCACGGGCAGCACCGCCTCATACCTCTCCCTGCAGATGTCCCCCAGAATGTGGGCCGCTGACGCCGAGATGGGCTGAGACGGAGAAGAGCGATAAATAGAGACAGAGATAAAGGCACCATACCGTGAGCGATGATTGGTCAGCCACTAATGGTTATTGGTTGACTGCAATTCCACATGTATAAAGCCACCACTCATGACAAATTACTGGCAACGGTGTGGAATACAATGTGGGGGCTGTGGGCGATGTTTGACCAGTGACAGTTTTAACCGATTGTCGGTCCTACGCGTCCTCTATTGTACACTCACAACTTTCTTCCTTTTAAGGGATACTTCGGGATTTTGGCAATGATGCCCTTTATCTACTTCCCATTTTTATGTCCAGTATAACAGAAGTTAGAGGTAGTTTCGCGAGCCAAAGCTAACTAGCGTTAGTGCAATGACTGGAAGTATCAGCTAGCAACTCCTTTAAGTTCCTTAATGAGCATAATGTACCATTCAGACAGACCGACAGACAGGAGCAGGTATGTGAATTAGACAGGTCTGAGGTTAGCACCTTAATGTCTGGGGACTTGAGCAGCAGCGTGCGGAGCGGTGTGTAGCAGGCGGATGGCAGCACATTGTCTTCTGTGTAGGTTACGTTGAGCCTCAGAGAGCCCAGGTCGTCTGTCTTGGACTTCCCGTTCCCTTTAGGCTGGAGGAGATACCTGTGGAGCAGGGGAAAGACACCCAACAAAAACACACCCAGTCAGCTATACAGAGTGATGGCCAACCGACACATTTGTTTTTGACAGTGGGTTGGGTTGCACATTTACCAGAATTTCACAACCCTAGTGGTGAGACGCAAATGATACTCATTTCATATGTATAAACTGTATTCTAGTGAATGCCACTCCGACATTACTTATCCTAATATTTATATATTTCTTAATTCCATTATTTTACTTTTAGATGTGTGTATATTTTTGTGAATTGTTAGATACTACAGCACTTTTGGAGCTAGGAACACAAGCATTTCACTACACCCGGAATAACATCTGCTAAATATTTGTATAGTTGTGGGTCTGTATGTTACAGTGTGCATGTAACGATCATCCCTCCCTTTCTCTCTACACACTAGTCTCAAGGCCCTCATGCCAAACGCATAGATCAGTATCTGCATAATCCCTTATCACCTAGATGCGCGCACACACACTGTTTACAGAACGCCACCATCGCAGTGTTCAAAGCAGTCTGAGGACACAAAGGAAGGAACCGGTCAAAAGTTAACACAGATATAGAGTTGCTAGACCGGGGGACAGGATCTGGCACAGGTTAATCTCCAGGTGCTACACAGAATTGTTTATCATTTTGAAAACAGCTGTTTGAAACCACTGTTTAAAGCTGGTGGACCAAAACCGAAAGCAACTTTCGGTTTTGGTCTACCAGCTACAAAACAGCTGTAAAAACTATATTTGTTGTGTTACAATTTAGACGGTACAATGATTCCCTACACTATTCAGTGCTTGTTTTCTCAGATAAACTGAAATTGAGCTAAAAGTATCGCATTTTAGCAACCAGGAAATGACAGAGCGATTTCCACTAGATAAAAGTCAGAACAGTTTTCGCAGTTTGACAACAGATGCCGCTCCGGCAGGAGAAATCAATAGGAGCATTTTACAGCCAATCAGTGCTGAGGAGTATTTCTGTCTGTAATAAAGCGCTTTAGTGGGGGAAAACTCGTTCTGATTGGCTGGGCCTGGCTCCCCAATGGGTGGGCCCATGTCCTCCAAGGCCCCCCCAGTCATGTGAAAGCCATAGATTAGGGCCTAATTTATTTATTTCAATATTCATTTCCTTATATGAACTGTAACTAAGTCAAATCTTTGAAATTGTTGCATTTATATTTTTGTTCAGATTAATAATGAATAAGACTATATGGACGGGGGGGGGGGGGGGGACCTGATCCTAGATCAGCAGTACTCCTACCCAGATTATTTCTGAGTATTGGCCCAGCTCTTTAACAGCCGCCCTACAATGTGCAGATATGATCTAGCATCCATGGATCTACGCGGAAAGAAACTCAGCACTGTGAGGGGTGTGACGTAGGAGCGTCGGATTCTGGTGGCTGATAAAACGAGGCGAGTAGCAGCGGAGTACGTAAGAGCCTCTGTGTCACGTCCCCGTATCTGTCCTTGTCATCTGCTAATCAGCCCATTCATGTCAGATAGCTAGCTAGCGCTGCAGTCAGATTACATTCTTCAGGTTGGGATCAGAAGCAGCAACAGGCGTGTGGCTGCGTGCAGTGAGTGCACAACGTGTCCATGTGAGAGAAGCGTGTAAAACTCACCCAATTTTTCTAGCAGACTATGTGGCTCGGTACATAAAGGAATAGGGTGCCACTTAGGATGCAATCAGTGCGTTTGAGTGTGTAGTTAGAAGTGAGAGCTGTGGGCTCCTATGGGCACGCGAATGCTACATGCACCTTTGCATATTGGTGTGTCAGTATGTGAAATCTCCCAAGTTGGTGTGAGAAACCTGGCTCGGAAGCATCAGGAAGACAAATGTGTGAGGTGAACCTGCGATGTCACCGTTCTTACCAGGCCCTGTGAATGTGGTCATTTCGTAGAATCTTGACAGATACCCGCGTCTCCCCAAGGAAAACATCCTGCGCCAAATTCCCATTGTTCCACAAGTCAACTCTGCAGAGGAGCACAGAGAGAGAGATTCCAATCACACATACTAATTGAATGTGATATTTGCAAATACGTTTAACTTTCTTTTTTATCTACAAATAAGGGACCAATGCCCCTTCCCTTTCCAAACATACCACTTCACTATTGGCTGACTGACACACTCACAGAAAACACAACCACATAGATATCTTAACACAAACACAAAATACACTGAAGTGTTGGTCTTTACCTGTGTGAAGTATACAAATTGCAGTACACTTCAAAAATACACATGCGATTAAAATCACCTCAAATCCAAACCTGAAAGTTATGCATGCGTGTTTACCTCTCTGCCCAGCCTAGTCTTACCCCACTGTAAACCCAGTGAGCTATGTGTCAGTCCGCTGTAAGTGATGCAAACAGAGACAACCCCCACAGATCCTTAACCACCATTTTTGCATTACACACTACACCTGTTGTGACAAACACAATTACAATCAAATCTGGTTTAATTCAAAACACCCTGAAAACCCTCTCCCCGACTACAGATGACAAGTCACTCCAGAGAGATGGAGGTATGGTGGTCTGTTTGCCAGTGTGGGGAAAAACCAACCCACAGATGTTCTGTCAAAGGTCAGAAGGAAAATGGAGGGAAAAAGAGAAGTAAAAGAAAGAAGAGAAGAGCGAACATAGCGGAAAGATGAGGGAAAAATAAGAGAAAATTGAAGGAAGAAAGAAAAGAAGAGGAAACAAGAAGAGATGGCACACTCACTTGATCTCCAGCTTTTCAATGTCTTCCTCCTCTACTTGGAAATGAGACTTTTTTGTGTAACTGTTGGGCCTTGTGACCTGGGGACATCAACAAGACGGAATTTACATCAGTCTTCTCCAGCAAATAACAACTCATGAATTGTCAAAAATCAGACAGACACCTAAGTTGCATTCATTAAGGCATGCAACGGAAAATGGTTGAAATGTTTTTGGAATGGAAAACTAATGTGAGCATTTCTTAATGGACAAGTCCTGGTTGTCCCTTCCTGTTTTAGTCAGTTTTCTTCAATTTGGAAGAAAACTGAGATGACATGAGCTGCCAGATATAAATTACATTTACCTCAAAGTAAAAGGTTTCCTCAAACTGAGGGTCACTGGTCTTCTTTTTCACCTTTGTTTTCTTCTGGTCAAACCTAAGGAGATAGAAGAGTCAGAAATATACTCAAACCTTTCTCATGGGGGTCTATATGAAAGAATATTTTTTTTTTAATAATGCCTAAAATTGAAGTGAGCCCGAAATTATGTTCCACTGCAGAGGACGGTAGTCGAGTCTTACCTGGCAGGCCCAACGAGCGAGACAGTGGCATACGGGTCACAGTTCTGTCCACTGATCAGAGGCAAGCCCTGGCATTCTATTATCCTGGGGGAGACAAAAGCAACGGGAGATTGACATTAGTGTTTCTCAGATCAATTGACTGTGTTCTGACTATCTGACCTACCACTCACAATGTGCCACATAGATGACATATGCATGCTACAAAAACTGTAAAACATGCACATGACATTTTTGTGTATTCATTAAAAAAGGGAAATGTCACAATTTTTAAACTTCCTATTCATCACCTCCAGCACCACCCCTAACCAACATGTGAAAATGGCACATTTCTATGTTATGAAGTAAAAAAAAGATAGAGGAAGATACATTTCCAGTGCATTGTGTGATTTTAACCAATTATGAGTAGTCATTACCTACTAATGATCTAATAAAATCAGTTGATGTCATTGGAAACACTTATCTTCCTCAATCTTTTTAACTTCAAAACATAGAAACTTGCCATTTTCACTTACAATACATGACCAAAAGTATGTGGGCACCTGCTCATCCCAAAATCATGGGCATTAATATGGAGTTGGTCAACCCTTTGGTGCTATAACAGTCTCCACTCTTCTGGGAAGGCTTTCCACTAGATGTTAGAACATTGCTGCAGGGACTTCCATTCAGCCCCACAAGAACATTAGTGAGGTCGGACACTGATTTTGGGCGATTAGGCCTGGCTCGCAGTCGCCGTTCCAATTAATCAAAAACGTGTTTGATGGGGTTGAGGTCAGGGCTCTGTGCAGGACAGTCAAGTTCTTCCACACCGATCGACAAATCATTTCTGTATGGACCTCGCTTTGTGCATGGGGGCATTGTCATGCTGAAACAGGTAAGGGCCTTCCCCAAACTGTTGCCACAAAGTTGGAAGCACAGAATGATCTAGAATGTCATTGTTTGCTGTAGCGTTAAGATTTCCCTTTACTGGAACTAAGGGGCCTAGCGCGGATCATGAAAGACAGCCCCAGACCATTATTCTTCCTCCACCAAACTTTACCGTTGGCACTATGCAGTCGGGCAGGTAGCGTTTTCCTTGCATTCGCCAAACCCAGATTGGTCCGTCGGACTGCCAGATGGTGAAGCGTGACTCATCACTCCAGAGAACGTGTTAAAACTGCTCCAGAGTTCAATGGCAGCGAGCTTTACACCACTTCAGCAAATGCTTGGCATTGAACATTAGGCTTGTGTGCGGCTGCTCGGCCATGGAAACCCATTTCATGAAGCTCCCGACGATCAGTTCTTGTGCTGACGTTGCTTCCAGAGGCAGTTTGGAACTCGGTTGTGAGTGTTGCTACCGAGGACAGATTTTTACACGCTTCAGCACTCAGGGGTCCTGTTCTGTGAGCTTGTGTCGCCTACCACTTTGCAGCTGAGCCGTTGATGCTCCTAGACGTTTCCACTTTACAATAACGGCACTTACAGTTGACCATGGCAGCTCTAGCAGGGCAGAAATTTGACGAACTGACTTGTTGACAAGGTGGCATCCTATGACGGTGCCACGTTGAAAGTCACTGAGCTCTTCAGTACAGGTCAGTCCACTGCCAATGTATGGAGATTGCATGGCTGTGTGCTCAATTATATACACCTGTCAGCAACATGTGTTGCTGAAATAGCCAAATCCACTCATTTGAAGGCGAGAGGACAAGTACATTAGAGTGTCTAGTTTGAGAAACAGACACCTCACAAGTCCTCAACTGGCAGCTTCATTAAATAGTAACCGCAAAACACCAGTCTCAACATCAACAGTAAGTCCCTCTGTGTTCCTTTGCGCATCTTAATCTTTTATTTTTATTGACCAGTCTGAAATATGGCTTCTTCTTTGCAACTCTGCCATGAAGGCCAGCATCCCAGAGTCACCTCTTCACTGTTGATGTTGAGACTGGTGTTTTGCGAGTACTATTTAATTAAGCTGCCAGTTGGGGACTTGTGAGGCATCTGTTTCTCAAACTAGACACTAATGAATTTGTCCTCTTGCTCAGTTGTGCCTCACACTCTTTTTTTCTATTCTGGTTAGAGACAGTTTGCGCTGTAGTACACAGCGTTGTACAAGATCTTCAGTTTCTTGGCAACTTCTCACATGGAACAGCCTTCGTTTCTCAGAACAAGAATAGACTGAAGAGTTTCAGATGAAAGTGCATTGTTTCTGGTCATTTTGACCCTGTAACCGATCCCACAAATGCTGATGCTCCTGATGCTCTAAAGTTGTATTGCTTCTTTAAAAATCAGAACAACCGTTTTCAGCTGTGCTAACATAATTGCAAAAGGGTTTTCTAATGATCAATTAGCCTTTTAAAATGATAAACTTGTATTAGCTAACACAACGTGCCATTGGAACACAGGAGTGAGTGATGGTTGCTGATAATGGGTCTCTGTACACCTATGTAGATATTCCATTAAAATCAGCCATTTCCAGCTACATTAGTCATTTACAAAATCTACACTGTATTTCGGATCAATTTGATGTTATTTTAATGGACAAAAAAAGAAAAGGTGCTTTTCTTTCAAAAACAAGGACATTCTAAATGACCCCGACCTTTGAACGGCGGTGTAAATATTCAGACCCTCTGCTTTGAGACTAGAAATCAGTGATGTAAAGTACCTAAGTGAAAATACTACTTCAATAGTTGTTTTGGGTCTGTACTTTACCATTTATTTTTGACTACACTACATTCCTAAAGAAAATAAATGTACTTTTTACCCCTTACATTTTACCCTCACACCCAAAAGTACTCCTGACATTTTGAATACTTGCAAGGACAGAAATAGTCTAATTCACTTATCAAGAGAACATCCCTGGTCTTCCCTACGGATCTGGCAGACTCACTAAACACAAATGATTTGTTTGTGAAATTTGTCTGAGTGTTGAACTGTGCCCCTGGCTCTCAAAAGTGTTGTCTGGTTTGCTTAATAAGACATTTTAAATTATTTATACTTTTACTTTGATACTTAAGTATATTTCAAACCAAATACTTTTAGACTTTTACTCTAGTAGTATTTTACTGGATGAGTTTCACTTGAGTCATTTAAAAAAAATAAAAAAAATGTATGAAATTGGGTACTTTTTCCACCACTGCTTGAAATTGAGCTTAGGCGCATCCTGTTGCCATTGATCATCATTGAGATGTTTCTACAACTTGTAGTCCACCTGTGGTAAATTCAATTGACTGGATATGATTTGGAAAGGCACACACCGGTCTATATAAGATCCCAGTTGACAGTGCATGTCAGAGCAAAAACCAAGCCATGAGTTCGAAGGAATTGTCCGTAGAGCTCCGAGACAGGATTGGGTCAAGGCACAAATCTGGGGAAGGGTACTATCAAATGTCTGCAGTATTGAAGGTCCCCCAAAACACAGTGGCTTCCATTCTTAAATGGAAGAAGTTTGGAACCACCAAGACTCTTCCTAGAGCTGGCCGACCGGACAAACTGAGCAATCGGGGAGAAGGGCCTTGTTCAGAGAGGTGACCAAGAACCCGATGGTCACTCTGACAGAGCTCTATAGAGTTCCTCTGTGGAGATGGGAGAATCTTCCAGAAGGACAACCATCTCTGCAGCACTCCATCAATCAGGCCTTTATGGTAAAGTGGCCAGGCAGAAGCCACACCACAGTAAAAATAGACAATACAGCCCACTTGGAGTTTGCCAAAAGGCACCTCAAGACTCTCAGACCATGAGAAACAAGGTTCTGGTCTGATGAAACTAAGAACTCTTTGGTCTGAATGCAAGTGTCACGTCCGGTGGAAACCTGGCACCATCCCTAGGGTGAAGCATGGTGGTGGCAGCATCATACTGTGGGGATGTTTTTCAGCGGCAGGGACTGGGAGACTAGTCAGGATCGAGGATACGATGAACGGACCAAAGTAGAGAGATCCTGGATGAAAACCTGCTCCAGAGCACTCAGGACCTCAGACTGGGGTGAAGGTTCACCTTCCAACAGGACAACATCCCTAAGCACACAGCCAAGACAACGCAGGAGTGGCTTCGGGACAAGTCTCTGAATGTCCTTGAGTGGCCCAGCCAGAGCCCGGACTTGAACCTGATCGAACATCTCTGAAGAGACTTGAAAAATAGCTGTGCAGCAATGCTCCCCATCCAACCTGACAGAGCTTGAGAGGATCTGCAGAGAAGAATGGGAGAAACTCCCCAAATACAGGTGTGCCAAGCTTGTAGCATCATACCCAAGAAGACTCGAGGCTGTTATAGCTGCCAAATGTGCTTCAACAAAGTCCAGAGTAAAAGGTCTGAATACTTATGTAAACGTGGTCCATTTATTTTTGATATTTTTTGTAAAAATGTCTAAAAACGTGTTTCTGCTTTACCGTTATGGGGTATTGTGCGTTTTATTTATTTTTGTTACCTTTATTTATACAGGTTTTTTTCTCATTGAGATAACATCTCATTTCCAAGAGAGACCTGGTCCTGGACCTGTGTAGATTGATGAGGGGGTAAAAAAAACCCAACTATTTAATTCATTTTAGAATAAGGCTGTAACCTAGCAAAATGTGGAAAGGGTCAAGGGGTCTGAATGCACTGTATATAGTGTATGTTGATGTTCTGGTGGTGCTGGAGATGTTAAGTTGTCAAGTTATTTTGTAAAGTAAGGCTAGTACACTTTTACAACAAGTATCCATCCAACTGACAAAACAAATCTCGATTGAGGGTAGCAGCACATCCTGACTGGGCAGGTCATATTTCCAGAATAAGGGCTAGGTAAACACTAGACAGGATGCAATGCAAATTAGTAGCACAGGACGCAACCAAAAGTGTGAATGAATGAACAAATGAATAACAAATTAGCCAACTGTCAGAGAAGAGACAGGCAGAAAGACAGGAAGTGTAGGCATGGTTTGTCTTGGGCATAGGGTGTCATGACAATATTCCCAAACCACTCACTCAGCCATGGGACTAATAAACAGCCATCTATGATGCTGTAAGAATGACATCGCCATAGCCCAGTCAGTGCGTGTAGCAGTGACACAGACAACAACAGTGCACAAAGTGACGCAAGTGTGTGTGCCTGTGTGTGTCCTCCCTAGGGTTATTATTTAATTGTTTTACAATTGAATGACAAACCCGTTCATCCTAAATAAACCATAACCTTTAAAAGCATTGGTGTTTAATATATAAAATACATATTTTACACACCTATTTCACTATGTCAATATGTATTTGTTTAGCACATTTTTTGCCATCAAACTGGTGGCAGTTGTGAAAAAAGCTGGAAGAGTTGCAGAGTCCATTGAAAATAATGCCATAGTTGATTAATGCTTTTTAATAATTAGGCAATATTCTCTTGAACCATGTGGTCTATCCACTAGAAACTCATGGACACAAACGGAGTGTAAAAACATTGGCTGGATGTCCTTCGGGTGGTGGACCATTCTTGATACACACAGGAAACTGTTTAGCGTCAAAAACCCAGCAGCGTTGCAGTTCTTGACACAAACCCGTGCACCCTGGCACCAAATACCATACCCCGTTCAAAGCATAGGAGGTTGTTGTATCATCTTAATTGAGGAGGACGGGCTCGTGGTAATGGCTGGAGGGGAATATGTGGAATGGTATCAAATAAATAAAACACAATGGTTTCCATGTGTTTGATGCCATTCCATTCTCACCGTACCAACGCTGCTGGGAAAAATGAGAATGGCGCCGAAGGAAATGGCTGCCATTTTACGATCCTGTAACCATTTGTGTTTTTTTGCATTATTTGTAACTTATTTTGTACATAATGTTTCTGCCACTGTGTCTTATGACCGACAAGAGCTTCTAGATATCAGGACAGTGATTATTCACCCCGTACTGGAGGAACACTTTTTCTTCAACGAGTCAGACGGGAAGGACTTACTTCAGATGCACAACAAGGCCCTCATCCAAGTCATTCGCAGGAGAAAGAGGTATCGAGGATGAAGGTCCGGGTGTCTTGTAAGGATCCATCGCCGAGAGGGTAATCTACCCCTACCATCGGTCCTATTAGCCAACGTACAATCAATTGATAATAAAATAGACAAACTACGATCACGTATATCCTACCAACGGGAAACTGAAAACTGTAATATCTTATGTTTCACCGAGTCGTGGCTGAATGACAACATGAGTAACATACAGCTGGCGGGTTTTAAGCTTTTTCGTCAGGATAGAACAGCAGCCTCTGGTAAGACAAGGGGTCACAGTCTATGTATATTTGTAAACAACAGCTTGTGCAAAAAATCTAAGGAAGCCTCGAGGTTTTGCTCACCTGAGGTAGAGTATCTCATGATAAGCTGTAGACGACACGATCTACGTAGAGAGTTTATCTGTATTTTTCATAGCCGTCTATATACCACCACAAATCGATGCTGGCACTAAGACCGCAATCAATGAGCTGTACACTGCCATAAGAAAAAAGGAAAACGCTCAACCAGAGGCGGCGCTCCTAGTGGCCTGGGGACTTGAATGCAGGGAAACTAATATCCGTTTTTCCAAATTTATACCGGCATGTTAAAAATGTGCAACCAGAGGGGGGAGAGGAGAGGGGGAAAAAATAATGTAAAAAAAAATAAATAAAAAAAAAAAAAAAAAAAAAAAAATAGACCACCTTTACTCCACACACAAACGCGTACAAATCTCTCCTCGCCCTCCATTTGACCATAAGCAAAAACTAAAGCAGGAAGCACCAGTGATTCGGTCAATAAGAAAGTGGTCAGATGAAGCAAAGGCTAAGCTACAGGACTGTTTTGCTAGCACAGACTGGAATATGTTCCCGGGATTCTTTCAATGGCATTGAGGAGTACACCACATCGGTCACCGACTTCATCAATTAAGTGCAATGATGACGACGTCATCCCCACAGTGACCGTACGTACATACCCCAACCAGAAGCCATGGATTACAGCCAACATCCGCACTGAGCTAAAATGGTAGAGCTTCCGCTTTCAAGGAGAGGGACTCTAACTCGGAAGCTTAAAATAATTCCCACTCTGCCCTTGGACGAACAATAAAACAGGCAAAGCGCCCATATAGGACTAAGATGGAATCCTTCTACACCGGCTCAGACGCTCTTCGGAAGCTTGGAAACTATTACAGACTACAAAAGGGAAGCACAGCCGCGAGCTTCCCAGTGACACAAGCTAAATTACTTCTATGCTCGCTTCTAGGCAAGTAACACTGAAGCATGCATGAGAGCATCAGCTGTTCCGGGCAACTGTGTAATCACGCTCTCCGAAGCCGATGTGAGTAAGACCTTTAAACAGGTCAACATTCACAAGGCCGCAGGGCCACAGGAATTACCAGGACGTGTACTCCGAACATGCGCTGACCAACTGGCAAATGTCTTCACTGACATTTTCAACCTTTCCCTCACTGAGTCTGTAATTCCAACATGCTTCAAGCAGACCACCATAGTCCCTGTGCCCAAGAACATTAAGGTAACCTGCCTAAATGACTACCGACCCGTAGCACTCATGTCTGTAGCCATGAAATGCTTTGAAAGGCTGGTCGTGGCTCACATTAACACTATCACAGAAACCCTAGACCCAATCAAATTTGCATACCGCCCCAACAGAGCCACATATGATGCAATCTCTATTGC
Organism: Oncorhynchus clarkii lewisi; assembly: GCF_045791955.1. NCBI lineage: Eukaryota > Metazoa > Chordata > Actinopteri > Salmoniformes > Salmonidae > Oncorhynchus > Oncorhynchus clarkii. Next base: position 12,331,084 of record NC_092170.1, read on the forward strand.
ACTCCACACTAACTTTCCCACATAGACAAAAGGAACACCTATGTGAGCATGCTATTCATTGAATACAGCTCAGCGTTCACCATAGTGCCCTCAAAGCTCATCACTAAGCTAAGGACCCTGGGACTAAATACCTCCCTCTGCAACTGGATCCTGGACTTCCTGATGGGCCGCCTCCAGGTGGTAAGGGTAGGAAACAACACAGCTGCCATGCTGATCCTCAACACAGGGGCCCCTCAGGGGTGCGTGCTTAATCCCCTCCTGTACTCCCTGTTCACCCATGACTGCATGGCCAGGCATGACTCCAACACCATCAAGTTTGCCGATGACAACAGTGGTAGGCCTGATCACCGACAACGATGAAACAGCCTATAGGGAGGAGGTCAGAGACATGACCGTGTGGTGCCAGGACAACAACCTCTCCCTCAACGTGATCAAGACAAAGGAGATGATTGTGGACTACAGGAAAAGGAGGACCGAGCATTCCCCCATTCTCATCGACGGGGCTGCAGTGGAGCAGGTTGAGAGCTTCAAGTTCCTTGGTGTCCACATCACCAACAAACTATCATGGTCCAAACACACGAAGACAGTCGTGAAGAGTGCATGACAAAGACTATTCCCCCTCAGGTGACTGAAAAGATTTGGTATGGGTCCCCAGATCCTCAAATAGTTCTACTGCTGCATCATCGAGAGCATCCTGACCAGTTGCATCCCCGCCTGGTATGGCAACTGCTCAGCATCCGACCAGAAGGCGCTACAGAGGGTAGTGCGTACGTCCGAGTACGTCACTAGGGCCAAGCTTCCTGCCATCCAGGACCTCTATACCAGTCGGTGTCAGAGGAAGGCCCTAAAAATTATCAAAGACTCCAGCCACCCGAGTCATTGTATGTTCTCTCTGCTACCAGCAACTACCCCCAAGCCATAAGACTCCTGAACAGCTAATCAAAATGGCTACCCAAACCACTCTTTTACACTGCTGCTACTCTCGGTTTATTATCTATGCATAGTCACTTTAACACTACCTATATGTACATATTACCCCGACTGGACCACGATAGCCCCTGCACATGGACTCTGTACCAGTACCCCTGTATATAGCCTTGCTATTGTTATTTTACTGCTGCTGTTTAAATGTTACTATTATTTTCTATTTTTTAAGTTAACCAACAATGTTTTAAAAAAGTGTTTAGGGCTTGTAAGTAAGCATTTCACTGTAATGTCTACAAACCACAGAAATCTCATAATTACAATTCCTAAAACATACATGTGTATTATATCCTTTTAAAGCTATTCTCGTTGTTAATCCCACCAAAGTGTCCGATTTCAAATAGGCTTTTCAGCGAAAGCACTACTACAGACATCAATAAGGGATCATAGCTTTCACCTGGATTCACCTGGTCAGTCTGTCATGGAAAGAGCAGGTATTCTGAATGTTTTGTACACTCAGTGTATATTAACAGTGAATACTTAAAAATAAAAAGTTATTCATGTATAAATTGCCCAAGTCACCGTAGATTAACAGAAAATAAGGCAATTACCAAAGATACTGGTAACTTTGGTAAATGAGCGTTAGCTTTGCCACCCTAATCCTCCCACAGTGACAGGGCAGGGTAGAGGGCCATTAACAGTGAAGAGGTATCGATGACACACCGTGGTTTTGAGACACCAGCGGCCAGAGGTGGGAGCAGTGCTAGAGCAGTTTCCTGTCGAGATGCCATCACTTCCTCCTCATTAACCTGCCCGCCGTGGTTTGAATGAATGCCGACGAGCAACAACATCATCCACTGACTAACACACACACACACACACACACACGAGATGACGATCTCTTGGAAATGCACAAACATACACGCAATGCCAAAGGAAGTGCTCAGGGACAGCACTACAGTAGGATGCACTGTCAAACTCCAACAGAGGAGACACAGGTTGTTTGTGAGAGCTGTGTGTCTGTACAGTGTGTGTATGTGTCGACTGGAGGATGTTGAAAATGAACACAGCAGAGGTGAATTCCAGAGTAGGAGAAAACAGCTGCGGTAAGGGAACGGAAGAGAGGGTAAACCATGGTTGGGTCTCTGGGCTCTGGCTCCTTAGAGCCTGTTGGTGCCTGACTAGGAGGCTTTATGGCGTTCGGTGATCTAGCCCAGACAAAGCCAGAAACAAAAGGCTGTATTGACAGCAAATAAGACTGCATAGAGAAAGTCCACATATGTTAATGTACTTGTGTTAAAGTCCTCCAATGCTTCTTGAGGTAGTAGGTGCCCCTAACCACAGATCTAGGATCAGATTATATTATCCCCCTACCCTAACCTTACCCACTAGGGAGAAGAAAACAATCTGACCCAGGATCAGTATACTCACCGGACCAGTAGCTGCTGGCACATGGAGCCGTTCTCTATGATCAGTTCATTCAGACGCATCTCCAGGTGGACCTTTCCCTAGGAGGAGAGACACGTCACAATATCAGAGCATACTGAAAGTCAGGATTTTGTCAGTGTTTCTCTTATCAACTTTGGTGATAAATGCCAGATCCTATGCAAATGAGTACTGTATGAAAACAAAAAGGAAAAAAAAGTTGAGTAGGTGTGTCCCATTCCTTCATTCACTCTCAGAGGGAGAGGTACAGGTAGAGCACAGTATTTTGAGGTCAAAGTTACCAAATGAGTAAAATTCATCTATTATATGAACCTATTCACAAGACATTCTAAATAAGCCATGGCTGCTGTAACAAGGGGTACTACAAAAGAGAGGCCTGGTTCAAAAGTGTCCTCTCTGAACATACGTTTATAATTGACTTTTAGAGGTTAGGTTACATTCATAGTGCAGCCTACTCTATGAATGAGTTAAACATTCATTCTAAAGTGGTGGATATGAGTAAGGTCTTTGGCTGACTCCTAACCTCCCCAGTCTTTCTCTATGGTGGCTTCAGGTTAGCAGTGGTTGTGTGTGCATCAGGGTGTGTGATAAGCCACAGCTTGCTGTCATGTGAACCAACGCTCAGTCTTTATCAGGTCGGATGTGGTGAAGGCTGCTGCCTCGCCTTCGGAAGTGTCAGAAAGAACAAAAACAAACAAAAAAATACCAGCGAGCACTCACTCTCCCCTCCGCAGTACATTACGAGTTGAGCTCAGATAGTGATTGTTGTCGCTTATGTGGTCGCTAATGAAAGATAAGCCTTGGCCAACATGGTGAGAATTACCCTTGCATGCCTGCTGGGCTGAGCTATTGTCACCAGGTTCATGTTTATCAGACACCAAAGAAGGAACTGTAACAGGGAAGAACTACCTGGACTAAGAACTACCTGGACAAAGGTTTTTTTTGACACATGCCCTAATGAAAGCAACCGAAATCACTGCCACCCACCTTCAAAACATGTCTTGGCCTGTATTGTACTGTAATATCAGGTCCACGTACAAGTAGCCACTTGGCTCAGATCTAGGAACAGATTACCCTCCCCAAGCCCTAAACTTAAGCATTAGGCCAGGAAACCCAGAAACGGGCGACTTCTAAAAGGGCAACTTCAACATACTCCAATCTGTACCAACAACCGCACAGGAGATACCACCTCTAACCCACTCCTGCTCTTCTCACCGACTGCCAACTGCACTCAGTTGCTACATCAATTTCAACCCCTTTCTCAGAGAGAGAGAGAGAGAGAGAGAGAACACAAGCGCACGCACACTGCAGTCCATCACTGATGTAACAAGACTTAGAACACCTACTTCGGAGTGAGTCACTGTAGCAAACACTCCTCATGATAGCCTAGACTAGGGCCACTCCGCTACATTTGTTTTCACATATGACAACTTTGTACAACGTGACAGTGGCAGGAGGTAACAACCTTGTGATTCTGCAGAGAGAGAGGAAGAAAGACCAGTTAGAGAGAGAGAGAGAGAGAGAGAGAGAAAGACCAGTTAGAGAGAGAGAGAGAGAGAGAGAGAGAGAAAGACCAGTTAGAGAGAGAGAGAGAGAGAAAGACCAGTTAGAGAGAGAAAGACCAGTTAGAGAGAGAGAGAGAGAGAGAGAGAGAGAAAGACCAGTTAGAGAGAGAGAGAGAGAGAGAGAGAGAAAGACCAGTTAGAGAGAGAGAGAGAGAGAGAGAAAGACCAGTTAGAGAGAGAGAGAGAGAGAGAGAGAAAGAAAGACCAGTTAGAGAGAGAGAGAGAGAGAGAGAGAGAGAGAGAGAGAGAGAGAGAAAGACCAGTTAGAGAGAGAGAGAGAGAGAGAGAGAGAGAGAGAGAGAGAGAGAAAGACCAGTTAGAGAGAGAAAGACCAGTTAGAGAGAGAGAGAGAGAGAGAGAGAAAGAAAGACCAGTTAGAGAGAGAGAGAGAGAGAGAGAGAGAGAGAGAGAGAGAGAGAGAGAGAGAGAGAGAGAGAGAGAGAGAGAGAGAGAGAGAGAGAGAGAGATAAAGAGAAAAGTAAAGAATGGGGTAGAGAGCAAATGAGAGAGAGCGAAAGAATGAGAGACAGGGGAGAGCGTGGGAGGATACACTTCCTTAGACACTGTAAAAGGAGCCCTTTGAACGGCGGGTTTGCAACAGTAAATAAAAAAATTAAACTGCTGTGCGTTGTGAAATACCTAGAGAAGACGAGCACCGTGTTTACAGCGAGACAAGCGAGACTGGAACCAGAAACATTAGGGTCTACCCGTGTCCATCTCCCCCACACATCTCTCTGAATGGGGAGCTTGTAAGCAGCATAGTTCATTTCAAATCAAATATGGCTGCTCTCTTCGTAGACGACTTAGCCTTGCTAATATTGTCCTCGTCTGGTGTTGCCCAACTGACACTACGCCCACAGACACACACATAGCCAACTCGGCTCAGTGTCCTTCCGTTCTTCCTGGACTCAAGCTGTGTCTCTTGTTGGGGAGGCAGCCCTGGTCATCCTTCAGAGTGAGTTACTGTAGAAAAACACTCCTCAGAATAGCCCAGACTAGGGCACCCGCTAGACATGAAATGCTACAACTGGAGTGAAATAGGGTTACATGGAACTGTCCTACACAGCCTACAGTGATTGGGTAACATGTCTGCTGGCTTAGGTCTGTTCAAGATGCTGTGGCAGTAGGACACAGGGTTATTTCAGCCAGTTTTCTGACAGATTTCAGTGTCCTAAAATCTTCTCATCACTCAAGAACAAAAAAAAAAAACACTCACCACCAGGTTAATGACACCATTATGTAACCGTAGCTTTTCAGCCAGGGCAGACGCTTAAAGAGAGCATCAAATCAAGTCAATTTGAGTGTAAGACCAGCAAATGGATACACCTCGGAGAGCGGAAGTAAGACCAGCAAATGGATACATCTTGGAGAGCAGAAGTCCTATTTTTTTCCCCCCCCCAGTCTTTCCGTACCCCCCCCCCCCCCCCCCCAACTTTGAGCCAGAAGTCCTGACATTATAATTTTTTTTTCTCAATTCTCTAAAAAGTGCATCCTCTCCTCATCACTAATCTAAAAGAAATGACTAGGTGAAAGCCAACCAATGAGCTTCCACCATATTGTTTTCTCCAGTCATGTCTTTTGTAATCAGTGCAGATGAAGGGAAGGAGATGATGTGAGAACTGATTTATAAATGAATTAAGCTAGAGCCTCAGTGAATCAGCCCGGTTACCAAGCCTCTCAGCCCAGTTACCAAGCCTCTCAGCCCAGTTACCAAGCCTCTCAGCCCAGTTACCAAGCCTCTCAGCATAGAGAGAATACAACAACAGGATGTGAGGAGGTGGTGTCTGCTGCAGAGACAGTTGGACCAAGCCAAATGTCTGACTGGTGACTAACTACAATCAATAGCATTGGACACCCCTATGGCGGCTGAATGATCGCATACAAGAAGTAGCACAATGACTAGAAGATGAGCTTTTCTCCCCAAACCAACTGGGTACATATAAAGATGTCTGAACACTGTCTGACTGACACCCACCTGGACTTCAGAGTTAGGGTCCACGGGCTGCAGGCCAAACCAGTGCTCCTTCCCACTGAATTTACACAGTTCCTCCTTCCGGATGGACACTTTCCCTGAAAACACACATGGACAGACAGAAGTCAACATACTTGGAAATCATCCAGCTGAAAGCATAGGGTAGCTGTGTGTGTGTGTATATGAGTGTGTGTCAGTTCCTACTCACCGACAGGCAGGTCCCTCTGAAAAACACCCTTGGCGAATACGTAGAAGGACAAACACTGAAATGGTCGTGGGATCTCAAAGTAGAAGTCCTCGCCGTAGAAAGGGCTGGAAAACAACCACACAGGAAGTCGTTGAAGTGAAGAGCAAAACACCCTCTTTAGGCTACGTTCAGAGAACAGGCTGACCTCTGTGGAAAGGGAACATTTACTGAAAACTTTGTTGGCTTTTGATTGGAAAAGGTTTATGACTGATTAGCCTGATCCTAGAACTGTTTTTGGAGTTTTGCCAAACAACTTGTGACAAGGAGCTGGCAAGACAAACAGATCTGGGACCAGGCTACTTTTTGAAGGGACAGAAGACAACACACCGATGACAACACAAACCAAGGCCTTATGCATTGACCGCCCTCCATCAGCAATCATTAAACAGGTGCTAAATATAGCCTAGCGCTGTGATGGCCAGGTCTCCTAGGACTGACTGACCAGCATACAAGTGGCTTGGAAGAGCAGGCAGAGAGGGAGAGGGTGTAACATCCAGCTCTGACCGGGGTCATTTGTGTTCAGTAAAAGGCATGGGCCGACAGCAGAGAATGTTTTGAAAAGGAGCTGTTGCAACCTAACCTTGTCCAATTAGATTTTATTTTTTAGATTGGGTCTCGCTATCAGTCCTGAGCCCAATCCCAACTGCTTAAATCTATTCTCTCCTCCCCATCAATTTCACAGATGGGAAAAGAGTTGCTAGGTGAAAACAATATGGTGGAAGTGCATCACCAGGCTGGCTTCACCTGGTCAGTTCTTTCAGATACGTACAATGAAGGAGGCGAGGACAGATGTTTTAAGACAATTGAGCAAGAGCCCTGAGCCTAACAGACAGTTACATACTTGCCACTTATATTTTCCAAGACAATACATTTATGGTAATATACCATAACTGCATAGTTACTAGCCTGTTACATGGTTATTATGCTGCATTGTTACCTTGGTATGAGGCCTGTTTTATGTAAAGAGAAGCCAGAATGGCTGTTAGCTGCACCATTATGCAGCCTTCTCAAAACAGTAGAAGCTAAGCAGGTTTAAGCGTGGCTAGCAGGTGTATGACAGACTAGTATGAAAACAGGACAACTGACAGACATTTGTTCCATTATCTTAATAAAGTCAAACAGTGCTAATAACATTATGATCTGTTCATAAAAGCAGTGTTCAAGTAAGGCTACCCTCTATGCAGTATTGCATGGTTGGTGAAATGTTTTTCCTGTCATTTCCACAGTGAGGGTTTGGCAACACTTCCAGGCTGCAGACACCCACGCATCCTCCAGTTTGTGCACATAATCACATGGAATTACGCACTTGTAGCCTCCACACACTGGTTCACACACATACACAGTACCTCCTCTTTCGATCACACACACACACACACTCTCCTCTTTTGATCTCCCGTTCCCTCCCTCTCAAACAGAACACGGGTGTAAGCATTAGTCCAAACAGTTGGGTTTTTCAAAGAAAACAAGTTTCTATTGGACAAATTCAGGTAGGTAGGTCCCTCCCAATTTCGCTGAGTTCAATTCCATTTAAGAAACGTTTTGCAACAGAATCGGCATAATGGATAAACCCCTAGATTCAACAGAACACATCCTAACCTTAAAGAAAAATTCAACTCAAAATATTTTGGTATTTACTTCATTAGTTCACTTTTACAGTCCCAAATGTTTTGCTTTTCAGCAATCAAGATATAGAAGTTCCAAAATGCAGAAAGTGTCATAGTATCATTGTACAGTGCCTCTTTCTGTATTTTGAAAAGTTTTCTATAGTTTGAGTGGTATTTTCCTTTAACATCCCCATAAATATAGAGTAATGTGGTACCGGTATAGCCACTACACTACAATTGTTTTCACATGACAACTTTGTGCAACATGACAGTGCAGGAGGAAACATCCTTGGGATTCTGCAGAGAGAGAGATTCTACAAGTCTTAAAGCCATATGAAAGGCCATGCATCGAGAGAGAGAGAGAGAGAGAGAGAGAGAGCGTGGGAGGATACACTTCCTTAGACACAGTAAAAGGAGCCCTTTGAACAGAGGGTTCGCAACAGTAGAGAGAAAAAAAAAAAGCTATCCGTTGTGAAATACCTAGAGAAGACGAGCACCGTGTATTTACAGTGAGATGAACGAGGTTCTACCCGTGTCCATCTCCCCCACACATCTCTCTGAATGGGGAGCTTGTAAGCAGCATAGTTCATTTCAAATCAAATATGGCTGCTCTCTTCGTAGACGACTTAGCCTTGCTAATATTGTCCTCGTCTGGTGTTGCCCAACTGACACTACGCCCACACAAACAACTCAGTCCTTCTGTTCTTCCTGGACTCAAGCTGTGTCTCTAGTTGGGGAGGCAGTCCTGGTCATCTCCAGGTTACAATAAACATATAAGCTAAAGTGTTAAGTTTTCAATGGTGTTACATGATCGTGAAAAACATTTCAACATTAGGAGAGATGGTAAGGAAAGGATACTGTTATTGGCCTGCATGATGACATCTGACACAAAATGATCAATGCAAAAAGATCTGGGCCCTGCAGGAAGAGGATGTTACACATCAAATGATATCACCTCATGCCAGCAACCATGACAGTAGTGCAACATAGGCTAACATGACAAGAGCAACATCTTCACTGCCCTGTTCTTGCAGGGTGTGCTGGAAAGTATTCAGACCCTTTGACTTTTTCCAAATTTTGTTACATTACAGCCTTATTCTAAAATTGATTCAATTAATTGTTTTCCTCATCAATCTACACACAGTATCCCATAATGACAAAACAAAAACAGGTTTTTAGAAATCTTTGCAAATGTATTAACATGTAAAAAACAGAAATACCTTATTGACATAAGTATTCAGACCATTTGCTATGAGACTCGAAATTGAGCTCGGTGTACCCTGTTTTCATTGATCATCATCATTGAGATGTTTCTACAACTTGATTGGAGTCAACCTGTGGTAAAGTCAATTGATTGGACATGATTTGGTAAGGCACACACACACACACACCAGTCTATATAAGATCCCAGTTGACAGTGCATGTCAGAGCAAAAACCAAGCAATGAGGTCGAAGGAATTGTCCGTAGAGCTCCGAGAAAGGATTATGTTGAGGCACAGATCTGGAAAAGGGTACCAAAACATTTCTGGGGCATTGAAGGTCCAACAACAAAGTGGCCTCCATCATTCTTAAATGGCAGAAGTTTGGGACCACCAAGGCTCTTCCTTGAGCTGGCTGCCTGTCCAAACAGAGCAGTCGAGGGAGAAGGGCCTTGGTCAGGGAGGTGACCAAAAGCCCGATGGTCACTCTGACAGAGCTCCAGAGGTCCTCTGTGGAGATGGGAGAACCTTCCAGAACAACAACCATCTCTGCAGCACTTCACCAATCAAGCCTTTATGGTAGTGGCCAAGCAGAAGCCACTCCTCAGTAAAAGGCACATGACAGCCCGCTTGGAGTCTGCCAAAAAGCACCTAAAGGACTCTCAGACCATGACAAACAACATTATCTGGTCTGATGAAACCAAGATTGAACTCTTTGGCCTAAATGCCAAGCGTCACATCTGGAGGAAACCTGGCCATCATGCTGTGGGGATGTTTTTCAGCGGCAGGGACTGGGAGACTAGTCAGGATCGAGGATACGATGAACGGACCAAAGTAGAGAGATCCTGGATGAAAACCTGCTCCAGAGCACTCAGGACCTCAGACTGGGGCGAAGGTTCACCTTCCAACAGGACAACGTCCCTAAGCACACAGCCAAGACAACGCAGGAGTGGCTTCGGGACAAGTCTCTGATGATGGAGGGAGATTGTGGCCCAGTTGGTAGAGCATTGCCATAGCAACGCCAGGGTTGTGGGTTTGATCCCTGGGCGACCCATACGTAAAATGTATGCACACGGCTGTGTCGCTTTGGATAAAAGAATCTGCTAAATGTCATAGGCTATATAATACTACTAAATGGTTGTTACCTGAGGCTCTTGTCAAACACCTTGGTCCGGAACACCTCCTCCTGGTCCAGGCTGATGGTGCAGAAGGTGCAGAGGTCCCGCTGTCGGTTGGGCCCCGAACAGGGACCCAGGTTCTTGCCTTCACCTGCAGGATATGGAGGAGAGGGTCAGAGAGGCAGGTGGGGCTAATGTGGAAAACAGACTTATGACACCTTGGCAATTATATCTATTTCTATCGACCTGCTGTTAATATGGTTGAGAATACTAAATGTGAACATTTAAAATCAGCGCTGTTCAATTCCGGTCCTGGAAGGCCTAAACACTTCTGGATTCTGTTTTTCTACCTGGTAGTTCATTGCACTCACCTGGTGTTCCAGGTCTGAAATAGTACTTTATTAGGAGAGGATGAAAACCAGAAGTGGTTTTTATGTCTCTCCAGGACTGACATTGAACAGCCCTGATTTAAATAATAAAAAACACCCTAATGTTTCAACTGAAGTGTGTTCAGTTAGGACTTCTTTGAAGACTTGTTTTTTGATTTCGACAACTTCATGATGTGGCATGTAGAGGCCTAGTAATTGAATTTATGTATTCAGCCTGGATAAATGAGGATATGGAACTCAGGACTCCCTGAGTGGACTAAAATGGATTGTGTGAGTGACAGTAAGCCTGGCTGGGGTGGCAAGGTGTGGGGCGCACAGGGTGGATGTGGCCTAAATTGAGAGTTGAGCATCACGTAAGATGTGGTCAAAGACACAGCACATCAACTTCCTCCCAGCATGCTCCTGGCTCTGACAGTGGAGTGCTGATTCACAAATGTGAAACACCTCAGAAATCTCCAGCCAGGTAAACTGCTTGCACCTGGATCAACAGCACAGCAGCAAATGCCCTCTAAAATGGATATACTACAGCACCATAAGGACTGCACACTACAAGTAACAGAGCTCTGGGTCTACATCTGCTCTATAGAGCGCTACCAGGTTCCTGTTTGCATGAATTTACAATAAACAATGCACTTTCATTCAATTCCAAAAAGACTATGACATACAGTAATAAATAGTTTCACACATGACTAAATCAAAACAATATTAGCATGTCTCTCACAACTTTCACTGAGTCCAATGTGTGAAGCTGTGAACCACAAGATTATTCCGTGTGAAGTGGTTGACAGCAGTCTAAATTGGTCCGAGAGGTCGGGAGGGATATATGAGGGTGAGCAGACTTTAATGGGGAAAAGCCAGAGTCAGGGATCAGGCTCTTTAACAGGCTATTAATATGTCTAATCCCAGAAAAGGGCTGTGAAAACCTACAGAAGAGCCCTGAGCTACCACTAAGCCCCGGTGAGCCCGACATGCAGGGGAGTTCAAGCCCTCGCTAACCTCCTCAACGCCATCCTCACAAAAAACAAAAAAGTACTGGTCGCCGTGGCAATGGAGGCAAGAGGTCAAAGAGCAAACGCCACACTACTACAAACTTCTCTGTTTGTACTGAATAGACTACAACTTCCATTGACACTTTTTAGTTTAAGACATAAACAGAAACCCCAAGAGGAAGAAGAAAGGTTTCGTAAGATGGCAAACAGTTTCTTACCAAGGGTAGTTCCTCAATTTTTTAAATCTTGCTTCCTGGGTGCTCATCAATGCATGGTAGTGAAACTTTCATTTGTTTTGCAGCCGTTGTCTGTGCACACGCGAGTGCATAATGCGTTCATTTACTTTGCTTATATGCACACCTATGATGACTTTGTGCTGGTGTGCATGTCAACGTGTGTGCTTGTTTGTACATGCATGATAGCATCTGCAGAAGTGAGCATCAGAGCCAGAGAGAGGGGGAGGGGGAGTAGTGGTACTGGTACAGTAGTCTATAACCAAGGGCTTCTCATGATACAGGTACTACGATTAGTCCTTTTTAAAATTGTCCAAGTGAAAACACTGATCAAATGAGGAGTCACATCTATCAGACCATTGAGATAACCTCAGATATGTTTGCAAAATTCATACTTTACTAGACTTCCTGAAATCAAGACAGGTTTATGTACGCAATGCTAATTATGTTGTTCTCATTTTGCAGTAGATGGACAGTGTGAATGGTCTTGTTCTCTCTCACAGCCACCCTTACAAAGCTGACAGTATTGTATGTGTGCCAGTAACATTCCATCAAAAGATCCTGTTGCGGTACTGTGCTCATTCAAAACTAACAAACTGCCTGCATATAAAAGCCAGGTGCGTGTTTAGGAACTCAAGCAAATTCTTTTCAAATGGTATTTGACAAAGTTACTTAAATATCTGCCTATAGGCTAGCTGTTAATCACAGATGCAAGTCATGAAATGACATCCTTTACAGAGGATAATGATGGATGACCATTTGGAATTGTGTTTAGGACCTCAAGAAGTCTCTTAATTGCAACAAAAATGCATGCATCCGACATTCATGTAAAACAAGTAATTTCAGTAATCCATCTGTCTTTATGATTTACTTTTTGCACAGAACTCAACGAAATTACTAAGGAACTTTTATTAATTCCATTGAAATTAATGTTATTTTCCTGCTAAAAGAATAATGGACAAGGATATTTGTGACCAAATATATCCTGAAAGTGTTTAAGTTCCACTCGAAGTAATTTCTTAAAATTCTGGGTGAATTCATGTTTTTTTTCTTAGAAATATGAAAGCAACACAAACTAGCAATTAGCTAGTTAGCTAACCCTGCTGGAGAATAGTATGGTTTAAAATTCTAAAATTATTTATCAAGTGATGATTAACCTGGAATAGTGTAATTTCGAAACTAGTTAGCATTTCAACACAATTAACTTCAGCAGCTAACCAACACACGGAGACAACTTCCTGCCACGAGCGTTTCGCAAAATGAGAACAGAGACGCGAGGTAACTAACGTCAACTAGTTATGAATTACACATTCTGATTCGATAGCTATCTAGGTAGGATACAAAACATAGAAACAAGTTATCTGTATAGGGAGTGGCACAGTTTCACTGAAAGCACTTTACGTTTCTAGTAATATAGACAGCTAGCTTAGCTACGTAGCTAATACTTATCTAGCCAGTTGATGTGTTTTGATGCGTGTATATGGAGAGTTAGCCACTGACTGACTATACTAGCTAGCCCGCCTTTGCCTATGCTTTTGTCAGGAGCTGGCCTAGCTCTATTAAGGGTGACGTCGGATGAGGAACTGATTAAAATAAATAGCTACATTGCGACAGTGTTTTCTGCAAATATAAAACACGTTTGATAGAGGCCCGGGCAACATTCATTCACAACAATGTCTCATATCTTCATGAAGTGCCTGTGTTGATTGTACCGCGCCCCTTTTTTCCCCACGTCGTTCACTTTGTAAGCCCCCCTCAATTGAAGAATGCTGATACAATAAAGACATTGTTCGCACTTACATATCTTTCCCCGCAGGCTTTGTAAAATCCGAATTCTCGTGTCGTCTTCTTCCGCCATGGTCCGACTTGACTGTGTATATGTCGCTACAGTAGTACATTCAACGCTTAGTTATCATATCCGTTTATGAATGCAAGCGAAGGGCCAACCTACTGCAGCGTCACTACGAGCGCTATTGGCCGTATGCTGACATTAGACGAGACTGGAGAGACTTGTGTGAATATTCTTCACTCTCACAGTTGGTAAAACAAACGGAAGCTCTGTGCAGGATTTACAAAAAATATATAAAAGATGAGAGGATGCTCCTCTTTCTCTCCTGTTTCTGGTGCTAATATTTTGGTACCTGACCTTCAGACAGACAGCTTGCACAGACTATTTTAATTTCTATGCTTGCACTAGTAGCATTTCCTGATATTTTGGTATTTTAAAGTTTCAAATTTTCAGGCCTGCTGCTGATATAGTTTTGTATAGTTTTTTTTTCTTCTTTTTTCTCAGTAATACAGGGAACTGGCTATGTTCACTTCTCTCATCTCTTTCTTATTTCAAGGTAGTCACAGTTTGGATGGTGGACTGCTTATCCAAGACTATTCAGGACATTCACAGGGACAGAGGGAATACAGGTATGCACATCTGCCTGTCCAAGGCAAGCATAAATTAAGGTGCCTTGTGCCTGTCTATTCGGGTGCCAATCTTCTTTACACCACAGGAACAGCACCCAAGACCCAACCTTATACTAACTTTAGAAAACCATAGCCCCAGCCTTATCTTCTTATCTTCCCATTTTTTAAAACTGTAACCCATGTCCTTATAACCCCTAACCCTAGCCCCAGTACATCTTGACCTCAAAACCGAACCCTTGTGCCCACTTTATTGCAAGCCCATTTGAAAACCTTAATCCTAACCCTGACCTTATTTCGATATGAGTGATTCCTCATGTAATTTGAACAAAAATACCATGATTTGAGGGATTTTTATGAAATGTAAAATCCATAGAAGCGTCCTTTTGGAGGGAGGATTGTTGACATATATTTGACATTTGTATCTCTCTTAGAAGTAAAGTCCCCTGTTTAGAGGACCTCTGTGGTTCTGGTACTGGTTCCAACACACATTTTCGCTTATAAGTCGATCTGTGGACACGGTATATTGAAATGGCTTGTATTGAGCGATAGCCCTGGTTTCCACAGACACAGTAGTATATTTTGTCTGCCTGTGTAACATAGGATGTTAAATCTGAAACAACTTGAAGCTGGGATGTCCCTTCTACCATTTAATTCGCTCTCCCGACTGTTCATCAACTCCTGGCTGAACCCTACATCAGATCCACTGACAAAGTGCACACCTGCAATCCTTACATCATAACGCAGCAGGAGAGAGGGGTTTCATCACAATAGCACATTCAAAGATCGATTTATAGCGATTAATCTAAAATAATTCATAGATTTTAAACAAATCTATTTCTGTTTGTCATAGATGGACAAATGTAATATGATATTAATAGAGCTCTGTTTGACGTTCACAGCGCTGGGGGCAAATGTTTTGATCAAGACTGACCCTTAGAAAATATGCACATTCTCTAACCATAGAGATATGTATTTTACAGTTATAAGGAAGGTGACATATATTATAGTAAGTGATTTTATCATTTGATTATAAAGCACATGTCATTTCAAGCTTTATTCATACAGTTTTATTGAATAGGAAATATACGTCAAATAAAATATTTCATATCTTCCTCATATTTGTATTGTGTACTTGCACTTGTGTCCTCAAATGTGACTACACCTGAGCAATTTATTTAAAAAATTACCAGAAAGGTGAGATTTGAACCTTTCTTGGATTATGACATATTACTAGTTATTATTTATGGTCCTCTTATGATTAATAATTACTTTCGGGCATTACTTAGATTACATGTAGTTACTGTACATTTAAGAGGCTATTAGAGCGACTGAATGCACCGATTCCGCATGTGTTAATCTCTTGCTCATTAAGGAAAATTAGATTTCAGTCTTTTTTGGAGGTGTGGTTCGATGTGGTAGTTGCTGATGTTTGTCCCCCATGAGACCATAGCCACAAAACCAGTATCACTTCCTCAAAATAGTCCAAATGAATCTAAGATAACTCGAGAAGTCTGTAATTTATTCTAAAGTTTTTGTCTGGGAGGTTTTAATCGTGCAATTTTACACCTAGCTAAGGTGTTTGGTGCTGTATTTATCAAGTAAAAAAATGTGCAACGTGTTGTCTTAATGTAAACAAAGTCCGATCCGTGGTCCTGCTGGGAAGTCTCTCACTGTCTGTGAGTTTTGCGGTAGGATTGGATAGAGTGCAATCCCGGCAAATGTGTATCCTGTGTTAGTGGGCAAGTGAGCATTGTCGAAATCAAAACCCTACGCTTAATTAAGTCATGACAAACTTACTTACAAGACTGACTTTATTACCAAAATTATCCTATTTACACCTTGCAGTCAATTTCGACACTACAATACATTTTTTGGACTAATGTTGATGCCACAGGCCTGTTTTCTATCAGAGAAGTTGTCTATTGCCTTCAGTTGTACTTCAAAGCATAATTGAGAAATAATTAAAGTTGGAACATTTGTGACATTTTGGCCTTACCCAGGCCTCCTTTAAGGCTCCATAATGTTTCATCTGTAGGTGCTACAAAAATTGTAATTTGAAACTTTACCGCTTGCTCTGTAATATTAGTATTTTGATTTTAATAATAATTGTTTTATATTACAGAGCAAGCGGTTTCATATGGCAGCAATTTCTGCTTTGTAGCACCCACATATTAAACATTATGGAGTCTTAAAGGAGGCCTGGGTAAATGTCACATTCCAGGTTCAATTAATTATTTCTCAATTATGCTTTAAGATACAAATGTCAAGTATGTCAACAATCCTTCCACCAAAGGAACCTTATATAGACAACATTTTGTGTCAATCCCTCAAATCTGATCATCTTTTTGTTCTAGTTTTGTGAGGAATCACCCATATGGATGTTTTATCTGTGACCACTTACCTCATTGAAGGAAGTAGATTAGATGACCAGATGCTTGTCAGGAGAGGAGACCAGTGTGAGTCAATTTGCCGTTTCTATAAACCAGAGACGTTTTAATGTGTAAACCTAACCTGCTTTGCATTTGGTTATAGTTATACATGTGTTCCTTATGGGTATCAGCCATGATGACTATGCTTTGAATTGTCAAATATGTGTTATTCATCAATAACTATTTAGACTGTGTAGCTAGTTGTAAATAGTCAAACTCTCATGGCCTGTGACTCACAGCCACCTCAATAGTTTATCTTCATTAACACAGTCAACTTACTAATTGAAGGAGCAGAGAGTAGTTGTTAAGGTTTATCCAGAAGCTGGTAGCCTTGAGTAACAAGGGGGTTGTGGAGGATTAAGGAAAGTACCGTAGTACCTAATAAACCTGTTACCAGATCAGAGCCAGTCCCAACTCCAGGGGCATGGAGAGAGGGGAACATCTGGATATTGTGTCATGTGGGCCAGACTCTAAAATGTTGAGGGATGATGGGAAAGGAATTAACTTCTCAGATTGGCTGACCCCGAGGCCACCAAGTGACTGTCCAACAGAGCACCAGAGTAAACAGACAGTCAGATTTACTAAGCATTTGCACTTTTGCAAAGTCTACACACTCTTCATTTACCAAAGGAAATACAACTGAGAAGTAAAGAGAGAGGTAAGAGGTAAAACATTTAACACAAAGGAAAAAAGAAGCATTCAGTAAAGAAAACGGTAAAAATATTTTATGGCTTAGATTTGTTTTTTATTTCTAATTGCCTTATGAAAGTAAGAGCTGCAAACTCTGCATCAGTGCAAGGACTTACCAATTATGGCCTCCTGTTATGGAGCCAGATAGCTGCCAAAAGGTTGAATGTATGTATAATTAAGATTGTAAGAAAATCCATACGTAAATTGTTAGGATCAAAAGAAAAGCCATGTGTGAAACATGAAACTTAACCCTTAAATTAGATCTGTAAATGTACAAATTCTGTTACGACTATGAATTAACATTTATACGTTCAATTCTTACCTTAAGTCTCCCTTTACTCGGTTACAGATATTTTTTATACGTACAAACTTTTGTCAGGAATGTGGCATCTGCAAAGGACATGAACCGAACGTAGCTAGTTGAAGTTAGCTAGTCAATCAAGCAACTCTAGCCCAGATGTAGAGTTGCTTTGCAGCATCCGGTTTCATTTCCAAAATAAAAGTCTAAAGCTTGTTTAGAACGGCATTCGATAACGACGTTATACCAGTAGATGGCGTAGTATAGGCTTGGGCCTTCAGCAAATGACTTGTGTGAGAATGATACCATAAAGACACAGAAGAGCCTTGTCTAGAATAACCACCTGAGCTGCAAAATAGAAAGTAAATATGATTTGGGCTAAGCCTATTCCGCTATCTAAATATGCCATGCTGTGTTATTTAATGGCCTTATAATTGCATAATACATGTTTATAGCCACGTGGAGCTACTGTGGTGATCATTTAACCTAATGAATCACACTTTTTCCACTATTTGGGAGCACAGACTGTAGGCCTTATGCGAATTCCACTCTATGTAGACTTGTTATAGCCATTTGCGTTGCACAGTCCCATCACGCAGAGGCTATATCCATATCAATAAATGAGACAAAACAAAATATTGATTAAGTCTTCGCTATAATCTGTCCTGAGCGAAATAGCCAAGGCGTGCCAAATAGCCCATTCTTATTCCCAGATCTGTTTTCCCTATCAGCCACTGCATGTGCTTCAACTATTTTGTTTAACATTTATTTAGAGGCCTGTGAGTTAGGGTCTCTTCTTAAAGGGAGGCCTATAATTAAAAACAGTTATAAAATGCATTATTCCACAAGACACCAGTACCTAAAATTACAGCCTAAATTGCAATGCCTTTAAGTTGAAGGCCTATTTTAAAAAATATATATATATTAAGCATTGAATTATTAAAGTGATAGGCTAAAGAACTTTTGGAGAATTATGTTCATTTTGAATACACACATGGATTTCAATAAACAAATGGATAAGACTG
Organism: Oncorhynchus clarkii lewisi; assembly: GCF_045791955.1. Lineage (NCBI taxonomy): Eukaryota > Metazoa > Chordata > Actinopteri > Salmoniformes > Salmonidae > Oncorhynchus > Oncorhynchus clarkii. Next base: position 12,349,630 of record NC_092170.1, read on the forward strand.
TTTTATTTTCTTTGATTTAGTTCCTATTGGAATTCAGACAAATGACTGAATGGATGACATACTGACTGAATTAAGGACGACTTAAATGTTCAAATATGTTGGAATTTAACATATGCTCTGGCTACTAGGCAAATAGGCCAATATTAGGGTATAATGACTATGGCTTCATGCCTCCAGAAGGGCATCTCCTGAGATTGAGGGGTGCTTTTCTGAAGGTGCATGATGCTGTGGTGCTGCATGGAGATCAATGGCGATCAACTGGGCAGCAGTGTTATGGAGGGAAAAGCCTATAAGGAGACTATCTATCTAAGACCACTGCAACAGAGTTATTGTAAAGTGTGGGAATAAGCTTATGCCAGACTCCGCCTACGTTTAACCTCTCCCTTGTTCATTTCAAAGTCCATATGTCAAAGACCAAATTCATATAAATCATGTCAAATTATAAACCCTTCCTACAGAATATGCTTTGGCAAGATTGAGTGATGAAATACATTTCACAACACCACTCCAGTGATCATAATTAATTAATAGACTCACCAAACAGCTATTATTCTGTGTTTCATTACTCCTGGTATATACTACTGGTTATGATTGCAGATGGAGCCCAGAGAATTGCATGGTGCAATATTGTATTAGTCATATGTTGATAAGGTGTATGCATGGGGACGTCCACGTCACCAAGAGATATGCCCATGCTGTAGAGATACACCTAGCGGACTGAAACTTCACTGTTGTAGGTGTAATACAGCTAGTGCTATCTAGACTTGCGCTGGCAAACAGATCCATTACATTAGCTACCTAAATGTGAACTCAACTGAGGAGTAATAGAGAATGGAGACTTTTAATTTGAAAACGTGCAGGATACCTCTTTCCTGTTTCCCCGACTTACGTTTTTTTTATACTGTGTTATACTTGTTCTTGTAGCACTTCTTACAATCCGTTGGGTGTAAAATAACATTTTGTTGGTGAGATGAAACTTCCAAAACTCTGAAAGATATTATTGTATGTCAGAATTACAACACAAGATTTGTTGAAGCCTAAAATGTTAGTCCATAATTAACATGGTATTTGTATGTTCACAGATGAAATTTCACAGCTTGGCTTTTCTTACGATCCGAACGATTTACGTCTGGATTTTTGTCACGATACGTACATTCAACCTTTTGGTAGCTATCTGGCTCCATATCCTGTGTACTTATTTAATCCAACAACAGGAGGGTGTGTGTGTGCCATGCAATAATTAGTCCTCTTAATTCCAGAATGTAGCATAACAGCTCTTCTTGGCAATTCCAGACAGGTTGATTGTTTATTTATCTAAATAACCCAAGACACGTGAATATCAAAACAGGCATGTGTGCTCTCCTCTTGTCATGATCTACTTGTTAATTCGTGAGTTATTCCCTCTGACACACAAACTGCATTTTGTCAACTTGTCAGTTTGTCAACTTGTCAGTCTGTCAACTTTAACACATCATGTATATTATTTTGAAAGACACACATGGGGATTCTCATTCATTTTGATGGTGCATGTGGTTCTGTCATTGGTGGACAGACTATTTATATGAATGGTAGCCTATAAAGTCAAAAATGTGAATTACTATAAAGTGCAAATAACTATGCACAGTTAGCATATGTATAGAATATGGACCGCACAATCATTATGAAAGTCTCAAAAGGCAAAGAAAAAAGTACAAAAATAAATCCCCTTTTTTAAAAAGATTTGTGTTATAAGAATGAAGAAAATGCAATTTACATAGGTCCTCATATTCAATATCTGCTGTTCATTGGCAACTTATTATATCTGTTTTCCAGACCCGGGTCAAAAACATAATAATCCAATTATGTTTTCAAAGTACTTGAGGTGCGCTTGATTTAGTTTGGGTCCATTATTTTGGGCAAACTAACCTATATCAAACACAGCATATTGACATATGTATTTTACTGTTGGTCTGCAACTTACTGCATAGGCATATAGTCACTTAAAAGTATTTCCCTCCTGAATCTTTACACTGTATGTACACTTCTCTGACTTGGGCGAGGAGCGAGTGGTTCCCCTAGTGACGGAATCTCTTTTCAGATGTGTAGAAGAAGACTGCCCATAGCTAAAATGACTGTCTTCTCCTGGTGTGGTCAGAGGGGCCTTTTGACTGGGTGTCTCTCTACCCATAAAGTCTACTTGCTTCTGCCTTTTGGAAGTGAGGCTTTTCTGATGTTGCCGTTTGTGTTCAAAGTGCTTTTTAGACTTTCTATCCTGCTTTTCTGAAGGGGAAAGAGAAAAGGTGTCAGTGCAGGGGGGTGACATCGGAGTTTTCATGTTGGAGTTTCTCTCTTTCTGATAGTGTCCATCACTGTTTATTCTAAATGGATGTTCTTTTTTGGGCGCCACTGACATGTAGTCACCTGTGTCCTCCCATTCCTCATGCTTAGGCTCGATCTTCTCTGTTGAGAACCTGCCTAGTGATCCCGCTGGCACTTTGCTCTCCTTGTCGATGCTATATTGATCCTCCCCTTCCTCTGTTTTGATGACAAGCTTTTTCAGATTTAGGCCTAAGTCCAAAGTTGCTGGCCGTTTTGGGACTGTGGGGTAGTCGTCGTTGCTGTACCCCTTTCCTGCTGTCTCCTTGTGTTTTTTTTCATGGCTCTTCTTGGTTGCGAGGTAGAGGAAGCGCTGGGGGCAGAAGGAGCAGCGATACCGCTTCTCTGTGCTAGAGCTGCGAGCACAGTTGTCAAAGCAGGAGCCATTTTCCATACAGCTCTTGCATATGTAATCCCTGCTGTCCTCAGTGGCCTCGCAGCTGGCACTGGAGGTTTCCCTGGGGGGACACTGCTTTGCGCAGGTCCGACAGAAAGTTGGGTGGCAGCCAATGACATGTGCTCTCAGACCCGATGCCGTTATGAAGGTGCTTGCACAGATGTCACAGGTGTACGTCGTCTTTGGGCTGGTGTTTCTGAGACGTTGTTTCAGCTCTGTGCCCTCGCTGGAGATGCTCTCTTCAGCTCTTCTGCATCCTTTATCCACGTAGTCTTTTCTGGCCCTGGGCACTATTGAGGATGTCATGGAATAGCGTAGACGACGTCTCTCTTTTCTGTGTTTGGATCTCAGTTTCTTACTCTTCTTCTTGGGTTTGTAAGAGTAATAGGGACGCCAGAGCTTGTCAGCTGTGTCACGGTCAGTGTGGTCATCGCATGGCTCTGGCTCAATGACAGAAGTGACCTCTGTCCTGAAGCGGAGGCTGGAGCTCTCCATGCTGCCCTCTGCAGGCCGGCCCTGGTCCCGACACCTCTCCTCTACCTGGCTCCCGCTGCTTATTTTTCTCTTCCTGGGGAACAGCTTGGAGCCCTTGATCCTCCGGCGAATGATGGCCTCGTTGCCAATTTTCACTGTGATCTGGCAGAGTGGCAGAACATGACCATCCACGGAGGGACCTGGACACGCAGGCGTGGCAATGTATGTTTCAGTTTCCCCCCCTGCAGTCTTGCTAGTGACCAGGCTCTCAGCCCCTGGCAGAAAAAGCTGACTGGTCATGGCTTCAATTTTCTGTGCTGCAGCTGAGAGCTCACATAGCCTGTTCAGAGAGCTGGGTGGGTTGATTTTTAGGAACGGTAGATGATGACTGTTGCCCTCCGGGTTCTTAAACCCTTGGAATGCGGCACCATCTCCATAGTCCAGTGCAGGGGACTCCCCACCTGCCTGCATTATGGCCAAGGGGGTTGTATGGAGTGCATGGATATGTTTGGAGTGAGAGGCCTGTTTTCCTGTGCCTGCATCTTGGTCTCCATCTTGGTCTACATCTTGGTCACAGGGCTGATCAAAACTGATGCGTGGCATTACTGATGCTACCACTTTTGGAGTGGCCATGAATGTCACAGGCATTGAGAATAAAGCAGCATCTTGCTTACCCATAGCGCCTACATCTTCAAATGGAAGGATGGGAGAGCTGCATCCCAGTGGGGCCTGCTCGCTGCCCTCCAGCTCCTCTGAATAGGTCTGACTGTAAGTCTTGTACCGTCTCTTTCTAAACTTCATAGGCAGAAGCCTGTAGAGTTTGACGGGGTAAACACTGCCCTTAAATCCACCATTTGCTGACTTCTTATTCACAGACAATCTGGGATGGATTCCGTGGAAGGCCTTCTGGTGGTTCTTTAGGATGTAGTAGGTCATGAAGGTCTCTAAGCAGAAGATGCACTGGTAGCGACGCTCACCTGTGTGCCAGATCTCGTGTTTGGTGCGATACTCGGCTAGGGCAAACACTTTATTGCAGTAGTGACAGGGGTACGCCCTCTGCCAGGAGTGCACATTCTCGTGGCGCTTCAGGCTGGAGACGGTCACATATGCCCGTTTACACACACTGCAGTTATAGACCCTCTGGCCTCCACTAGGTTTCACTAACCTATCTACAGCCTGCAGTGTTTTTGAGGTGGGGTTCATTTGGAGGCTGGTTGGAGGGAAAGGGTCAGGGAGTTCAGGAAGAGATAACTGGACATTAGTTACTGTATTGTCCATGCTTGGCATGCTGTCTGAATAATGGTCTGCTCCGTCCTCTTTGCCTTGGGGCTCGTGTTCAGGCGAGCCCCTCTGTGCTTTCGGGCACACCGTCTCGTGGTTCCGCAACCGCTTCAAATGCATGAACTTCCTGTGACAAAACTTGCAAAACAAATGACTGACAAACCTTTTTTTGTGCATTTCTGTGTGTACTGTGAGAAGTGCTTTATTGGTGAATATCTCTGGACAGTGCTCACAGCCATAGATTGATATGCTATCTTCTGTGTGGGGTGAAAGTGGAGGTGGGTCCAGCTCCCTGTAGCCATTATCCATGGCTAGAGGCAGCTCATTGGCCCTGCTTGTATGCACATCTGTCTGCGGGTATAATGACGGGGGTGACGTTCCCACAGGTTGTACAGTGGGCTTAATTAATGCCGGGCTGCTTCCAGTAGGATGCACAGGTTCAAGTGCTACAGCCAGTGTTGGAGGTGTGCTTTTATTCAAAGCGGCTCGTAGTCTGTGTCGCTTTTTGAGTGGGACACTATTCCTGTTGGTCAGTTGCCTTGATTGGGACTGTGTGGGTTTGGTGCCCTTCTTGTTGTCCTCCTGGTTGCCAGCCCTGTACTCAGGTGCCCTGGGTCCCTGGCTGATGACTGCGTAGGAGTGCTCCGACAGCGCCTGCATGGGCTCATTGTCCACCGCGAGGGGGAAGGGAGCAGGGCAGCCCGCTGGGGTCTGTCCAAGGTCAGGTGACTGCTTCTTCCCACTGTGCAGGTCTAGTGGGGTGAAGAGGTTATTCCCGGGACCCACCTCAGTGATAGAGAAAGCATTGGTGATCCGCGGGCCTCTTGCACTGTCTGGCTGATCTGGCCTGGAGGTCTTCTCCTTCGCTTTACGGGGCCCACGGGCTTTACTACGGCCTGTGGTCTTAACAGGGTTGGTTGAGGTCTGGATCTTTGGCCCACCTGAGTCCTTCCTGTCTTGTTCCACAAGTTTCTCTAAGAAGGGAATCCCCAGTCTTTTTCCAGCTGCCATCATGCATCTAGTGTCCTCTGTGCTAGGTGATGATGTCACCTTGGAACAGTAGATGAGGTTGAGGATGCTGGCAAACACCTCAGACCTCAGGTCCATGAGCTCCAGCACCTGGCTGGAAGTCCACACCTCAGGGGAGGTGAAGGCGCTGCGGAAGTATCCGCTGCAGGCAGCCAGGATGTTCCGGTGGGCCCGGAACTTTACATCCTCCACCACGATGGTGACATCACAGAAGAGGCCCTGGGAGCGCTGCTCATTGAGCCTGCTGAGGAGCGCCTGGGGATGGGAGCTGTCCACCAGGCCCTGGGTGCAAGGAGACGCCACCGTCATCTGCAGAGAAGACATAAAGGAAACAGGCATTCTAATTGGCTTCAAAACATTGATAGCCAATTGCTTATGCACGTTGCTTATATTCACAATATGAAAACATTCATTACATTTGTACCAACTGAGTCCAGTTGGTAGAGGATGGCGCTTGCAACGTCAGGGTTGTGTCGACTCCCACGGGTGACAAGTATGCACTTACAGTAATACTGTAAGTCTCTCTGGATAAGTGTCTGCTAAATAACTCAAATGTAAAAAATATGAAATGACTTTCTGGAATGTTAAAAGAAAAAAACATGAAAGGGGTGCATACATTTTCCTATTTGGAATTGAAAATCGTGTTATTTATACTGCGTTGTGATTCTCTGGTATTTCAAATAATTTAGGCTAGAGTTGTGCAAACAGTAACAATTCCTTCCATACAGAGATAGTCTAAGGAATAGGATTTAATCAAGTGGAATGTGTGTCAGTTTTATAGGAAAGCAATCCAGCTGTTCTTACTTTGTCACACTAGATGGCAGCAACATTTAAGGAGATGATGCTGGCATGCCATACCTTGAAGAACTGTAGGCCATATGTTACTTGCCACAAGCCTATTCAAATAGATTAACCAGAACAATATCTAGTTCTCATGAGAATATACCAATGTAATACTTCTGTAAAAAGTTACAACGGCACAAAGATGTCCTCTTGACATTACCCTTAGAAAATGTTCAGTGCTTTGAATAACCATTGTACATGAAGAATTTATAATGATTCTATTTTGAAAACCCCCCCAAAAAACGCCTGGAAATACACCTGGAAATAAGAGCACATCATTGTTTGAAAACCAATTAAATTCAACTCCTTGCTTACAGACACTATTCTATTTTACATTTTGAATAATTGCCTTGATTGTGATAGAAATATCTATTTGTAACCTATTCCTGAAGACTTATTGCTTCCTGGAGACTTTTGTTGTTGACCAAGCTGATGAGGCACATTAGGCTACTTAATGCAGAATGACTACAGTCTGGAGGCTTAATAAACCCTGACTAAGCATGCACTAGTGAAGTGCCTGAAGCAAAATGACTTCCACCCAGTGATACAGCTGGTGGAGTGGAAACTACAGTGAGGGCAAACATGTTGTGATTCAGCCAGGATGTGGACTCGTTCTATCTACTTCAGTCAGTCGTTTAATGCCGTTCCAGGTGACCAGCCATGCCAGAGTCATCGCCCTTACTGGCTGGCAGGTACATCAGCATATTTCATACTGAGAAGCACACTGGGTTCAGGTTGATGGCAGTATATGAGATGGGGAAGATTGTCTCCCCTGACTCATTCGTCCTTTCTGCCCCTAGCATTAGTTAATTATTCTTAAGCACTGGAGGAATGTTTTGATCCACACACAGCTTAGTCAGAGCTAATACAGGGATACTTAACCAACACTTTATAATCGAGACGGGGCAGCTGCACTGGGCTATAGAGCCACTGTAGAGGAACGACCACCATGTTGACTCCCGCTGAGACGATTTAGCTCTTTTTAGAGCAGAATTCAGTTGCTAATCCAGTCACGGCTCGCACATGCAGCTTACACAAAACGCCATCTGTTTCACTATATGCATCTATAGACATCTGTAGAGCATTCCCACTGGGCACACGCTCGTTGCTTCAACGTTGCTTCCACGTCATTTCAATGAACTTACATTGAACCAAATGTGGAATAGATGTTGAATTGACACCTGTGCCCAGGGGGTTGTTTTATGTTTGTGTGTAATGGCAATAATATGCTGAGTCTTCCGATGCTGTTGCATGTGGGTCAATGGGATTTTCATGTCTCTTCTCTTTCTGTCTAACCTAAGAGAAAATGTAAAGAGCACATCACTTCCTGTGTGTTTCTCCCAGGGGTGTGCCTATGTCACTGTGTGAACTGGTCTGAGGCAACGCAACACCTCTGTCAGACTCTCACACAGGATGATGCTTAGGTTACACGCAAAGGCAAATAGCTTTGCAGTTAGCCTAAATGTAGCCTACTGGTATCAGCATTCTTTTTTATTGTTTTACTTTCTGTTTGCATGACTTATTAACATGATTCTGCCTATATGCTGCTGATGCCTAGGCTATATTGTTCTATTTTTATGAGCATCCTGTGATTTTTGTCCCTGACTTCTATCCAAAGAGGTCTCTGGACACTTCTTTATTTTAAGATCAGCGTCACAACATACTTCCTAATGCAAAATGTCTTCTTTCCCTGTCAGACATCAAAGATGTAACCCTGATGTCCGGCAGAGGTGCTTCGGACAGCATCACAGCTTTGCTTACAGAGAGAACAAGGCTATCTGATGGTATAGGTCGGCTCTGCAATTGTGGCATTGTTGTTATGCATACAGTACGACCGGTTATACATATGCGCTACAAAATGCTGTTACTGTAATTTTCCATGGCAGGGTGGCCATTTTCTATTTTCTTTTTTATCCTCGTTGTTGGTGAGCTGTTGGGGTAGGTTAAAATGGCTGCCCGTTTATGGGGTACCGTTTGTCCCTGCTCCAGATTGCCATTAGACCATGATGTTGAGATGAGACCCCTTCTTAACAAAAAGATCACTTTCCATATACCCTCGGTTGAATACTTCCTGAGAGGCATTCCTATTGCACCCAGTTGCTTGTTCACCTACATTACACCTACGTGTGTTTTAATATCATTGAAACTGTTCTCATTTTCAGGTCTGTTTCAACTGACTGTCCTAAGCATTACGTGCTACATATTACTCAGAAGAGGCAGGGAAGAATGAATAACCTAACGACAGAGGTTAGGTTTACATGATTGCACAGCAATAAACCATACATTCAGCCCCAGGCCATAAACACTTTAATTTGACTTAACATGTCTGTATTGAAGCATAAAAATATGTAGTTTTTTTTGTAACTTAACTTATTAAAGTATTCACGCATCCTTGTTTGAAAAAAAAAGATATAATAATCTTAATAAAATACAGATTTTTGCTAATGTTTTCTCTAGGTGCCATGATTACAATATGGCTGGCAGCAGACCGAGAGAAGAGAAGCCTCGCCGTATCGCTGGGAAACAGCCTCCTGCCTCCCCGTCTGACAGGCCTCTGTTGTCACGGCAACATGCTGTGGCGCAGCGCATATTAGGATTCAGATTCAGATGGATGGCGGGGCAGGCGGGCGACTGCATTAGCTGTCTGGGGATTTGGTTTGGTCCTTCCTCACAGAGAGCCCTGCCTGTCTGCGAGCCCCAGCACTGCAGATCTCTCATGCTCCAACGCCACCGCAATGGAGGCTTTCCGCCCTTTGTTTCCACTCTGGATATGTGTCGGTCGGTGTGTGTGAGAGTCTGCAGCAGAAATGCAGCAGTGCGAAGGACTTTCTCTCTCTTCCGTTTACGGCAAGCGATGTGCTTCAGCCTTGATGCTGATTTCCCCTGGTTTGTGCCGCTTTCCATGCATTTTCATCTGGAAATTGCCTGCATGTCTGCCGGTTTCAGTTGGTTATTTTCAATAAGGGCTGATATGACCAATTCTCTCATCTTGATGTGGTTTACTCTGTTCACATATTGAGCGGAAATGTTGTATTAGTCTCTTTGCCACACCCTAGTTCACTGTGCCTTAGAATATCATTCGATGTGCATTTCAAAACCTGAAAAATGTAAATCCCCTAATTGCTGTGAACCACAAGGCGAGAAAAAAACAGTCTCGAATGCAAGCTGTCTAGTCAAACAAAGAGCGAAAATGTCATAGCAGAACCCACACTCAAGCCACCCCGTGCAATATGTGTATTTCTGTTAAAAAGCAGTTGTAGATTCGGTGGAAACGTGCAGAACATACCTTTGCGAATCAGAGAAAATGACACAGAAGGCGAACAGCTGACACAGAAGACGAACCAAAAACATTACACAGTGTCCCCTCTACTGTACAGAAGAATTTTTGTAAAACTTTGAAAGGAAGGCGAAAGTATACACTTTTTTTCTAGACTTGTCGCTGCCCAGTGGTGCCGTTAGAGGCAGAGCTTTTGCTGTTGTCTTTCTTGCCTCTCCCTCTCTCACTCCCTCCCTCTCTCTTTCTACGCTGCTCACTCCAGCGCCAACGTCCACGTCCTTTGCCTCTCCCTAGGTCCTGGTCGAGTACGCCGCTCTCTCCTCTTCCACCCAGTCCTGTCCTGGCTTGCCCCAGCTCTCAGACCACAGGATTCCCACATTAACGTTTAAAAATAGCTAGATTGGACTATGGGTCTGTCTGCTGCCTCTCTGCTGCCCGGGCAACTTGAGTCCAGCGGCATCTACTCTGCAGTCGCCAAGCAGGAAACGGCAACTTTATTAAGCATGGCTGAGGACGGTAAGACAGAGCGGCTCAGTGCTACATCACACACCCCTACGCCGTGCTGCACAGATCAGAGAAAACGCCTAGGCTGCACGCCTGCTAGCGCGGTTACAGCGATACAACTTCAACCATACTACAAAGCGCACCCACAATCACATTTCTGCTCGACCTCCACACCGACACCATTCATACTGTATCTTACAGGGAAGCTGGATCTGTAGCTCACTTTCAAACACGTCACATCACACTCGCCATCTGTCTCATGCCTATGCACACAGGCGCTTTCTCTTTGTGCTACCGTGTACACTCAAACCCTCTCTCGCTCTTTGTCAGCACGTCTGTGTACATTGCAGTGCGTTGCCTCATGAACACAATTAGCCTGCTATGCTCTTGTTTGTATATAGCAGCATGATCAATGAGATATCGGCGACTACATATAGCTTATTTATCTCGCCTGCATCTGTGCACTTTCAAAGTTAGAAAAAAGGACTGAGGAGAGAGCTGGAGGAGAGGAGGACAGTGGGTTCGTCTTTGTAGAGGCTGCTGATGGATGGGAACACAGAGGGATGCCTCAGCACTGCAGAGTGCAGGGGGGAGGGGCTAAACCAGGCAGGCAGGGCACTGCTATCCCCGCCAGCTGCTGTAGACGCAGACAGCCGTTTTATACGTATGAAAACCGAGGTTTTATCACAAGTGTTTTTGAATTTGCATAACGTGTCTCCGCTTTCTTTCTGGGCTTAGGGATACAGCTTGTGCACCCGAATGTGAAAACCACGCACATTTTATATTTGACTTAGGTGTCAGAACAGATTGGCCTCATGAAACAAATGGGAGACATTCGCTGTGCACGTCCTACCAGTGTTAGTTCAGTTTATCATCCCCATGCCTCTGTCCCCTTCTGTGCTTTCTCTGTCTGCTCAGCCGTCTGTCAGCTATTTCTGGTGCAGGCCTACCCGGCTTGATTGTTGTCGTTACCTGAGTGCAATCAAGGCCCCTGTCTGCTTGCGTTGGCCTGGGGAGCAGTTCACCAGCCTGGCACCACGCCAGGCCTCACACTTCTGTAAGCCGCTACACTTTGGCATGACCTTGTTGCTATGGCAACCGTCTAAGAAAACAGTGCTACCTTAAAAGCATGGTGTTATGGAACATTAAAGGTTGCAAACCTTACAGGGCCTGGGAGGGAGCCTCGTAAAACCAGAGGAAATATGATTTGCCATGTTTGGTGGCCACTATCAGGTCTCCATATTGCAATTTCTATTTATCTCAGTTTTTTTTACCTGTGGTGTCTTTCCGTTCTCTTCCTCCATGCCTGCTATGTATGGTTAATGGTCTTGCCTGCTTCCTCACCCTTTTCCTGTATTCGTAGTCTTGCCTGCACAAATCGATTTCCACTGGTACACTGCAGACGAACACGACATCCCAAAACAAATAAGCCTAGCTCTCCTTTACCCTCCATGCTCTTTGTTCTTTACAGTTTTGAGAACTGCAAATGAAGTGTCTGCAGTACCTACCGTTTGTCTTGCTCACCACAACCCCTATCCCACATTATTTTAGTACTTCAAATGTTTTGCAAACTAAGAGTACAGAAAGAGCAGTTGAAATTTGAACAAATCATTTGGACAAATTATATTGCTATGAACACAGATGTATTATTTGTGGAAGTTGGAGAAATAAAAAGGATCTAACCTGCTGATTCATTGTTGCCATTTTCTGTGACGAATTCTTCTTTCACTCTTGAATAATTGCTTGGAGATTCTTCCCTGTCAGACAGATCACATATCAACAATGTTTGATGTGACTTTACTGTTTACTTTTCACATTTCATCTAGTTTTAATAGAAATTGTGTAGATGTTTTCCTTTATTCTGACATCCTCGATTTGTTTGGCACACCCATCCATTAAATGCATTACAGCTGGGATATTTTCAAAACCACAACAAAAGGCATGCCTTTACTGCCTCAGTCTGTAGCCACTTGCTGGGGCCTAGACTAGAGGAACATTGATCGTCAGGGAAACCGAGCCCAGCTGGGGCCTAGACTAGAGGAACATTGATCGGCAGGGTAACAGAGCCCATAGCACAAGCCTGACTAGGCCTTGTTCTCTCTCTCAAAACACACACACACTGCGTACATAAACACTGATCCTCATTACTGTTGCGCTGGCACATCCAACTCACACTTGCTCAGTAGCCGACCAACATTTTTCCTCCCGGATGGTCCTACATGCCCGTTCGCTGTCGCTATGGAAGTGAGCAGTCCCTCTGTGGAGTGTGTGTGTGTGTGTGTGTGGGAAGGAGAGCTCTAGCTAGCCAGCTCCAGACCCGCTCTCTCTGGGTCTAGTCATGGAATTTACCTTCAACCTTCTCCTCTGTTAACTGGTGGCTGGCTGCCGGTGTGTGTCTGGGCCCAGCCTGGGCACACAGATTCTGTCTCCAGTCCTCTCCTGAGACGCTGCCCGTCTGGAGGCCGATGAGGCCCTGACACTGCTGCGTCACTCCTGCTGCATCACTGACCCACAAAGAAGAGGGGTGGGGTGGTGGGAATGTGTTGCAAGGGATAAACGAAAGAGGGTGAGCTCTGCCTGAACACACAAATAGAGAGAGAGTGAGGCTTCCGGGCTGGTCGGCTGTCGCAGGCCTAGCCACTGGTATTCAGGAAGTAGAGCCAGAGACCGATCTCTTATTGTTACGTAATGAATATTTTTCCTCCCAGACCCAGCTGAGGAGGCGGTGTTTAGCGACTGACTCAGGCTAATAATAGAGCTCAGTACCATTCAGGGCTGTGTGTGTGTGAGGGAGACTGATCCATTTCGCTCCCCGAGGTGAGGTATTTGGACACAGTTGGTTGATTGAATGATTGATTGGTCGATTTTTACAGCTTAAAGACACAGTTTTTTAATGCATGTATTGTTTCAAAACTTATCTCCATTGTCTCCTTTGTGATGTTGCAATGTAGAGATGTATTTTTATCAATAAACATGTTCTCTGTTTTACATTACTCTCCCCTTTATAATGTGAAGGGTGAGAATTAGTTATTTTATTTAAACAAATTAAGTTAGGTTAATGGCACATCTTACTGACTTATACTACTAAAAAAAATTACAAATCCCCAGACAATCTTACCTTGCAGTCAGAGGGTTCACACCTTTTTCTGTGACACAAGCTAAGTAGGCCTACCTTCGATGACATTCAAACTCATGCCTGTGTGGTTACAGTTCAACAGTAACGATTACGTTTGTCTGACTGGTAGCAGTTGTTTTGCACACGTGACCTTTGTTTTATTCAATCCACCTCCTGACGTAAGGATCTGCACATCTCTGCCACTTTGCTCCCTCTGCTGGCTATAGGGTTTTTATCAGACTCCCCTCCTCACACAGCTCCTTCAGTACAGCTGGTTTTCAGCAGAGGGTGGTAAGAATGCCAAATTGTTTCTCTCAAACAGGAAATGCATCTCCAGCATTATCTCTGACCCATGATATCATAAGTAGCTGAATCTGTTTTAGGCCTACTCTTTATTATAACAGGCATGCATTTAACAATATGTTTAATACAATTGAAAACACCATACCAATTTGTGTTCTTACTGTTATTGAGCGTGATCATGATTGGACACTACCAAGTATAATTTCAACTGAAGAACATCATCCACAGTCACACCCAGAGAGTAGCATACTGAAATAACTTGTGTTTGGCAAATAAACTCTCATTTAATAAACACATCAACAATTCCTTTGCAACATGCATGAATTCAGTAATATTATGACTTTACTTGTAAATAGTGCATACAACATACTGGATTAGAAATCAAATGCAATGACAGAAACCAACTTTTGGCACTTATTGTTTTTGCAGAGAGAATTAAAAAAGTCCTGAAATACACATTCACATAACATAGATCAATCGATTAGTGCATTTTAAACACAGAGACAACACACTATTCAAATAAATAACTCTTGTGCTACTGGCAGAGAAAGTAACATTTCCTCAAATCTTTATTATGAGAGGAGTAACACTGTCTTAAGTGTCTAGCTACCTCCCTGTGCATACTGCTGGTGCTCTTTGGTGTTGAAGAAGGCAAAGAATATCTTCCTCCAGCCCATGGCGTTGGCTAAGGCCTCCATGTCAGGTGTGAGCTCATCACAGCGACCCCTCACAGTCTGTTCCCAGAACTCTGGCGAGTTGCAGAGCTGGGATAACCCATTCCGTATTGAAATACAACACACACACACACAGACAGACAGACAGACAGACAGACAGACAGACAGACAGAGAAACACTAGCTCACTAACTAAATCTAGATTATATTTTCCTGACCGTGTTGTAGCCTAACTAGGGCCCTGAGGTTTTCCTTGTCCGTTCAAAAAACTCAGGGCCCTTAATGAAATAATGTGCATATGAAAGACTTGTGGGCTTTTGCAAATTATTTGGCTACACACTATGCACTGGTTTCCTGGACACATATTACACCTAGTCCTGGATTTAAAAGCAATTTCAATGGAAATTCTCCTTAGATTACACTTTTTAGTCCAGGAGTAGATTACATTTGTATCTGGGAAACTGGCCCTTTGGGTTTTTAAAGCCCAGGCTCACCTTGTGGAACCTCTTTGTGGTCTGTGCCAGCTGTGCTACGTCTTTCAGTTCCAGGAAGGCCAGGATTTGGAGCAGTAGGTCATTGGGCAGGCGCTCCAGGTAGTCAAAGTTCCCTTGGCACAGTGATTGGGTGTACTGTAGGATCTGCTGGCCAAACACCACACCTACCTGTTCTAAAGATGGGTAGTACACACCTACTCAGGGCAGTGCACTTTTCAAGACCCCCAACAGAACCATGTGCATCTACACCAAAACAAATAGAGTAGGTGATGTAGGCTTAATATTTTATGGCAGAGACTTGTAATGGAAACCTTACGCTGCATGCGGGCATCATGCAAAAAGTCATCGTGGGTCATCTTATTTTCTCCAGGTGCAGCTCCCTTGAATTCAATCCGCAAAGAAATCTTCCACGATCTCCATATCACCTGAAGAGAAATTAAAAAATACATAGGCCTGTTATACAACTCAGTTCTCTCAAATCATCAGAGCCTTGTACTTAAGCTATATTCAAAGCATGTTGAAACAGAAAAGTTACTAGCAGAAACAAATGTCTGATACATGAGATTGATATGTAGCACTTTAAAGTACAATCATGCCAATGGAGAGCAACACTACCATATCCAGTGCTGTCTACCATGCCTGCTGTGCTAATGTGTAGCCTTTATCCACAGCCACAGTCCAGCATTGTGCACTTTAACTGTTTTTAACTCCCTGCAATCCGAAGATACATATCAGATGGATGATCAAATATAAGAATTTACCTCAGTTTTAGTGACAGTGAGCTGAAAAAAATCTTTTGTCGGAGGGGGACCCTGACCATTTATTTCAAACACTTTCTTCCCGAGTAGAGACGCCATTTTAGACGCCAAATGGTTACCATGACAACGGAGAGAACTGCAAAATATTTTGTGATAATGAGAGCGATTATGTTCGCAATTGTATACATTGAGGGATTGCTAATAATTTAAGTATATAAATAAAATAATGATCAACCCACAATGTCATGTATATTTTCGAGAAACAGTTGTTGGATTAGGGGGTCACGACCCAGCGGATTAATATTTCGCAGCTATCCTAGCTATCCTACTCTTAATTTTAAATTCTCTAAACACAACTGTAGACAATATTACATACGTGCGCTAAATTGTTATTGAATACATGCATTTATTTGGATCAGGTTCTGTTCAGTGTCGACTTTAACAACTCGAAAGTAGTTCCTAGCGGAAGAATGGGGCACTTTAGAGCGGAGGTATATTGCAGTTGCAGGTCCCTCAGCTGATGTGAAGGCTGAGAGAGTGAAGCTGGTGCACTGTCTGTTACAACTACAACACTGGAACAAATAGGTAATAACATAATATATATAACGTTCAGTGGCATCTTATTCAATAGTTTGAGGGGCTCATTGAGCGTTTAAGACTGAAATACTTGTGAGGAATGGAGAATCCGTCTCGAGAAAAAAAATATGGTTTCCAATTGTCATCTCGAATCCTGTTCCTGCTTTCCTGTTTTTTTGTGTCTGTGTGTGATGCAAGCAGCAAAGAAGGTTCAGAGGCCATTTCGTTTTGCAACTTGTTTTGCCATAAACATACATTAGGTAGCTAGCGATACAAAATAAGCTCGCTAACCAAACAACAACTCTTGAATTGGAAATAGCATAAGGTTAGCCTGTCGGCGAAACAAACATTTTAGCTAGTTAGTTGACTACCAGCTAGCTAGCGTTAGCTAGCTCGCTATCTAGCTAACGGTAGCAATTATCTTAGCGGAATGCTTTCAGTTAGCGACATTTGTTAGCCGGTTAACACTCACTTTAGCTACATCCCCCGATATGATTCGGGTTAAGGTCAACATGTAACGTTAGCTACCTAGCTAATATTAAAAAGCGGCTAATTAACGTTAGCTGCCTACCACCTCTTAAAGTTAACGTGTAATTTAATATTGCGTTCCCCGTTAATAAATATAACGGTAACTATGTTTGTTTGCCAACACTGTTAGCCAGCCAGCTAACGTTATATAGCTAGGTAACATCACGTCTGTCTAAAGAGAACTAAGCAACCAACTAACTTAACAATGCTGAGTAGCAGTAAGAAACGTTAGCTTCCTATTTGGCTAGGATAGCTAATTAAGTAAACGTTTGTTTAGTTTATTGCGTTTATTACACGTCGACAGCTGTTATATTACTGAGGCGATACAATAATTATCAACTAGCCAGCGAACTATCGTTAACTATTTAGCTAGATTATGGAAACGTGAGTTTTGTATTTAGTTACTGTTCGCTATTTAAGGATAACATATTGGATAATGCCGTGTGAATGTCGTTGGATAAAGTTCCGACATTCCCTTTGAATACACTATTGCATTAGCGTAGCTATCCTGTCCTAACAAGAAAGCTAGCTAGCTAAAGGTTAGCAAACTTGTTAGCTAGTACAGCTGAATCCTCTGGTGCGAAGTTAATAATAGTCCGACCGATGCTGTCATTTTCGATGGAAAGCTCAGGTAACTGTTATTTAGACATTTGCCAGCCATTCCATTTGAGGTGGTTTCCATGAAAAACATTTTATTTAGCTACACATTTTTGTGCTGTTGTCTTGATAACGTTCGTTGAACGTTTTTACCACAACAGACCACCAACTACGCATTTTCATGCCACATAGCTAACGTTACATTCATACATAGCTAGCTAATATGTTATTTGCGGACTAGTCCGCATTTTTATATGAATTACTAGACATCTTAGCTAAGTGTAACGCGATAACGTTTGAATCTGAAAGGTACCATATACTAGGCTCTTTGTCTATTGCTAGCTAGCTAACGTTACTGTCAAATGGAAATTTCGGGACAGGGTTTGCTAACCACCTAGCTGGTGCTAACTACGTCAGATGAAGGCCTCTTTGTAAAACGAGATAGAAATAAATTATTGTAGGCTAATAAAAGCTGGTTATAATGAAAGCTATTATAGTAACCCAAGTAGTGAACTGTAGATTGTACAGGACTACAGTGGAACGTGGTAAAACATCAATTGTCAGAGTCGGGACGAATAAATAAACAAAGACTAGGATGTACAGTCAGGGAAGGCCTGGCTAAAAATGGCCTTGCAAGCTTCCCAATTGTTCTTATTTTGTGATCAATATCGCAGTTCATTGGGTCTTAACATGAGTGATGGCATGAAGAATATGTAACTAGTTTATCATATTTTAAATGTTTTAACACGTGCATCATAATGAACTCCCTAAATAAATGTTCAAATTCCACCTTTGAGTCCATTCGACTCTTAACATGAGCATTTTTGCAATGGGTAATTAAATATCATACATTTTCATCATGATAATCTGATCATACATATCGGACTAATATTGACTTAAACTCGCGTGTTTATTATAGCTTAGTTACTGTAACGTTACATGGTGAAGGCCCTTTACTGTTATGTAGCATTGGATTTTGACTTGCTGTATTTTGAGTGCTAGGCCTGAAATATTAATTTGTCTTTGTGCCATATTTCACTGGATATTACTGAAGTGGATTTGCACAGGGACTTGAGTGATTCATTGATGGTGATATATTGCGCAAAGAAATGCATAGCTAATTAATGGCAGAAATTTAGATTTCTTTACAAATCAGCTTGTTTGTTTACCTACCAATTTACTGTGTTGACTCTAGGGCTGGGAATTGCCACGGATCTCACGGTATGATGTTATCACGATACTTGGGCGCTGATATATGTATTGCGACTAACAATGTGTTGTGATTCGATCCTGAGATTTTATTGCGATTTGATCTTCCCAAAAAATTGGTCACTATATGTCTTCTGCAGAGTGACAAGAGATGCACGAGAACGGGTTTTGGTCACTCATGGAAATAAGTGTTGAAAACGAATTGGCTCCCTATTTAAAAAGATGGAGAACAAGCCATGATGGAAAAATACTGGAGTTTTGATGTGGGTACAGCAAACCAGCACTAAAATAATGCAATATATACATTTTCCTGCATGTTTTTTTTGTACATCAATTAAACAAGTCAGCTTTTAAGTTTTCACTACATAGCCTATTTGTTTGATAAAATATAAATGCAACATCCAACAATTTAAAAGATTCTACAGAGTTACAGTTCATTTAAGGAAATCTGTCAATAGAAATAAATTCATCGGGCCCTAATCTATGGATTTCACATGAAGGGTCTTTACCTTTTAGAAAAATGTACAGGTGTGGATCAGAAAACCAGTCAGAATGTGGTGTGACCACCACTTGCCTCATGCAGCGTGACACATCTCCTTTGCATAGAATTGATCAGACTGTTGATTGTGGAATGTTGTCCCACTCCTCTTAAATGGCTGTGCAAAGTTGCTGGATATTGGCAGGAACTGGAACATGGTGTGGTATATGTTGATCCAGAGCATCCCAAACATGCTCAGTGGGTGAAGTGTCTTGAGTATGCAGGCCATGGAAGAACTGGGACATTTTCAGTATACAGGAATTGTGTACAGATCCTTGCGACATGAATGGCACGACAATGGGCCTCGGGATCTCGTCACGGTATCTCTGTGCATTGAAATTGCCATTGATAAAATGCAGTTTGTTGTCCTCATCTTATGCCTGCCCATACCATAATCCCACCACTACAATGGGGCAATCTGTTCACAATGTTGACATCAGCAAACCGCTCGCCCACACGATGACACGTCTGCCATCTGCCTTGTACAGTTGAAACCGGGATTAATCCATGAAGAGCACCCATCTCCAGCATGCCAGGGGCCATCAAAGGTGAGCATTTGACCACTGAAGTCAGTTACAATGCCGAACCACTGTCATGTCAATACCCCGGTGAGGATGACGAGCTCACCGATCTTCCCTGAGACAGTTTGTGCAGAAATTCTTCTGTTGTGCAAACCCACAGTTACATCAGCTGTCCGCTGGACTCCGACGTACCCACAGGTGAATAAGTCGGATGTGGAGGTCCTGGGCTGGCGTGGTTACATGTCGTCTGCAGTTGTGAGACCAATTGGACTTACTGCCAAATTCTCTGAAACTGCATTGGAGGTGGTTTATTGGTGGCCAATTGTGCTCTCCCTCAACTTGAGACATCTGTGGCATTGTGTTGTCTGTCAACTGAATATTTTTGTGACTTTTTATCGTCCACAGCACAAGGTGCAACCAGCTTCTTGATATGCCACACCTGTCAGGTGGATTGATTATATTGGCAAAGGAGAAATGCTCACTAACAGGGATGTAAACAAATGTGTGCACTGAGACACTTTTTGCGCATATGGAACATTTCTGGGATCTTTTGATTTCAGCTCATGAAACATGGGATTAACACTTAATGTTGCCTTTATATTTCTGTTCACTATAGAATATGGAATCTCGAAGTTGCCAGTTGCAGAAACAAAGGGTATTTTTTTTTGTGTGTGTGCACATAATCATCATACACCATATCATCTTCATTTGGAAGTGCATTATTGAATGTCAGCCATAATATAAGACATTGTCTTGTATCATGATTTTTACTTGACATAGACCCTATTTCCAATGTGATTGTCTCCCTTTCCTTCCAATTAGGACTTTTACTCAAGGCTGTTAAATTCCTCTGTAATATGTTTCGGTAGCAGTAGGCCTACATTGCATTGTCAAAATAAAGGTTAAATCAATTAAATTGGGAACTCTGCTAACCTGTTACTTTCAGCCTCTCTGGCATTCTCACTTCAATTATGTCTGTTAGAAGACAAATGGGAATATCTAGGTATCCAAATATATCATTTGGTGAATTTATTAATTTCAAACTGCAGCATTTATCTTATGAAATCTAGCGTTTTTTAAATTCTATTCCGGATTTGAGTCTTACGCAACGAAGAACACGCCATTGGTATCTCAATAATATCAAGGTTGGAGAGAACTGTCAGTTATCCTACCCATGATTTGAATTCGTGGCCTGTACGATATCACAATCATTCTCCAATATAACTTGGCTGTAGATGCGTGGGTTGTTCAGTAACAAAATCGATGCATGCACATCTTCGGGGCAAACAAAAGTCAACTCCAAAGGATTATTGATGTGAAATGTATATATTATATTTTTTATTTAACCTTTATTTAACTAGGCAAGTCCAGCTAAGAGCATTCTTATTTACAATGACTGCCTAGTCTCAATGTTTATTTGAAAACATAAATACATCTATAGCTTAAAATAAAAACTATCTAGTGAATTTTAGCCATATTATCATAGAGGTCAAATAAGTCCAAATAAGACATGCTATCAAGTAGAGGTTGACCAATTTAATTAGGGCCGATTTCAAGTTTTCATAACAATCGATAATCAGCATTTTTGGATGCCGATTTACATTGCAATCCACAAGGAGACTGCGTGGCAAGCTGACCACCTTGTTACGTGAGTGAAGCAAGGAGCCAAGGTAAGTTGCTAGCTAGCATTATACTTACCTTATTAAAAAAATCAATCTTCACATAACTAGTGATTAACTACACATGGTTGATATTTACTAGTTTAACTAGCTTGTCCTGCGTTGCATATAATCAATGCGGTGTCTGTTAATTTATCATCGAATCACAGCCTACTTCGCCAAACGGGTGACGATTTAACAAAAGCACATTCGCGAAAAAAGCACAATCGTAGCACCAATGTACTTAACCATAAACACCAATGCCTTTATTAAAATCAATACACAGGTATATATTTTTAAACCTGCATATTTAGTTAAAATAAATTAATGTTAGCAGGCATTATTAGCTAGGGAAATTGTCACTTCTCTTGCGTTCAGTGTAAGCAGAGTCGGGGTATATGCAGCAGTTCAGGCCGCCTGGCTCGTTGCGAACTGTGTGAAGACTGTTTCTTCCTTATAAAGATCGTAATTAAATTGCCAAAATTTTACATAATTATGACATAACATTGAAGGTTGTGCAATGTAACAGCAACATTTAGACTTAGGTTTGTCACCTGTTCGATAAAATACGGAATGGTTCCGTATTTCACTGAAAGAATAAACATTTTGTTTTTTAAATGATTGTTTCTGGATTTGACCATATTAATGACCCAAGGCTCGTATTTCTGTGTGTTTTTATTATATTATAATTAAGTCTGTGATTTGATAGAGTAGTCTGACTGAGCGGTGGTAGGCAGCACCAGGCTCGTAATCATTCATTCAAACTGCACTTTCCTGCATTTGCCAGCAGCTCTTCGCAATGCTTGAAGCACAGCGCTGTTTATGACTTCAAGCCTATCAACTCTCGGGATTAGGCTGGAAATATTAAAGTGCCTATAAGAACATCCAATCGTCAAAGGCATATGAAATACAAATGGTATAGAGAAATAGTCCTATAATAACTACAACCTAAAACCCGGAATGTTGGAGGCTCATGTTAAAAGGAACCACTCGCTTTTGAATGTTCTTAGTAAGGAACTTAAACGTTTGCTTTTTTTACATGGCACATATTGCACTTTTACTTATGTGTTTTTTTTTGTTGCATTATTTAAACCAAATTGAACATGTTTCATTATTTATTTGAGACTAAATTCATTTAATGTATTATTTTAAAATAAGTGTTCATTGTTCATTCACCTTTGTTGTAATTGTCATTATTACAAATATCTAAAAATTGGCCGATTTTTTTTTTTTCTTTTTTTTTCTCTTTTTTTTTTCTTTTATTTATTTGTAAAAAAAAAAAAATTTTATTTTATTATTATTATTTTTTTTATATAAATATTTTTATATTTTATTTATTTATTTTTAAATCGATATTGTGTTTTTTTGTTTGTTGGTCCTCCAATATTCGGTATCAGCATAATTGGTTGACCTCTACTATCAAGACACTACTATCAAGACACTACTAGCTGAAACAAACCACCTACATTTCCCAACATGGCACATTCTTGCTATTGAAAGATCAGATAGCTAGAGACAATTGTAAAACACAGCCTTTGCCCCATAGATGCACAATTTCATGACCCTGTCAGGCAACAAGTCCTCAGCTGGTCATATTCACCACTGCAGCGGGGGAAGGCGAAAGTATGCTTATTTTGTGTAATGGTATATGCACCCACTCCATTGTGTATTGTTATCCCTGTATTTCATGACCCTACTCCCCAACACACCAACCCCACTTTAGTTGAGAATGCAAATGGTGGCAGTAGGTGCATGGAACACCCTCTGAGTTGGTTCTCCGAAGACTCTGTATGCTTTCTTCAGTGATTGGCTATGACAAGCATACACGCAGACTCTTAGTAATGGGTTACCCCCGGTGACCTGGAGACGATGTAGACTAAAGACAATTCGTGGCTGTTCTCTCTGTTCTAATCTATACTGAACAAAAATATAAATGCACAATCTTGTGCATTATTTCAGCTCATGAAACCTGAGACCAGCACTTTACATGTTGTGTTTTATATTTTTGTTCAGTGTAGGTCTCTTCATGTTCCCAGGATAATACTTAGCCTAGATGTGTTGGCTTATGTGATCTTGTGATTTATAACGCTATCTGCGTAGTTTAGTTTGTTGTGGACAGTCATTTTGGGCCTGTCGTCATTGTCTCTGTTTGGATCAATCTGCCCTCTATATTTGGGCTGATTAGATTTCAGAGCTGTATGTAGCTGTGTGATGCGTTTTGGCTTGAGGCTCATTGATCTCGCGGGCTGCCCTGTGCTGCCTCCAAACAAATGGTCATGTGTAACGTGAGTAATACGATTTTCCACTAATTGGTCTTTTGACCAATCACATTAGATATTTTTCTGATCTGATTGATTGAAAAAAAGTTGGGCTGCCTGTAAACGCAGCCAATGTGGTTTTGAGAGTGATAATGTGGGGTTGAGGGGCAATTTTTTTCTTCTCCAAACTGCAGCATTGATTGCATCAACAGCCACCACCAACACATGTTAATTGTTTTTTACTTGGTTTTGGAACATGTCACACACATCCTGATGTCTCACCCACGATCTGATGTTTTTCTTTTCTCTCCTCCTCGGTCTAGTGAATGGTAGTGTCTAGAAAGGGTATGTCCCTTCAGGAGAGAGGTGCCAATGTCCAACCGGCCTAATTCCAATCCAGGGGGGTCACTGCGCCGTTCACAGAGGAACACTGCTGCGGCCCAGCCACAAGACCATACAGTCACGGGAAGGTAAGCCACCCAGCACATTTTAATATCTTTCTCGTTTGTGTTATGTATTGGAGTCTGCTTGTACATGTGAGGGCATGCTTGAAGCTCTTCTCTACTGTATAGTCTTCTCTACTTTTCTCAAAATGGCTGCCATTATTCCTGTTCACCATTGATATTAACTTTAATACGGGTCTAAACCTTATCAGAGCTGGCGCTGATATTGTTCATTCTGTTTCAAAATATTTCTTAAGCTTTTCCAATGTGTTTATGTGAAAGGAAAAGCATTGGGGGGTATTTTTTATGAATCTACCAGTACACCTGCATTTAGGTTGTTTTTGCACAGTGTTGTACAGAGGCATTCCTTGGAGCAGTACAGGATGGGTGAACAATGATAGGGGAATAACTAAGTATTTTATTCATGGTATGGAGTGATCACGCAAAACCCATACTCACTTGCTCTTTAATTCCCAACCTTACAGGTTGCAGTCAGAGCAGGTAAAACATAAAACAAATTCCCCTCCTGAAAGTAGAAGACCTAAATCTAAGGCTTCCAAAGCCGCACCCAGCTCAGCCTCTGGCCAGTCCAGGGGGCACAGCTCAAGAAGGTACCCCTCCTCTCTCCTTAGCACTCACTGTGTGTTTGTGGGGTCTGCTTTTGACAATTAGACTATGGCGCTTAAATAAAAATGTGTTTTCAATATGGTTTGTTTTATATCTATTCCGCCCTTGGCTATTCACTCTAGGCCTAAATTAATTGAATGGAAGCATTGTACTTGATCGCTTTGTCTTTCCAGTTTAGAAACTGTGCTAAAAGGTTCTCTTTTTCCTCTCCTCCATCGTCCTGGCAGTAGCAGTCTGTCACTGTCTGTGGCTTCATTTGTGCTGCAAGACGACCCAGACGCCGCAGGGACATCCGAGCGAGAGCCAACAGGTCACCAATCCAAGAGTGAAGGCACCACCCGAGGGTTGAAGAGAAGTTCTGCACCTGATCTCAACAACACCTACACCCCCACCCCAGCCAAAAAGTCCAAATCCCACCCTCCACCCAGAGACCATACCACTGAGTCCAAGAAAGGCCCTGCCAAGTCCTCCAAGAAGAGACCCCTGGCTCCAGAGCTGCCCACGCCCACAGGCCGCGGCCAGAGCAGCAAGAGCGGGGCCTCTGGGGCCTCACCAACCCAGAAACGGAAGAAGGCTGACTCCCTCCCCGGTCTGAGCAGCACTGCTGGGTCCCTCCCCAACCGTACCGACGGCAGATCTGCAAAACCCACCAAGCTGGCGTCGAAATCGGCCGCCTCAGCCAAAGCTGGGTGTAGCACCGTGACTGACTCCTCTTCTTCTGCCTCCACCTCCTCCTCCTCCTCCACCGGCCCAAACAGTGCCACCTCCACGCAGGGCGCCAGGCTCAAGCAGGGCAAAGACCAGAACAAGGCACGTCGCTCCCGCTCCGCCTCCAGCCCTTCCCCACGCCGAAGCACCCGCGACAGGGAGCAGGCCAAAGCTGCAGTCTCGTCCAAGTTTGAGTGGGCCTCCCGCTTCAGTCCCAAAGTCAACCTGCCAAAGCCCAAATTGTCCCTACCTGGCTCCTCTAAGCCCGAGACCTCCTCCAAACCTGGGCCCTCAGGACTACAAGCCAAACTAGCAAGTGAGTCTGTCCCGCCCTCTCCTTATACCTGTGCACCGTTTCCCTTCAACCAAGGGGGAGTTGGGTTTGGGGTGCTCATATTTGTAATGGTCAGCCAGCCAGGGTCAAAGCATTGCTGTCTTTGGAGGGTTTGGCATGGTGCTCTGTAGGGGCTCTGGTAGAGGTTACTTTTCGGGATTAAATGTCACAGGGACAGGACCCCTGTTGCGGCGTCAGTTACAGAAACTCACTTTGCACTGGGACCTGCTGCTGCTGCCGGGGTGACTGCTTCTCACGCCAGGCACAATCCACTCCACCACACACACACACACACTCCAAGCAGGGATTAACCCTGCTCAGACAGTCAGTGCTCATAAACATGCACGGACATAACCTTGCGGATAAACTCCCACAGACACAAGTGTAACTGGTATAGGCAGTCCCAATTGTCGTCTTTGTTCCCTTTTGGCCCTAACCCTTCAATGTTTAGTGTCTGGATTAGCATCACAGGGTAGTGACTCGGCTGGTGGCTCAACTGTAGCCTGTTGGACTGTGGCACAAATTGATATTTTGTAAAGGAAGGACACTGAATAACTACAGCACCTCAAGTGTTGGGTAGGTGGTAAGGGCTAGCTATTGTGCTCGGAGGCATTTAAAATACTTTTGCTTTCAGATCAGACACAATCAGCCCTGAGGTTACGGAGGTCACACCACAGCGATGCGCTGTGGGAGTTGTAGTGTAGGATGGTCAGACCGCAGCTGTGGTGTGTTTTGAAGTGAAAGACTGCATGGCTCCAAATGTCCAAAGTCTCATACAGTTTGAGTTTAAAGCTCATAGGTGGGTTAGGGGGGATGTGTCACGAATGTAGTGCATGTGGGCGAGTGGAAGATGATCAGTGATTCAGCGGTGGGTCAATGTGTTCTGGGTTGGGGATCTAAGATGGTAACTGAGGCTAGGCACGCTGCCACAGGGCCCAGCTCCAAACATGTGCCTGCTCTGAGAGGCCCTGACCAGACTGCCCTGCCTGCCTGCCGGTTGACTAGCAAGCGTCAGGTTCTCACTGGGGAGGGGAGCAGAGTGATTCACACACTTTTATTAAGTAGGGAGGGGCACAGATTGTCACTTCTAGTGCACGCTGTCACACACACACTCAACATCTATTCTCAGTCTCTGTGGAGTCTGCTGCTATGATGGTGAGTAAGCCAGAATGCATGGTGGAGTACGAGGTGTAGCTGTGATGGCGCGCAACAGGCTTTCTGCTGTAGCAACAATATAGTGCCATTTGGATTCTTCTGTTGGGGAACTGGTGGTGTTACTTGGGTTAATTGGTGAGGGGTGTGTGTGGTTGCGTTTGTGACTACTTGTCTGCTGACAGCCCCTGTATTGTATGTGTGTTGGGAAAAGGTCAGTCATATCTTTGCACTCTGTGTTGGGACCCTCAGGTTTAGCATGAAGGTTGTTCTGTTCTAGGTCTGTACTAGTGAGAGAGAGGCTATTTATACTCTCCCAGCGTCAGTGGCACTGGGCTCTCGACTGAGAAACACCAGAGCTGTCAGTGTATGACTGTGCTCCCTGGGTGGCTCTTACTGTTATTAGTGACTGGTGCCGACCCCCTCTGAACCAGACCTTGCTTTTGACCGTTATGTCACGTGTCAACCACTAACTACTACTGTATTTAGCCAAGGTGGCTGGCTTCAGTTAACCAGGTTTGGGGTTAAAAAAAAATCACACAAAAAACAACTGTACGTATTAAACTGAAATTCCAGTTTATCTACTGGGAAAAACACTGGTTATTACTGTCCAAACCATTCAGGTTGGTTGGAATATCTAAGCCACCAGTTGGTTAGTAATGGTTGTAGACTAAACCAACATTATAGAAAGGTGCGTCTGCGTAGCTTAATCATTTGCAAACAAATAATTCCTTTTAACTGATGGATAAACTGGTTATCCTGATAGTGGGCCACTAGAGGTGTTAGATTGCGCTATCACTGTGAGTTATCCTCTTTTGCCTTGGCTGTTTAGTCATTGGCTCCTTGTTTCTCTCATCAGGTTTGAGGAAGTCCACTAAGAAGCGCAGCGAGTCTCCTCCAGCAGAGCTCCCCAGCTTTCGGCGGAGCACACGTCAGAAGACCACGGGCTCCTGCGCCAGCACCAGGTACTACAGCCTCACACTGCTCTCAATGTCATCTCTCAATTTCTCCAGTCTAAAGACCCAAGTCAATTGTAGTCGGTTGTATTTCGGTGTTCACAAAAAGTATTTAACAATACATCCAATATTTTATGGAAGTAGGTGGCTTCCTTGGCAATACCTAATGAAATTGTCCCTGAGATGTCAATCTTTCAGTGCATTACGGAAGTGTGTTGTCAGTCATAACATGTTTAAAAGGGAAAATCCACTCCAGACATGAAACACCTGTCAATTTGGCTATAGTCTATGTTCTATGAGTTGGTAAAATAACTATTTTCACCATGTCAAGTTAGAAGTTAAATCAGTCTTTGAAATCGTGTTGTAATGCATTATCATAAGGATCTCATCAGTGCAGATGTGAAATGCGTTATTCCCCAACTCTTTTAAAACAATTACCTGCGCTCCAGATCGCACAATGCACGTTTCTCCGCTCCCTCCTCGCCTTTGCCCTTGCCGTTGGGAAAGCGTAGATTCGGTAACGAATCTATGGAATTCGACCAAACCATGGAAATTCTATATCAACACCACACACGCGTACTTCCCTGGGGGAAAGATTCAGAATCTCCTTATTGCTGCCCTTCAGAATTAGCCTACTTTTAGGCTTTTTTTGTATTTTACACTGTTGGGGTAAAAATCGGAGTATAATGCTTGAGTGGATGTCAACACAAATACATGTTAATGTCATCACCAATCAACTACATCACAATTAAAACGTCTTCAACTACCACCACCAATTTTATATGGCTAGCTATGCTACCAACTTCTACAAATGGGAGTTAGCATTTAGCAGACATTTTTCCAAACCTGAAAATTCTGACCGTGTTGTGAGCCTATTAAAATTCCTAAATTGGGACAAAAATCCTCTTTGTTAGACCAGATTCTTTGAATGTCCTCCACACAGGTGGACTTAATTAGTGTCACATGATCTGTGTGTGTGTGTGTGTGTGTGTGTGTGTGTGTGTGTGCGCACACAGAGTTGAAGTCAGAAGTTTACATACACCTTAGCCAAATGCATTTAAAGGCAGTTTTTCACAATTCATGTCATTTAATCCTAGAAAAAATTCCCTGTTTTAGGTCAGTTAGGGTCACCACTTTATTTTAAGAATGTGAAATGTCAGAATAATAGTGATTTCTTTCTTTCATCACATTCCCAGTGGGTCAGAAGTTTACGTACACTCAATTAGTATTTGGTAGCATTGCCTTTAACTTCTTATGGCTTGCGGAACCCCTCGACAACATTCCGCTGAAAGGGCAGCACGCGAAGTTCAAAAATACTTTTTCGAAATATATAACTTTCATACATTCACAAGTGCAATACACCAAATTAAAGAAACTTCTTGTTAAAACTTCTTGCTCCTACTTGAGACGCATATGTCTCAAGTAGGCACCTGGAAATGCAAATGCGCTACGCTAAATGCTAAATGTACTCGTTAAAACTCAAACGTTCATCAAAATACACATGCAGGGTATTAAATTAAAGCTACACTCGTTGTGAATCTAGCCAACAAGTCAGATTTTTAAAATGCTTTTCGGCGAAAGCATGAGAAGCTATTATCTGATAGCAACACCCCAAATATGCAACACCCCAAAATGCCTGAATGCGACGTAAACAAGATTTAGCGTAGCCGGTGCTACACAAAACGCAGAAATAAAATATAAAACATTCATTACCTTTGACGAGCTTCTTTCTTGGCACTCCTATATGCCCCATAAACATCACTATTGGGTCTTTTTTTCGATTAAATCGGTCCATATATACCCAAAATAGCTTTCTATGGAAGCTGTGTAATTCAGAAAAAAACATTGTTTTAAAACGCAGCGTCATTTTTTTAAAATTAAAAAAGTCGACGATAAACTTTCACAAAACACTTCGAAATACTTTTGTAATCCAACTTTAGGTATTAGTAAACGTTTATAATCTATCAAAATGATTACAGGGCGATGTGTATTCAATAGCTCCTCGTCTTCAAATCAATGGCTGAAAATGTGCACTTCACAACATCCTGGCGGAGACCGGAAGAAATTGAATCCAGTTAGTTGGATTTACCAACAAAAAACTCCCCGGAAAATGACGACAATGGCGACATCGTGTGGAATCTGTAGGAATTGCATGCAGGTCCATAATTAATTTTGTGCCCTTTTAACAACCCATGAAAGTGACGCATGGAAATTATTTTTAGCTTTCAGAGAGCAGTTTTTCTTGCGCTTTTCGATGAAACACACAATCTGTTATAGTCACAGCCGTGATTTAACCAGTTTTAGAAACTTCAGAGTGTTTTCTATCCACACATACTAATCATATGCATATACTATATTCCTGGCATGAGTAGCAGGACGCTGAAAAGTTGCGCGATTTTTAACAGAATGTTCGAAAAAGGAGGGGGTAGGATGAAGAGGTTTTAATCTACCCATCGTGTCCAATTTCAAAAAGGCTTTACAGCGAAAGCACAACAAATGATTGTTAGATCAGAGCCTAGTCACAAACATACACAGCCAGTTTCCAGCCAAAGAGAGGCGTCACAAAAAGCAGAAATAGAGGAAATTAATCACTAACCTTTGATCTTCATCAGATGACACTCATAGGACTTCATGTTACACAATACATGTATGTTTTGTTCGATGAAGTGCATATTTATATTCAAAAATCTGTTTACATTGGCGCGTTACGTTCCGTATTGTTTTGCTTCCAAAACATCCGGTGATTTTGCAGAGAGCCACATCAATTTACAGAAATAGTCATCATAAACTTTAATATAAGATACAAGTGTAATGCACAGAATTAGAGATATACTTCTCCTTAATGCAACCGCTGTGTCAGATTTCATTTTTTTCCCCGGAAAAAGCAAACCATGCAATAATCTGATTACGGCACTCAGACAACAAACCAAGCCATACAGATATCCGCCATGTTGGAGTCAACAGAAGTCAGAAATAGCATTATAAATATTCACTTACCTTTGATCTTCATCAGAATGCACTCCCAGGAATCCCTGTTCCACAAATGTTTGTTTTGTTCGATAAAGTCAATTTATGTCCAAATACCTCCTTTTGTTAGCACGTTCAGGTCACAAATCTAAACTCACGACGCGCGGGCAGGTCCAGGTGAAAAGGCATATTACAGTTCGTAGAAACATGTATAGAATCAATCTTTAGGATGTTTTTATCATAAATCTTCAATAATGTTCCAACCAGAGAATTCCTTTGTCTTCAGAAATGCAATGGAACGCAAGCTTTCTCACGTGAACGCGTGTGACCAGCTCATGCCACTCTGACAGACCACTGACTTATTCAGCTCCCATTCCCTACTCCTTCACAGTAGAAGCATCAAAAAAGGTTCTAAAAACCTGACACCTATTGGAAGCCTTAGGAAGTGCAATTTGACCCCATAGACACTGTATATTTGATAGGCAAAGAGTTGAAAAACTACAAACCTCAGATTTCCCACTTCCTGGTTGGATTTTTCTCAGGTTTTCGCCTGCCATGTGAGTTCTGTTATACTCAGACATCATTCAAACAGTTTTAGAAACTTCAGTGTTTTCTATCCAATACTACTAATAATATGCATATATTAGCATCTGGGACAGAGTAGCAGGCAGTTCCCTCTGGGCATGCTTTTCATCCAAATGTGAAAATGCTGCCCCCTATCCCAAACAGTTAAATTGTTTAACTTGGGTCAAATGTTTCGGGTGGCCCTCCACCAGCTTCCCTCAATAAGGGTTTTGTGATGGCCACTCCAATACCTTGACTTTGTTGTCCTTAAGACATTTTGCGACAACTTTGTAAGTATGTTTGGGTTCATTGTCCATTTGGAAGACCCATTTGCGACCAAGCTTTAACTTCCTGACTGAGGTCTTGAGATGTTGCTTCAATATATCCACATAATTGTCCTTCCCCATGATGCCATCTGTTTTGTGAAGTGCACCAGTCCCTCCTGCAGCAAAACACCCCCCACATGATGCTGCCACCCCCGTGCTTCACGGTTGGGATGGTGTTCTTCAGCTTGCAAGCCTCCCCCTTTTTTCCTCCAAACATAACGATTGTCATTATGGCCAAACAGTTATATTTTGTTTCATCAGACCAGAGGACATTTCTCCAAAAAGTACCATCTTTGTCCCTATGTGCAGTTGCATACCATAGTCTGGCTTTTTTATGGCGTTTTTGGAGCAGTGGCTTCTTCCTTGCTGAGTGGCCTTTCCGGTTATGTCGATATAGGACTCGTTTTACCTGTGGATATAGTTACTTTTGTATCCGTTTCCTCCAGCATCTTCACAAGGTCCTTTGCCGTTGTTCTGGGATTAATTTGTACTTTTCGCACCAAAGTACATTCATCTCTAGGAGACCGAACACGTCTCCTTCCTGAGTGTTATGATGGCTACATGGTGTTTATACTTGCGTACCATTGATTGTACAGATGAACGTGGTACCTTCAGGCATTTGGAAATTGCTCCCAAGGATGAACCAAACTTGTGGAGGTCCTCAATTATTTTGGGGGGGGGTCTTGGCTGATTTCTTTAGATTGTCCCATGATGTTAAGCAAGAGGCACTGAGTTTGAAGGTAGGCCTTGAAATACGTCCACAGGTACACCTCCAATTGACTCAAATGATGTCGATTAGCTTTATCAGAAGCTTCTTAAGCCATGACATTACCTGGAATTTTCCAAGCTGTTTAACTTCTTGGTGACGGGACAGTATTTTCACGTCCGGATGAAATGCATGCCCAAATTCAACTGCCTGCTACTCATCCCCAGAATATAAGATATGCATATTATATATTATATAGATTTGGATAGAAAACACTCTGAAGTTTCTAAAACTGTTTGAATCATGTCTGTGAGTATAACAGAACTTATGTAGCAGGCGAAACCCCGTTCCTACTGCTTCCACTGGATGTCACCAGTCTTTAGAAATTGGTTGAGGTTTTTCCTTTGTGTAATGAAGAATTAACCCTGTTCAAAACGAGGGTCACTTCAAGTGTACTGTTAGAGGCGCGTGACCAGAAAGGTAGCGTCAGTTTGTTTTCTTCCTGTATTGAACACAGATCATCCCCACTTCAATATTATCGATTAGTTACTTTAAAAAATACCTAAAGATGTATTACAAAAGTAGTTCGAAATGTTTTGGCAAGGTTTACAGGTAAGCTTAGATATTTTGTAGTCACGTTGCGCAAGTTGAAACCATTTTTTTTCTGGATCAAACGCGCCAAATAAATTGAAATTTTGGATATATGGACAGAATTAATCAAACAAAAGGACCATTTGGGATGTTTA
Organism: Oncorhynchus clarkii lewisi; assembly: GCF_045791955.1. NCBI lineage: Eukaryota > Metazoa > Chordata > Actinopteri > Salmoniformes > Salmonidae > Oncorhynchus > Oncorhynchus clarkii. The sequence continues at coordinate 12,382,547 of NC_092170.1, forward strand.
TGGGACATATTGGCGTGCCAACAGAAGAAGCTCGTCAAAGGTAAAGCATGATTTATATTTTTATTTCTGCGTTTTGTTTCGCGCCTGTAGGGTTGAAATGTTTTCTCTTTTGTTTAATATGGTGCTATCCTCAGATGATAGCATCGTTTGCTTTCGCCGAAAAGCCTTTTTGAAATCTGACATGTTGGCTGGATTCCCAACATGTGTAGCTTTAATTTGGTATCTTACATGTGTGATTTCATGAAAGTTAGATTTTTATAGGAATTTATTTGAATTTGGGGCTTTGCATTTTCTCTGGCTTTTGGCCAAATGAGACGCTACCGTCCCACATATCCCAGAGAGGTTGTCATTGAGGTCTGGGCGTTGACCAGGCCATTCCAAGACATTTAAATGTTTTTGCTTTAGCAGTATGCAACCAGATTCCTTTTCCTATGGCTTCCCCATGGTGTGAACGTGAATAGTTATGCACGTTCAAGTTTTTTTGGGGGGGGGGGGTCGTATTTCTTGTTTCACAATATTATTTTGCATCTTCTAAATGGTAGCCATGTTGTGTAACTCAAATGATACCAACCCCCCCAAAAAATCAATTTTAATTCCAGGTTGTAAGGCAACAAAATGTTAATTGTTAATTTTACAGCTGGCTAACTACTTCACATGATAATATTAGCTTTGATATTATCGTGTGTAGCTACATTTGCTAGCTAGCTACATAGCCAGCCAAGAGAGAGCGTTGCATTGTTGATTTTGTAGTCGACTTGCGCTGCAACAAATTTCTACAACATTTTTCACATGTTGCTACCAACCTTATAATAATGACAAAATGAAAAATGTAATCGCCGAAAACAGAATTTTCACATTATTAGTGTTATTTAACACTAACTCATAGGAACTTGTGGTTTTGGGTGGATTATTCCTTCAAATTAAATGTCCAGTGTTTCCAGATTTCTAACAAATATTACAAAAAAATACACTGGTAGTTTTCCTTCCAAAACCCCACTTTATGGAATTAAGTTAATTTTTTTTCACAATTTCTGTGGTCACATAAGACGAGTCGACAACTTTGTTTTGGTATGCGTTAACAGAATATATCACTTTTTAAAATTTATATTTTCCCCTGGACTGTTACGACATTCAGGAACGTAAACATGCTCGTTGTGGTTACCTGCATGTCTGCTCGCTTGTATTTGAACATTAGGGCTGCACGTTTTGGGGAATATTCAGTGGTGGAAACTTTCCATGGGAATTAATGGAAACATATGCAAATGAATATTAATACCATTTAAAAAAAAAAAAAATTGTTGCATTGGGCATTGACCATATCATGTGGAGACAAACATAAGGTAAAAAGTTTATCATAAGTAGACATAATTGCAAATTATGAAATCCCTCCAATTGAAATGTAAAAAACAATTTAGTTACAAATGTAACTTTGACCTGTCTGGCACCAGTGGGACGGTAGCGTCCCACCTCGACAACAGCAAGTGAAATTGCAGGGTGCCAAATTCAAAACAGAAATCCCATAATTAAAATTCCTCAAACATAAAAGTATTATACACCATTTTAAAGATAAACTTATTGTAAATCCAACCACATCTTGATTTCAAAAAGGGTTGTTTGGTCAGCGCCTAGTCACGGAAATCCATACAGCCATTTTCCAGCCAAGGAGATGGCTCACAAAAGTCAGAAATAACAGTTTAAATTAATCACTTACCTTTGATCTTCATCAGATGGCTCTCACAGGACTTCATGTTACACAAATGTGTGTTTTGTTCGATAAAGTTCATCTTTATGTCCAAAAACCTCATTTGAAATTGGTGCGTTATGTTCAGAAATGCATTGTCTAAAACAAACATCCGGTGAAAGTGCAGAGAGCCACATCAAATTACAGAAATACTCATCATAAACATTGATTAAAGATACAAGTGTTAATCGTTTGATTAAAGAAACTTCTCCTTAATGCAACCGCTGTCAGATTTCAAAAATACTTTACGGCGAAAGCGCACTTTGCGATTATGTTAGGTCAGCGCCTAGCCACAGAACCATACAGCCATTTTCCAACCAAGGAGAGGTGTCAGAAATAGCGTTAAAATTAATCGCTTACCTTTGATCTTCATCTGGTGGCACTCCATGTTAGACAAATGTTCGATAATGTCCCTCTTTATGTCCAAAAAAACTCAGTTTTGTTGGTGCCTTTAGATCAGTAATCCAAAGGCACAATGCGTGCTCACAACATCCAGACGAAAAGTTTTTAAAAGTACAATAAAAGTTTGTAGAAACATGTCAAACAATGTTTAAAATCAATCCTCATGTTGTTTTTGTCATAAATGATCAATATTTCAACCGGACAAAAGCTTTGTCAATAGAAAAGGAGAACCGTGAAAGGTGTGCTCCCGATCACGCACTTGGCTCATGTCTGGAAATTTCCACTGTCCACTCATCGAGTAAAAGCCTGAAACAATGCCTAAAGACTGGCCACATGTAGAGGAAGCCATAGTGAACTGGGTCCTAAGTTTTTGTAAGGGTAGATAGGCTTTCAATAGAAAAACAGCCTTTCAAAATAATAGTACTTCCTGGTTGGATTTTCCTCAGGTTTTCACCTGCCATATCAGTTCTGTTATACTCAGACATTATTTCAACAGTTTTGGGAGCTTGAATGTTTTCTATCCAAATCTACTAATTATATGCATATCCCCTCTTATGGGCCTGAGTAACAGGCAGTTTAATTTGGGCAGGCTTTTCATCCGGAGGTGAAAATACTGCCCCTACCCAAGAGGTTTATTAAGAGTTGACTCTTCAAGTGGGATGATTTCAAAGAACAACAAAAGGGGAATATTGACTGATCCCCAATGATCATCACATCTCCCAAAAATATTTTCAACATACATCTGTGGAATGGTAGTCTAGAAACTAAAGCTTTGGATGTCTTCCTCTCAGGCTTCCATGTCTTCTCCCTGGACCTCAATGTCCACTTCTTAAACATCAGACTCTGAGGACTCATCTTCACTGTCACTTTCCAACCTGGTTGAGGATGGCTTGTTGTCAGGCTCAAAAAGTCTCAAATTTCCCCGGGTGGCCACCAATTTTTCAACCCTTGTATTGGTCAGCCTGTTGTGTGCTTTGGTGTGTGTGTTCCTAGACAAGGACCAGTTGCGCTCTGAAGTGGCTGATGTTGGTTGGATTTGGAGGATGATGGAGGCAACAGGGGAAGAGCCTCAGATCCACAAAGTTCCTTCCATCAAGTGGCTGATAAGATGCTGGCACGACTGCCATATTGCATCTCCATCCCAAAGCCCTTGCTTGGATGTGTACTTCGCCAGACTGCCAAAAACCTTGCCCTCATCCAGGCCAAGGTGGCGAGACATGGTGATGCCACCATAGGCCTTGTTGATTTCTGCACCAGACAGGATGCTCTTGCCAGCATACTTGGGGTCCAACATGTATGTTGAGGTGTGTATGGGCTTCGGGCAGAAGTCTTCACGCTTTTTGGTGCATTTCAGAACTGCAGTTTCCTCTGCCTGGAGCAACCGTGAAGTGGGCAGGACAGTACGGATTTCTTCTCTTACATCTACAAGCAGAGTCTGAACATCAGACAGGATGGCATTATCTCCCTCAATCTGTGCATTGGCTACTGCTCTAGGTTTCAGGAGTTTCAGGCTGCTTACCACTCGCTCCCAAAATACATAATGCAGGAGGATCCTCTTGATGGGGCTGTCCATATCGGCAGACTGTGTATATACCGCCGTTTCTGGGAGACTCCTTCCCCTCCAGGAGACTGACAAACATGACAACACCACCCCAATGGGTGTGGCTGGGCCAGCTTCAATGTAGTGCTCTTATTCTTCTCACTTTGCTTGGTGAGGTAGGTTGCTGCTTTAACTTGATGACCCTTCACATACCTAACCATTTCCTGCTCTCTTGTAGAGTCTATCCATTGTTTTCAGCGCAATGATGTCCTTGGAGCAGATTCAATGCATGAGCAGCAGAGCCAATGGGTGTGATGTGAGGGTAGGACTCCTCCACTTTAGACCAAGCAGCTTTCATGTTTGCAGCATTGTCTGTCACCAGTGCAAATACTTTCTGTGGTCCAAGGTCATAGATGACTGCCTTCAGCTCATCTGCAATGTAGAGACCGGTGTGTCTGTTGTCCCTTGTGTCTAGGCTCTTGTATAATACTGGTTGAGGGGTGGCGATTATGTAGTTTTTTTCCTTGCCCACCAACATTTGATCACCCGTCAGAGATGATTGCAATAGTCTGCTTTCTCTATGGCTTTCTTGACCTTCACTTAAACTCTGCATCCAGCAAATTAGTAGATGTTGGGCAAAGAGCATTCAGAAATCTGTTCCAATGCGCCTGCGCGCATCAGAGGTGAACCAGTTGCAAACACAGCTTGAGCAAGACATTCATCAGCATTTCTCGGACTACGTTCCTCCATTCAGTCAAAAAAACAATTCTGATTCCAGGATTGCCATGAGCTGTTGCTATCTATAAGGTGTCTGATTCATCATTTTCACCTTGAATAGAAGTAGAGGACAGAGTGAGCGTTGAGGGAACTTTATGCACTTGGCCAAATAATTCTGCATCTTTGTGGCATTCTTCACAAATGATTTGGCACAGTATTTGCAAATGTACACATTTTCCTTCTACATTAGCTGCAGTGAAATGTCTCCACACATCAGATAGCATTTTCCTGTAAAGTTGAGAAAACAATAAAATTCTATGTACAGATAAAAAGTTAAGCAGTTATATTAAACAACTTCTTTGTAAGGTGTTTTAAAATGAAACATTTGTTAGCAGGCTCACGCAAGCTAAAACCCACATGGTAGCAAAAACTAACTAGCAGAAATTGTTAATAAGTTAGAAATGATTTAAGCACACTTTGCTGTAGGTTACTATTTACTAGCTAACAAAAAAATCATGTCATATAAAATATATTGACCCCACCCAGTATTGTAATCAAAACTTACCAGAAAGCATGTAGTTCTTGGCTCAGACAGTGTAGTAGTGTGGGCTCAATAGCATCTCATTGGTGTGCAAGATCTTGAGAATCAGCTGTACATGTGATGGAAGAATGCACTGTGCATGCAGAGGGTTGCAATTCCATTGAATTGGGGATAGTTTAACCAAAATATGCCACACAGCCTATAATTGCCTTGTGTATCCCACAAAGAAGGTTCACTGTTGTAAGCTAATTATTTTTTTTAATGAATTTAAGCAAAATTCACAAAAAATTTCCAACCCTTTGCAACTCTCTAGTAAACTTATGTTCACATTGTGAAAGAGTAAGTGTGAGTCAGTGGTTCCTTATGACCAGGAATGTCAGTTGTGTGCTGTCTTGTTTGACCGTGGGCTCTGTGATCTAGTTGTTTGCTGCGCCGTCACTCACTGTCCCCCTCTGCCTTTTTCTCCCCCCCTGTCTGTGCAGTCGGCGAGGCTCAGGCCTGGGCAAGCGCGGGGCAGCCGACGCTCGCCGACAAGAGAAGATGGCCGACTCGGACAACAACCAGGACGGGGCCAACTCCTCGGCCGCCCGCACCGACGAGGCCCCGCAGGGGGCTTCAGGTACAGGTACCTACTGCTGCTAGGGCACAGAGTTTTTCCTTCTCAGCTCGCGTGGTCAGGCAAAACTCAGTGGTACATGACCTGCTTGTGGTAGAGATTCTCTCCCCATGGCCCTTTCGTGGCTCAAAACATTTGGACTATCCAAAGAATTTCTGGTATGTGTTTGGTTTAAAAGCATAGGAACCAGCCAAAGCTTGGTGTAGCCTCTGCTTGGTTTGTGTGCATCTATACTAAAATATCATTGACTTTATTACTAGCCCTGCCTGGGTTTATATAACCCTTTAAATCAAATCAAATTTTATTGGTCACATACACATGGTTAGCAGATTGCGAGTGTAACGAAATGCTTGTGCTTATGTTTTTGACAGTGCAGCAATGTCTAACAATTCCACAGCTACCTATTACACACATCTAAGTAAAGGAATGGAATAATAATATATAAATATATGGATGAGGACTGAGCAGCGTAGACCAGATGCAATAATGGTATAATTTACAGTATATGCATATGAGATGAGTAATGCAAGATATGTAAACATTATTAAAGTGGCATTTTAAGTGACTAGTGATCCATTTGTTAAAGTGGCCAGTGATTTCAAGTCTGTGGGCAGCAGCGCCTCTGTGTTAGTGATGGCTGTTTAACACTGATGGCCTTGATATAGAAGCTGTTATTCTTTCTCTCGGTCCCAGCATTGATGCACCTGTACTGACCTGGCCTACCTTATGAGAGAAATCGGTTGTCATTCTGATAATGAAAATAGTGGTGTAACAGTTATTTCTTTCTCTCTCTCTCCAGCTTCTAGTTCAGTGGCCGGAGCTGTAGGGATGACCACATCCGGTGAGAGTGAGTCCGATGACTCTGAAATGGGCAGACTCCAAGGTACGATGATCACAGCTTTCCTTAGATACAGGTTCCAGGGGCCTCCTGAGTGGCGCAGTATTTTAAGGTACTGCATCGCAGTTGCTTGCTGTGCCACTAGAGCCTGTTTCAAGTTCAGGCTCTATCGCTGCTGGCCGCGACCGGGAGACCCATGGGTCGGCGCACAATTGGCCCAGCGTCGTCCGGGTTAGGGGAGGTTTTGGACAGCAAAATGTCCCATCGCGCTCTAGCGCCTCCTGTGGCGGGCTGGACACATGCCCGCTGACACGGTCACCAGGTGTACAGTGTTTCCTCCGACACATTGGTGTGGCTAATTTCCGGGTTAAGCAGGCATTGTGTCAACAAGCAGTGTAGCTTGGTTGGGTCGTGTTTCGGAGGACGCATGCCTCTCGACCTTCGCCTCTCCCAAGTCCGTACGAGAGTTAGTCTTGTCTCATCGCTGCAACTACCAATTGGATACCATGAATTTTGGGAGAAAAGGGGGTGGAAGTTTTAAAAAACATACATGCATACATACACAAATTGATACAGGTGCCAATGTTCCTGTCTAAGTTCCCTGTCAGCCCCTGTTGGTGTTGCTGGGTCTTTGGTTGTTGTTTAACCTGGCTGTTTTCTCCTCACAGCCCTGTTGGAGGCCAGGGGTCTACCCCCACACCTCTTTGGGCCCCTGGGACCCCGTATGTCCCAGCTGTTTCACAGAACCATAGGCAGTGGAGCCAGTAAGTACTACACTTTGTCTGTGTCCAGAATGCATTTAATTACCACTTAACTGTGAGCAAGATGTTTATATTCTCAGGGGAGGTGTTGAGTTCACTTATGTCTCTTTATTCTTCTAACCCGCTATTGACTCAACTGTAATCCAAGTGTATGCTCACTGCACTCCTGGCAGGTCCCATGTTAAAAAAGTTTCTCAGGGGAGTGCTGATCTAGGGTCTGATCCCCTCGCCATATAATCTTATTCAGTTTGATCTTAAAGGCTAAACTGATCCTATATCAGCACGTGAATACTGGCCCTGCTGTTCAGTCTACTCTGACCTGCTTTATCCCTCTTCTCCTCCCAGGCTCCAAAGCTCAGCAGCTGCTGCAGGGCCTGCAGGCCACCGGTGACGAGTCCCAGCAGCTCCAGGCCGCCATCGAGATGTGCCAGCTGCTGGTGATGGGCAACGAGGAGACGCTAGGAGGCTTCCCTGTGAAGAGCGTGGTGCCCGCTCTGGTGAGTCACTCAATTATTTGTCCACCTTTTTGTCTTAAGTCATTTTACACGGTCTTGATTTGATTGGAGTCTCTTATTCCCCTCTTCCTCACAGATCACATTGTTGCAGATGGAGCATAATTTTGACATTGTGAGTATCCTAAGCTTCTATCCTTGGGGGGGCAGTGATATTTGATTTTCACCATGACATTAGGCCTACATTGCAGGTGCTGAAATGTTTCGCAGAGAATGTGCAACACTGCACCCTGTCTCCTAGTTACATTTGGTTGCAAAAAACTATACCTGAGCAGTGTTAACTGTATGGTTCCAGCCAACATGGTTGCTTTGTGGTTATTCTTGTGAAAACTGTATCTTAACCCGTGACTCTGCTCAGATGAACCACGCCTCCCGTGCTCTCACTTACATGATGGAGGCGCTGCCTCGGTCCTCTGCTGTGGTCGTGGACGCCATCCCTGTCTTCCTGGAAAAGGTAGGATGACCCCCTCTGCTCAGGTTCAGTAGGCACTAAACACACGCTTTGAAACTGAAACATTCTCATAAAATTTTAAGTACTACCTATTCCTTTGAAAACATGTCTCACCAGTTCATGCCTTCTGAATGCACCCCAAGTATTTCTAACCCACACGTTGTTCTTCTCTTGTCTTCCATTTCTGTCATTCTCTCATGTGGTTGTTCCGTCTTCATTCAAATGCGGTCATAAACCGGTGGTGGCTATGCTAATGGATCTATCTCTCTCCTCTTTGCCTGCAGCTTCAGGTGATCCAATTCATTGATGTGGCAGAGCAGGCCCTGACTGCCTTGGAGATGTTGTCAAGGCGTCACAGCAAAGCCATCCTGCAGGCTGTAAGTGTTTCTCCCTCTGTCTCCCACCTGTGGCTCAGCTCTGCCTCTCTCTCTCTCTCTCTCTCTCTCTCTCTCTCTCATGTCATCTCTGCTCCCTACACGGGTCTCATTGGCTCACCTTAAAATAAGTGTTAACGGTGGTGGCTGTAAGATAGCTGTGCAACAGGTTTTCCGTTAGCCGGAAATAGGCGGCTTTTGTGGGGGGGGGGGTCGATAAATGAAACTTTTGCCTGCCAAAAAGACCTGGAGTAAAAAAATCCACTTGCAAAATAATGCTTTTTATTAATTGATTGAAATATCAGTCGATTGAAATACAGTCGACTTATGCTTATCAGTCTAAAGGTTAATTACATATTTGTTATTATTAAATTGGCCTGTGTATTTATTAGTCATGTATCTTGTTTATCCAACACAACTATCACCGCGTACAGTCTATTTTGAGCAGGATTTCACCTGCAGCTCCTCAGCTGGTTGCTGCTGGAATAAAACAAGCTTTTATAAACCCTATTTGCAACAATTCTAAATGCAATCGCGTGTTAACAGTTTTGGTGCACGATTTTAAAACAAGCTGTTTTTATTAACTTGTAATTGAAGCGCACCTCCCATTCAAGTGCAGGCAACAGCCTATCAGCTCTTCACATACAGTGGGGCAAAAAAGTATTTAGTCAGCCACCAATTGTGCAAGTTCTTCCACTTAAAAAGATGAGGCCTGTAATTTTCATCATAGGTACACTTCAACTATGACAGACAAAATGAGAAAAAAAATCCAGAAAATCACATTGTATGATTTTTAATGAATTTATTTGCAAATTATGGTGGAAAATAAGTATTTGGTCAATAACAAAAGTTTATCTCAATACTTTGTTATATACCCTTTGTTGGCAATGACAGAGGTCAAACGTTTTCTGTAAGTCTCCACAAGGTTTTCACACACTGTTGCTGGTATTTTGGCCCATTCCTCCATGCAGATCTCCTCTAGAGCAGTGATGTTTTGGGGCTGTTGCTGGGCAACACAGACTTTCAACTCCCTCCAAAGATTTTCTATGGGGTTGAGATCTGGAGACTGGCTAGGCCACTCCAGGACCTTGAAATGCTTCTTGTGAAGCCACTCCTTCATTGCCCGGGCGGTGTGTTTGGGATCATTGTCATGCTGAAAGACGCAGCCACGTTTCATCTTCAATGCCCTTGCTGATGGAGGGAGGTTTTCACTCAAAATCTCACGATACATGGCCCCGTTCATTCTTTCCTTTACACGGATCAGTCGTCCTGGTCCCTTTGCAGAAAAACAGCTCCAAAGCATGATGTTTCCACCCCATGCTTCACAGTAGGTATGGTGTTCTTTGGATGCAACTCAGCATTCTTTGTCCTCCAAACACAACAAGTTGAGTTTTTACCAAAAAGTTATATTTTGGTTTCATCTGACCATATGACATTCTTTCAATCTTCTTCTGGATCATCCAAATGCTCTCTAGCAAACTTCAGACGGGCCTGGACATGTACTGGCTTAAGCAGGGATACACGTCTGGCACTGCAGGAGGCTTTGTTACTTTGGTCCCAGCTCTCTGTAGGTCATTCACTAGGTGTGGTTCTGGGATTTTTGCTCACCGTTCTTGTTATCATTTTGACCCCACGGGGTGAGATCTTGCGTGGAGCCCCGGATCGAGGGAGATTATCAGTGGTCTTGTATGTCTTCCATTTCCTAATAATTGCTCCCACAGTTGATTTCTTCAAACCAAGCTGCTTACCTATTGCAGATTCAGTCTTCCCAGCCTGGTGCAGGTCTACAATTTTTTTCTGGTGTCCTTTGACAGCTCTTTGGTCTTGGCCGTAGTGGAATTTGGAGTGTGACTGTTTGAGGTTGTGGACAGGTGTCTTTCATACTGATAACAAGTTCAAACAGGTGCCATTAATACAGGTAACGAGTGGAGGACAGAGGAGCCTCTTAACCTGTTGGTGTTAGGGGGCAGTATTTTCTTTTTTGGAAAAAAAACGTTCCTGTTTTAAACGGGATATTTTGTCAGGAAAAGATGCTAGAATATGCATATAATTGACAGCTTTCAATAGAAAACACTAACGTTTCCAAAACTGTAAAGATGTTGTCTGTGAGTATAACAGAACTGATGTTGCAAGCGAAAGCCTGAGAAAAATCCAATCCGGAGGTGCCCCAGGTTTTGAAAGCGCTGCGTTCCAATGACTCCCTGTATGGCTGTGAATGTACCATCAACGAGCTTACGCTTTCTACGTATTCCACAAGGTGTCTACAGCATTGTGACGTAGTGTTATTCATTTCTGTTGAAGAATAGCCGTATGGGGGCACATTGCGTAAGTGGTCACATGGTGGCTCCGAGAGAGATTCTTGCGTAAAGTGCAGAGGTAGCCAATCGGTCCTAGAGAAAAAGGAATTGTCCCGATGGATATATTATCGGATAGATATAAGAAACACCTTGAGGATGGATTCTAAACAACGTTTGCCATGTTTCTGTCAATATTATGGGGTGATTAACGAAAGGCTAAGCTGTGTTCCAATATATTTCACTTTTGATTTTCATGAATACAAATCTTTTTTAGGAAGATTTGTCCGTTCCGTTATGCTAATTAGTGTAAGATGATGAAAACAGTCCCGTTCACGGGATGGGTTGTCACTAGAGCTTAAAGAAGAAGTTACAGGTCTGTGAGAGCCAGAAATCTTGCTTGTTTGTAGGTGACCAAATACTTATTTTCCACCATAATTTGCAAATGAATTCATTAAAAATCCTACAATGTGATTTTCTGGATTTTTTTTCCTCATTTTGTTTGTCTTTGTTGAAGTGTACCTATGATGAAAATTACAGGCCTCTCATCTTTTTAAGTGGGAGAACTTGCACAATTGGTGGCTGACTAAATACTTCTTTGCCCCACTGTACCACTTTACAATGTGAGCTAGAGGCAGTATGTTTTTTGAAATTATTTGAATCCTGTATGTTTTTATTTAATGAGACATGGCTTACCTTGCTTCAAAGTAGCCTTTTGTCAAAATCTGACCATGGAGGCAATTATTTTCTATAGACATCATAGGTGGTGGGTGAGTTTCAAGTTTGGGAAGTTTGTGTCGTACCATTTCTACTGTTCTGCATGCCAGTTATGTTCATATGCGCATTTTCGTGGAACAGTCATTTAAAGTATTACGTTTTTGTTTCTCAATTATTGTCACGTGGTTACTCATAAAAAATCTGAATGAATCATTTAAGAAGTCAAATAATGCGACTAAGGCTCTACCTTATGAACACATTGACTACCACGTGATCCGTCGACAGCTAAAGAACTAGAAATAGCCTAAAGGCCAATGCAGCAGTAGGCCTATAACTTCCATTGATCTTTCACACTGGGGATTGGTGATTATCGAAGGGGAGATTGTTGGAAAGATTTTTCAAATAGCTTGCTGAGAGGAGAATGAGAATGGTAAATGACTAATACGTGCGTTTGGAAAGAAGTAGAATGTGCTCAACCAACATAAATGTCTAGACATCATTGGACAGGAAAGGGCACAATGCTCACTCACCATAAAAATAAATAAAAAATTTAAGAGAAGGTTAAAATATTGACATTTTGGCCTTCAATGGCATGCATTAACAGGAATGTATGTAACCAAATGACATAATGTAAATTAGATATGTCCTTCTGAGAAGCGTGGGGGTAGCCCTGATGGGTTATCCACCCAATGCATATGGGTCTAGTAAATTCTCAAATGGATGTTTAATTAAAATCATCCCGGTCACATTGTCCGGTGCCAGATCTTAACTTAACAGAAACCCTGTTGTGCAGTGATGCATAAATGTAGTAATTTAAATGTTGTGTATAGGGATGGAAAGATTAACGGAAGCCATTTTGATTTCAACAATTTGGTCAGAGATCCCTCAGTGTTGAAGGCCAACTCTGTGTTTGTATGAATAAGAATATCGCTTTACCCTAGGGTAGGGGGCAGCATTCGGAATTTTGGATGAAAAGCGTGCCCAAATTAAATTGCCTGCTACTCAGACCCAGAAGCTAGGATATGCATATCATTTGGATAGAAAATCCAGTGAAAGTGCAGGGCACCAAATTCAAACAGCAATCTCAATTAAAATTCCTCAAACATACAAGTATTATACACAATCTTAAAGATAAACTTCTTGTAAATCCAACCACAGTGTCCGCTTTCTAAAAGGCTTTACGACGAAAGCATACCATGCGATTATGTTAGGTCAGCACCTAGTCAAAAACGCAGCCATTTTTCCAGCCAAAGAGAGGAGTCACAAAAAGCAGAAATATATCAAATGAATCACTAACCTTTGATCTTCATCAGATGACTCATAGGACTTCATGTTACACAATACATGTATGTTTTGTTCAATAAAGTTCATATTTATATCCAAAATCTGTTTACATTGGCGCGCAATGTTCAGTAATGTTTTGCTTCCAAAACATCCGGTGATTTTGCAGAGAGCCTCGTCAATTTACAGAAATATTCATCATAAATGTTAATGGAAATACCAGTGTTATACATGGAATCTCCTTAATGCAACCGCTGTCAGATTTCAAAAAAGCTTTACTGAAAAAGCACACCATGCAATAATCTGAGTACAGCGCTCAGACACCAAAACAAGCCATACAGATACCCGCCATGTTGTGAAGTCAACAGAAGTCAGAAATGGCATTAGAAATATTCACTTACCTTTGATCTTCATCAGAATGCACTCCCAAGAATCCCAGTTCCACAATAAATGTTTGTTTTGTTTGATAAAGACCATAATTTATGTCCAAATACCTCCTTTTGTTAGCGCATTTAGTTCACAAATCCAAATTCATGAGGCGCAGGCATACTTAGTCCAGACAAAGTCCAAAAAGTTATATTACAGTTCGTAGAAACATGTCAAACGATGTATAGAATCAATCTTTAGGATGTTTTTAACAAATCTTCAATAATATTCCAACTGGACAATTCCTTTGTCTTTAGAAATGAAAAGGAATGCAGCTAGCTCTCACTGCTGCGCGCATGACTTAGCTCATGGCATTCTGCCAGACACCTGACTTAAACAGCTCTTATTCTCCCCCCTTCACAGTAGAAGCCTAAATAAAACAAGGTTAAGACTGTTGACATCTAGTGGAAGCCTTTTGAAGTGCAATCGGACCAAATTTCCACTGTATATTGGATAGGCAAACCTCAGATTTCCCACTTCCTGGTTGGATTTTCTCAGGTTTTTGCCTGCCATATGATTTATGTTATACTCAGACATCATTCAAACAGTTTTAGAAACTTCAGAGTGTTTTCTATCCAAAAATAATAATATGCGTATCTTAGCTTCTGGGCCTGAGTAGCAGGCAGTTTACTCTGGGCACCTTATTCATCCAAGCTACTCAATACTGCCCCCCATCCATAAGAAGTTAAGAAATTAAACGGAGTAGAATGAAAGCCATTTTTGTATTCACACATTTTGTGGGACCCCCTTCCTCCCTCCTGTCTCACTTTATTTTGTAAGATCTAAATCTGTCCCCATATGTGCCATCTATCCCTATCCTTGTGTATAACTGTGGGGTGTTTCTTGTGTCATGCAGGGTGGCCTGGCTGACTGTCTGCTGTACCTGGAGTTCTTTAGCATCAACGCCCAGAGGAACGCCCTGGCCATTGCCGCCAACTGCTGCCAGAGCATCACCCCTGACGAGTTCCACTTTGTCTCTGACTCTCTGCCACTGCTGACCCAGAGACTCACACACCAGGTACACACACGTTCACCTTTTACATGCTCTATGTTGCAGGTGAGGTTGGTGTTGTCTGTGGCATGTTACCTGTGAAAACGCGTCAGTTGTCTAATGTGGTTATCCCCCCCCCCCCCCCCCCCCCCACGTACAGGATAAGAAATCTGTCGAAAGTACTTGTCTCTGTTTTGCCAGACTGGTGGATAACTTTCAACACGAGGAGGTGAGTGAGGTGGTTCTACTTGACACATTTCTATGGCTCTAACATCTCTCACCCTCCCGAGCAGACCCATGATGATGTCATCACGATGACTGACCCTTGACCTCTGTATGGCCATTGTCCACAGAACCTGCTGCAGCAGGTGGCCTCGCGGGACCTGCTGACCAACATCCAACAGCTGCTGGTGGTCACCCCGCCTGTGCTCAGCTCGGGCATGTTCATTATGGTGGTGCGCATGTTCTCCCTCATGTGCTCCAACTGCCCCTGTCTGGCCGTGCAGCTCATGAAGCAGAGTGAGTGGCTCACAGACCGACACACACGCTTTCTATCTGTGCGTATTTACCCTTCTCACTTGAAAAAGCCTAACAATGCAGCTTACAAAATCTTGGGGAAGTGAAATATATAATGGCAGTCTAAATGCCTCCAAGGCTAAAGTCCTTGACTGTGTCTAAGCCAGTTGCCTGTGGAAAGAGTGTACTAGGGACGTTGTCTTTGTTCAGATATTGCAGAGACTCTGCGCTTCCTTCTGTGCGGCGCGGCCAACGGTAGCTGTCAGGAGCAGATTGACCTGGTGCCCCGGAGCCCACAGGAGCTCTATGAACTCACCTCACTCATCTGGTAAGGAAACCCCTCTGCTGCTGCTTTCAACGTTACAACAACATCTTCTGCCCCAATGGTGGACGTACATAAAGATGGCAGCCTCCATGCACTCACCACATGCCTTGTTTGCGAAGTTTACTGATGCACTTTGCTAACTGTCTTTTTGTTGTCTCCCCCACCACCAGCGAGCTGATGCCCTGCCTTCCTAGAGAGGGCATCTTTGCTGTGGACCTCATGCTGAAGAAGGGCAGTGCCCAGGCCACAGAGGGGGCCATCTGGCAGTGGAGGGACGACCGGGGCCTGTGGCACCCCTACAACCGCATCGACAGTCGCATCATTGAGGTAAAGAACAGACATGCTGCTCCGCTCCATTATTAGGGACTTTCTTTTCATCCAGACTTGGGGCCCAGAGTTTCTCTTCAGGTTGTCCGGGAAAACTCTTGGCCCTACCTATACTATAACAAAGTAGACCTTCTTCATATGTTGTGAGCTGTGTGAATCCCCTGTGTAGCCCAGTGTTACACTAACGTCTGGGGGTGTCTGGTTCTCTCTTCCTCTCCAGACGGCCCACCAGAACGGAGAGGACGAGATCAGCCTGTCCACCCTGGGCCGCGTCTACACTATTGACTTCAACTCTATGCAGCAGATAAACGAGGACACTGGCACAGCACGTGGTATCCAGAGGAAACCCAACCCCTTAGCCAACCCCACTACTGGTGAGAGACACTCCACCATTCTTTCTAGTGATAGACTGTCCCCAAACCGGTGTCAGTTGTATGCGTCTCGTGTCAGTTGATGTAGTATAATGCCCTGATTGGTTCTGAGACTAGCTCTATTCACCTACATTTTTAGCTTGGTCCCTGCCCCAAGTTATTGGTTCTTTGAACAAAGTAGTCCCATTGAGGAAAGATTATCTCTTTCCCAATGGAGAAATGCTCATGAGAGGCAGCTCTTAACTTCTTGACGCACCCATCCCGTTAGCGGGATCATTTTCATCAACACCCGCTGAATTGCAGCGCGCCAAATTCAAATTAAATTACTAAACATATTTAATTTTCATGAAATCACAAGTGCAATATAGCAAAACACAGCTTAGCTTGTTGTTAATCCACCTGGCGTGTCAGATTTCAATACAGCTTTTCGGCGAAAGCATAACAAGTATTTATGTAAGAACCTCTCTCTCAGTAGACAAATATTACAAACACCTAGCAGCCAAGTAGATTGATCACGAAAGTCAGAAAAGCAATAGATTAAATCGCTTACCTGTGATTATCTTCAGATGTTTTCACTCACGAGACTCTGTTCCACAATAAATGTTCCTTTTGTTCCATAAAGATTATTTTTATATCCAAAATACCTCCATTTGTTTGGCGCGTTATGTTCAGAAATCCACAGGCTCGAGCGGTCACGACATCGTAGATGAAAATTCCAAATAATATCCGTAATGTCCACAGAAACCTGTCAAACGTTTTTTATAATCAATCCTCAGGTTGTTTTTAAAATATATAATCGATAATATATCAACCGGGACTGTCGCTTTTTCAATAGGAGAGGGAGAGACAATGGCTGCCCCACTCTGTTGCGCAAGCAAAACTCATGTGAAAACCCAGCTATCCACTGACGCGATGTTATCTTTCTCGCTCATTTTACAAAAATAAAGCCTGAAACTGTCTTAAGACTGACACCTTGAGGAAGCGATAGGAAAAGGAATCTGGTTGAAATCCCTTTAAATGGAGCGAAGGCAGGCTATGGAACATGGAGCTTTCAAAATAGAAGCCACTTCCTTGTTTGGTTTTCATCAGGTTCTGTTATACTCACAGACAATATTTTGACAGTTTTGGAAACTTTTAGTGTTTTCTATCCTAATATGACAATTATATGCATATTCTAGTTTCTGGGCCTGAGAAATAGGCAGTTTCAAATGGGTAAGTTTTTTTTGCCAAAAATGAAAATCCTGCCCCCTACACTCAAGAAGTTAAAGCATCTCTTTGTAAACTTTTGTGAAATTGAACAGGCTACTTTGTTTTTATTCTGCACTAGCTGATGGAATCCAATTTCTCCTTTTTGAGTCAAAAGAACTATAAAATCTTACATGAGTGTTCCTCTGCCTGTCCCCCAGGGGGTCACCAGGAGGTGAGACGGGAGGATGCACGGGCCCAGCTGATGAAGGAGGACCCTGAGCTGGCCAAGTGCTTCATCAAGACCCTGTTCGGGGTGCTGTACGAGGTGTACAGCTCGTCGGCCGGCCCAGCCGTCAGACATAAGTGCCTCCGAGCCATCCTCAGGATCATCTTCTTCGCCGATGCCGAGCTCCTCAAGGACGTGCTGAGAAACCACGCTGTGTCCAGGTGAACTTTTGCTCTCAACCTTGGTGTGCTCTTGAGTCAAGATGTCTGCCTCCTTGGACAAAAAGCAATAGCCAGTACAGCATGTGTCTTTACACTACACCTGAACCTCAGTATTTGTCTTTTTCCTTCTCCCAGTCACATTGCCTCCATGCTGTCCAGCCAAGACCTGAAGATTGTAGTTGGCTCTCTGCAGATGGCCGAGATCCTCATGCAGAAGCTGCCCGACGTATTCAGTGTCTTCTTCAGAAGAGAAGGTAATGGATCCTGTCTGTGTCTCCTCCCCAGAGCAGCTGACCTGTAATGATCCAAAAAAACAGCTGAAACACAGCTCTTTTCTAGCACCAGGAGATGACCTGTTATGATGGATCCTCAACTGCTATTTGAGCTTCAATGTATTTTAGAAAAGTCAGAAAATTGATGTCACACCGTAATGTACCTTGTCATGGACCACAGAAGGCTGTTTATCCAGCTAAATGTCAGATTTTCCCTGATTTATTGAATCAAAATTCAGAGAATCGGGGTAAAGAGGATTTTCAATGTATTCCATCTGCCCTCCCCTGTCCAGGTGTTATGCACCAGGTGAAGAACCTGGCTGAGTCAGAGGCCTTCCTTACCAGTCCCCCAAAGGCGTGCACCAGCGGCACAGCTAGCCTGTGTACCACCACCATCAGCACTGCGACCACTACGGCGGCCTCCAACGCCACCCCAGACCTGGGCTCGCCTAGCTTCCAGCACAGCATGGACGACTCACTAGACCTCAGTCCACAGGGGTGAGAACACGAGTACTAAATACATTTGAATGTGCACGTATGATGGGTCAGATATACCACACAGAAGTAAACTCTCCTTCATAGAACAACATTAATCTGTTCCTCTCTCCTAGGCGGTTAAGTGATGTGCTGAAGAGAAAACGTCTGCCTAAGAGAGGGCCCAGAAGGCCCAAGTACTCTCCTCCCAGGGATGATGACAAAGTAGACAATCAGGGTAATTGTTATTGGAACTCTCCTACAATCTTTAAGACCGGATGCCAATGGTTCTCACAGGTGACACTAAAGCTAAGTGTCAATGATACATTTGTAGCACTAAAGGTAAAATTCCTTGACCAAAAGTATGTGGACACCTGAATATCTCATTCTAAAATCATGGGCGTTAATGTGGAGTTGGTCCCCCCTTTGCTCCTATAACAGCCTCTGCTCTTTTGGGAAGGCGTCCCGCTAGATGTTGGAACATAGCTGGGGGGACTAGCTTCCATTCAGCCACGAGCATTGGTGAGGTCGAGCACTGATGTTGGCCGATTAGGCCTGGCTCACATTCGGCGTTCCAATTCATCCCAAAGGTCTTTGATGGGGTTGATGTCAGGGCTCTGTGCAGGCCAGTCAAGTATTAACCTGTATGGACCTTGCTTTGTGCATGGGGGCATTGTCATGCTGAAACAGGAAAGGGCCTTCCACAAAGTTGGAAGAACAGAATCGTCTAGAATGTCATTGTATGCTGTAGCGTTAAGATTTCTATTTACTGGAGCTATGGGGCCTAGCCCGTACCAGGAAAAACAGGCCCCAGACCATTTCCTCCTCCACCAAGCTTTACAGTTGGCACTAGGCATTGGGGCAGGTAGTGTTCTCCTTGCATCCACCAAACCCAGATTGGTCCGTCACCCTGCCAGATGGTGAAGTGGGATTCATCACTCCAGAGAACGCATTTCCACTACTCCTGAATCTAATGGCGGCGAGCTTTACGCCACTCCAGCCGACGCTTGGCATAGGGCATTGTGATCTTAGGCTTCTGTGCGGCTGCTCGGCCATGGAAACCCATTTCATGAAGCTCCAGACGAACACTTCTTGTGCTGACATTGCTTCCAAAGACCGTTTGCAACCGAGGACAGACTATTTTTACGCGCTTCAGCACCCGTTTTGTGAGCTTGCGTGGCCTACCACTTCGCAGCTGAGCTGTTGTTACTCCTAGACATTTACACTTTACAATAATAGCACTTACAGTTGACTGGGTAGCTGCTCTAGCAGGGCAGAAGTTTGACGAGTAAACGGTGCCACGTTGAAAGTTTCTGAGCTCTTCAGTAAGGCCATTCTACTGCCAATGTTTGTCTATGGAGATTGCAAGGCTCTGTGCTCAATGTTATACACCTGTTAGCAACAGCTATGGCTGAAATGGCCAAATACACTAATTTGAAGGGGTGTCCACATACTTTCTTTTGTAATATATAGTGTTTGTACTGAACCCAAATATAAACGCAACATGTAAAGTGTTGGTCCCATGTTTCATGAGCTGAAATAAAAGATCCCAGAAAAAATAAAAAGCTTATTTCTCTCAAATTGAGCACAAATTTGTTTACATCTCTGTTCGTGAACATTTGTCCTTTGCCAAGATAATTCATCAACCTGACAAGTGTGCCATATCAAGAAGCTGATTAAACAGCATGATCATTACACAGGTGGACCTTGTGCTGGGGACAATAAACGGCCACTCTAAAATGTGCAGTTGTCACAACACAATACCACAGATGTTTTGAGGGAGTGTGCAATTAGCATGCTGACTACAGGAATGTCCACCAGAGCTGTGTCTAGAGAATTTCGTATTAATTTCTCTACCATAAGCCACCTCCAACATCGTTTTAGAGACTGGCAGTACATCCAACCAGCCTTGCAACTGCAGACCACGTGTAACCACACCTGCCCATGACTTCCACATCCGGCTTCTTCACCTGCGGAATCATCTGAGGGGGTGCTGAGGAGTATTACAGTCTGTAATAAAGCCCTTTTGTGGAGAGAAACTCATTCTGATTGGCTGTCCCTGGCTCCCCAGTGGGTGGCCCTATGCCCTCCTAAGCCCACCCATTGCTGCACCCTTGCCCAGCATGTGAATTTCAAAGATTATGGCCCAATGAATTTATTTCAATTGACTCATTTCTTTTATATGAACTGTAACTTGGTGAAATAGTTGCACTTTGCGTTATGTTTTTGTTCAGTAATATAAACGTGTAGGTTTTTTACTATGACATTGTTTTGCATTCATTCAAATCAACATACAGTGGTGAATTTTGTTATCTGCAGCCAGTCGCTACTCTGGCGTGACTGTTCATTACTAAGTGCAAGAGCAACTCGACATGTGGCATCGTTGGTCTCTATGCCTCTTTGTGCCTGGACTCCTGGTATATCTGTCGAGACAGACATTTATGCAGAATGCAAACTGACTCCTTGTGATTTTCTTTACCCAAAATAAATAAATGAATCGTGACTAGACTCTGACTATTTCTAACTACTGTAGCAGCGTTTCCCAAACTTGGTCCTGGCCACCCCAAGGGGTGCAGGTTTTGTTTTTTGCTCTACACAGCGGATTCATATAATTGACTAATCATCAAGCTTTGATTATTTGAATCAGCTGTCTAGTGCTAGGGCAAATACCAAAACGTTCACCCCCTTGGGGTCCCCAGGACCCAGTTTGGGAAACGCTGAAGTATAGGGTATCATTTGAGACAGACTTTGTCATGTTTCATCCTGTGACTAACCATTTTCCTGTTTCTACAGCCAAGAGTCCTACCACTACTCAGTCCCCCAAATCCTCCTTCTTGGCCAGTCTGAACCCCAAGACCTGGGGCAAGCTGGGCGCCCAGACCAACAGCACCAACTCTGAGCCCTCTCGCACGGCCGGGGTGAGCGGCATGGCACGCGCCACTCCCAAGGACTCAGTCTCCAACAACAGGTAAGACGAAGACTAATGTTGTGGTGGTGATGACAAGTGTTGCTTTTATAGCAGTGTTGGTAGTACTGATGATAAAGTTGGTAATTGTGGCGATTTATAATAGTTGTGTTGGTGATATCATTAGCTCGCTCAGAATGTTATTAGGGCTGCGTTCATTCAAAAAATTGTGTGACACGTTCATTTAAACAGATACGGCGTTCTGAAAGATCAGTTGAAAATCGTGGAGGTGTTGGGTTGTGTAAATATGAGGATTCAAAATGCACCGCTGCCCTTGTTTTAAATTAGTCACTCATTGCTTCAAGCTACACCCCACCACACAGAGCAAACGTACTTCAGTCTGTTCAAGAACATTGAACATTTTGGGGAAGGTGTCTTTCAGTAAAAACTGTCACGTAATGTAGCAAGTGTTCAATCCAAATTTTGCCCTGCATTCGGCATTACCCGAGGTCCTGAGAGCCGCACTTAAAATTGCATGGGTTCGCGGGCCGGATCTGGTACCCCTGGTTTAATTGATCGTGCCTTCAATTACTCCTGGATCCAAGTTCTCTCCCCTCGGACAACCTCCTCCAATGGTTTTTGAGAGGGACTTATGAAATTAAGGACTGGAGGTTTTGACAGCTAGTAATATTTGATTTGACAGCTAGTAATATCTTCAGACAACCTTGGTGGTGGTGGTGATGATAATGATAGCCCCCCTCGCCCCACACAGGGACAAGATCAAGGCCTGGATCAAAGAGCAGGCCTGTAAGTTTGTGGCTCGCTACTTCAACACTGAAAAAATTGATGGCAGCAACCCCGCACTGAATGTACTCCAGAGACTCTGCACCGCCACGGAACAGCTCAGCCTGCAGGTACTGTACTCCACAATAGTCTTCTGTGTTGTAGTTTTGCACACTTTGACAATAAATACATACTCATTAGTTGCCATTTTGGAGTCTGCTTTGCCGACCCTGTTCGCTAATACTAATTTGCAAAATCAGTTTGTTTTGCTGTGCAGTTTTGATAGTACCCTGTACCATCCACACTGCTAGCTAATTCCAAGGTAATTAAGGTATGGTAGTGAGTGACTTGGGATATGAAGATAACATTCCTGACTGTTGTCACCCCCCCCCCAGATGGACGGTGGTGTGGAGTGCCTCGTGGAGATCTGCAGCATCGTGTCAGAGTCGGACGTGTCGTCGTTCGAGATCCAGCATAGCGGCCTGGTCAAGCAGCTGCTGCTCTACCTGACCTCCAGCAGTGACCGTGACCTGGTCAGCCGTGACGTTCGCCTCAAGAGGTTCCTGCACGTCTTCTACGGCTGCCCGGTAAGTCTGTGTTCGGCTGGGCAGATGCACAGAACTTGAATAAGATTCTATTTCTCTGGTCAGAAGCTCGTCTTTCGCCAGATGAAGACTTTCATCCTTTCTCAGCATCCAGTGACTGACAAGGGAGCCAACTCCAGTCTTTTAGTCCATGTAGACAGAGACTGGAGCTCAAGGCCCTAGTTATTGGCTATACAACTCATGGCTCTAAATACAGTATTAAGGCAGTATGAGGGTTTGCGCTCAGGCTAGAATGAATGGCGGCTGGTGTGTAGGAGTAAAAATATCTAGACTTCAAAAGGTACTCACTCAACAACGCCCCGGCCTCTGAGTTTTGTGACCTACTTGAGTATTGCATCTATTGCTTATTATATTGTTATGTAGCCTAGACCAGTGTTTCCCAGCTCGGGTCCTCAAGTACCCACAACAGCACACATTTTTGTTGTAGCCCCGGACAAAAACCCATGATTCAACTCATTGATGTCTTGATGATTAGTTGACAAGTTGAGTCGGGTGTTTTTCTCAGAGGCTACAACAAACATGTTGGAGGGACTGGAGTTGGGGAAACACTGGCCTAGACGTTGTCTTTCATTTATTTTATTGTGAGACGTTTAAATTGTCAAAAAAAAAAAATGTCTTCTACATATTCCCTGTTATTATACATTGACTTCCTATTCGCCATTATCAAATTAACTATAGCTGCTTGCTCCAGTTACTCACAGCAGGTGTCTTAAGTACATGTCTCCTTCATTTGTTTGTACAGCGCAGATGAAGGCTGAAGCGTATGCTCCTTTTTTATTCATACCGAACAAAAAATATAAAGGCAACATGCTATAATTTCAAAGATTTTACTGAGTTACAGTTCATATAAGAAAATCATTCAATTGAAATCCATTCATAAGGCATTATCTATGGATTTCACATGACCGGGAATACAGATATGCGTCTGTTGGTCACAGATACCTTAAAAAAAAGTAGGGGAGTGGATCGCAACACATCTCCTTCGCATATAGTTGATCAGGCTGTGGAATGCTGTCCCACTCCTCTTCACTGGCTGTCTGAAGTTGCTGGATATATGTCGGGAACTGGAACATATTGTCGTACACTTCGATCCAGGGCATCCCAAACCTGCTCAGTGGGTGACATGTCTGGGTTTGCAGGCCGTGGGAGAACTGGGACATTTTCAGCTTACAGGAATTGTGTACAGATCCTTCCGACATGGGGCTATGCATTATCAGGCTGAAACATAAGGTGATGGCGGCGGATGAGTGGCACAATAATGGGCCTCAGGATCTCGTCACGGTAACCGCCTGCCCACACGACGCCATACACGTGGTCTGCGGTTATGAGACCGGTTGGACATACTGCCAAATTCTCTAAAACAATGTTGGAGGTGGCTTATGGTAGAGAAATTAATGTTCATTTCTCAGACAATAGCTCTGGTGGACATTCCTGCAGTCAGAATGCCAATTGCACACTCCCTCAACTTGAGACATTAGTGGCATTGTGTTGTGATAAAACTGCACATTTATTTTGTGGCCTTTTAGTTTCCCCAGCACAAGGTGCACCTGTGTAATGGCCGTGCTGTTTAATCGGCTCCTTGATATGCCATACCTGTCAGGTGGATGGATTATCTTGGCAAAGGAGAAATTGTCTCTAACAGGGATGTAAACAAATTTGTGCTCACAAATTAGATCTTTGTATGGATTTTAAAGAATTTGAATTTCTTTCAAGCATGGGTTAAATTAAGTGTGTTATTTTTGTGTCTCGGCCTCCTTGGGTTTTTCCTTTTCATGGTTTAGTACCAGAAACATTTGAACACTAAACACAGCGACACAATTGACTGCTAAACCATGCTTTTGTCAGCTTTTTTTTTTTCTTTTTTTTTTTTTTTACACAACGGCGGAGTTCAACAATGGTTATAGCTGCTAGGAAACAAATGGAATAGACCTGACAAAGGGAGGAACTACCTAAACTTGTCCAATAATATATGCTTATTTTCATTTTCTGTTGCAAAATATGTTTATACGGTGTGCCGTAATGAATGCGACCCTAGTCTTTGCATGTTTGAAGCGTGTCCCTGCTGTGTTTTGCCCTTCCAGATCCCGGGGATGGAGCCGGCAGGCCGCCTGGAGCCGTCTGAGAACGGACCCCTGCTGTCACTGGTGCACAAGATGAACAACTGCCTAAGCCAGATGGAGCAGTTTCCTGTCAAGGTGCACGACTTCCCCAGTGGCAACGGCAATGGAAGCAGGTTAGTTAATTTACCTTGTCCCAGCTCTTCCTTCAATTTCTTCCTTTTGTTCCACAAACATTCTCTTTTAATGTCAGTCATTCACTTGTCCATTTATTAATGTGTGATGCCAATTGGCCCTATTGAAGTCAATATGGGTATAGGTGAAGGGGACTTTCCAGTATTCACCTCTGTATCATTGTGATTGTGTGTGCGTCTCTCCTTCAGAGGGTCTCAGGCCCTGAAGTTCTTCAACACACACCAACTCAAGTGTCAGCTGCAGAGGCACCCGGACTGTACCAATGTGAAGCAGTGGAAGGGGGGCCCGGTGAAGATTGATCCCCTGGCCTTGGTACAGGCAATTGAACGTTACCTGGTTGTCCGAGGTAAGCACTGCGAACTCTCACTTTGCATTGAGTTACTGACTTCTTATGGTATAGGGGACGCTTGCGTCCCACTTGGCCAAAAGCCAGGGAAAATGCAAATTCAAATAAAATGATAAAATCAAACTTTCATTAAATCACACATGTAAGATACTAAATTAAAGCTACACGTTGTGAGTGTAGCTCGTTGCGAGTCCAGCCAACATGTCAGATTTTAAAAAGGTTTTTTGGCGAAAGCATAAGAAGCTATAATCTGATGATAGCACAACAGTAAACAAAGAGTAGCATATTTCAACCCTGCAGACGCTACACAAAACGCATAAATAAACCAGAAAAAAACAACTTCCCAATAGCGCAACGTCACTACACAATATCTCAAAAGTTGCCTGTAAACTTTGCCATAACATTTCAAACTACTTTTGTAATACAACTAGGTATTTTTGAACGTTAATAATCGATCAAATTGAAGACCGGTCTATCTGTTTTCAATAGAGGACGAGAGGAAACTAACGCTACTTTTCAAGTCTTGCGCAACTCTCAACAGTGTTACCCATTTCCTAGATGGCCGTACTTCTTTATTGCACAAAGGAATAACCTCAACCAAATTCCAAAGACTGGTGACATCCAGTGGAAGTGGTAGGAACTGATAACAAGTTCCTAAGAAATACCGTTTCCCAATGAGACCCACTGAACAGACAGACTTCAAAAAACAAAAAAAATCTGAACGGTTAGTCGTCGGGATTTTGCCTGCTACATAAGTTCTGTTATACTCACAGACATGATTCAAACAGTTTTAGAAACTTCAGTGTTTTCTATCCAAATCTACTAATAATATGCATATCTTATATTCTTGGCATGAGTAGCAGGAAGTTGAAATTGGGCATGCTATTTATCCAAAAGTGAAAATGCTGCCCCCTATACCTTAAGAAGTTAAGCCCTTTCACTCCGTAAGGACATAGGTCACCCACAAATGATCTTCACCCAGCTGGGCCGCTTTCTCAAGTTCCTTCCCAGAGTATTTCTGTTCTTCCTTTTCTGTTGGCAGAATATAATGTTTCCTTGCATTGCTGACATTAATGGGTAACATGCTGACGTGCTCAATGGGACTTTTTATCTCTAAAGGTTACGGACGAATCAGAGAGGAGGATGAGGACAGTGACGATGATGGTTCAGACGATGAAATTGACGAATCGTTGGTACGTGGCTACAATGTCCTTGCAAAATACTCTCAATATTGGATGATATCTCTCCCCCACCCACCCATAACTTATTCTGTTACCTCCAACCCTAACTTGACCGTCTATCCTGGTACAGGCGGCCCAGTTCCTGAACTCTGGCAGCGTGCGTCACCGGCTACAATTCTACATCGGCGACCACCTGCTGCCCTACAACATGACGGTGTACCAGGCAGTGCGGCAGTTCAGCCTGCAGTCCGAGGAGGAGAGAGAGTCCACGGACGACGAGGCCAACCCGCTCGGGCGGGCTGGCATCTGGACCAAAACCCACACCATATGGTATCCCCTTTTATGCTGGATGGCCACACACACCAGTCTCTATAGGCTGGACTGGTTAAAAAACACAAAGGACTGATTTTTGTAGTGGGTGGCTGTTAGGCTTGTGCAGTGTAGCCACCTTCCCGGTGATGCGTCACACACAGGTCTATAGGCGGCTGAGTTGGTGAACGAATGCAACTAACTGACATGGTGATGTAGTCACTTTCCCCGTGATGATTTACACACACACTCTATCCCATCAGGTATAAGCCAGTGAGGGATGATGAGGATGGTACTAAGGATGCGGTGGGAGGTAAGAGGGGCCGGGCACAGACCGCCCCCACCAAGACCTCACCCCGCAACGCTAAGAAACAGGACGAGCTGTGGCACGGTAGGAACCACCACCACCCCTTCTGGGCCTAGACTGGTGGGGTGGGTGTCTGTTGTCTACTGGCCTGGAGACTGAGAAGGACCAGTTCTGCTTGTTTATTTTGTAGTGGAACTCTAATGTACTATTTACAGTGGGGAGGAAGTCATTTTTTAAAACTGCATTGTTGGTTAGGGGCTCGTAAGTAAGCATTTCACTGTAAGGTCTGTTGTATTCGGTTGTATTCAGCATTTCACTAAGGTCTACTACACTTGTTGTATTCGGCACATGTGACTAATAAGATTTGATCTGACCTGCTTCTCCTGCTTGAAACAAGTTAATGGACCTTTCGCAAAGCCCTGCCACACCTTGGTACTGTTGCAACCTCGGTCAACGTTTTCGCGAGAAGCCCAATTCCCCTTTCAGACCACTGGAGAAAACCACTCACAATGATCTCAAACTGTTTTTAATCCTTAAGTCTCTATTGACGCACCCTTGCGTGAATCTAAGTAACATAATTTGTCAGTTTAAGCTAGATGTTTTTTGGCATGGGCTGCGTCTCTATCCACCGCGTCTGTCTATGTCGACCTTCTGTATCTGCGGTGGCCGATCTACAGCGATGCTTGTCAGACCATGAGACATCCCAAAAATTGGTCTTCTCACAAAAAACATCTGTAGAGGAAAGATGTTCTCCGTTTCCACAAGTGTCATGGAACTTGTCTAATGGTAACCCATACAAATGTATGAAGGTAGTTTTATGGCAACTAAAGTAAGGGGTTAAATGTCCCAATAACCACATTTTCCTGAGCTTTCTTATCTCCTAGATATAGGAGAGACACTTCAAAACGTCTTGACAATTTTTGGGGGGGGCAATTTATGAATGTTATTCAATGCGTTTCTATGGTCTCTAGTAGTAAAGGCCAGATTCAATATTAAATATTTTTTTTATACTTCAAGTGTTACCAAAATTGAATATCTAAATGTGATCCTTGCTATAACCATTCCATATGTTAGCATAGTAGAACCCACCCACCCCCAACGGCTTAGACTTTTAGAAGTTAATGCACAATGAAATGCGACAGTCTACTCCTTGCTAATGGGGAGACTCTTTGCAATGTTGTGGTCATTACACGGAACCTGTCAAATTAGGTTTGTAGTATGGCTAGCCACCGGATGGCTCTGAATGCACTGTCCGTGTTGTACAATTTGGTAAACACTTTTGTTGTGCTATCAAATCGTTTGCTAATGACTACAGCAGATGAGCACTATATTTCTAATATAGCCAATTTATGTAGCTAACATGCATAACCATTTATATTAACCCTATATGTAACATTGTCTTTAAAAACCTGGTAAAGTGTCTGTGCGCAATGAAAACATTAAAGGAAACCACTATATATTCAAGAAGAGATCACCCATAAACACTTTTGGTCCTATATAGTTTTGATCTGCGTAATTACACTGTCGGAGATTGGTGCAAAAAAGATGATTCACTTCTGCTCTTTCGAATGGGCTCGTACGTTTCTAACAATACAACCACAGTATAATTTTGGATTTGAAAAACACTTCCAACAAGCTCTATTTCATGTATCATAGTTGAATGTGCCCTGGTGCATAATTATTTAGGCAATATGTTTTTATTTTATTTAACTAGGCAAGTCAGTTAAGAACAATTTCTTATTTACAATGACAGCCTTCTCCGGCCAAACCCGGACGACGCTGGGTCAATTGTGAGCCGCCCTATGGGACTCCCAAACATGGCTGTATGTGATACAGCCCGGGTTCGAACCAGGCACTAAAGTGACGCCTCTTGCACTGAGATACAGTGGCTTAGACTGCTGCGCCACTCGGGAGCCCAATTAAACATTTTTTTTTTTTATACTCTTTTTGCCATAGCCATCCAAGTGTTTGAAACGTGAGCTTGTCTGAGGTGTCTGTCTACGCTTGCTATCCATCAGCATGCCCAACATTTCGGGGTCGGGGCTTATTGAATGGTTAATTGACGCTTTTTAATTTTTTTTTACCATCAATGAATGTGACCTGAGATGACCTGTTAACACAAACCCACAGATATTGGCTGTTTAATCAATTAATCAAATGTATTTTTACATCAGCAGTTGTCCCAAAGTGCTTTTGCGCCAACCCCAGGGGCCAAAGGGCTTTCAGTCTCAAATGTCAGCCTTTTCTCTACACCGTATTACTTTGAAAGTAGTGCACGCCATAGATCTGACCATTCCATCACCTACACTAAATCTGACCATTCATGTCCTTATCTCATACTGAACATTTTACCATGTCAGTTTAGTTACTACATATCTGGGCGTCATTACATTCATTAGGCACAAAACGTAAGAAAATGACTGAAACAGGAAGGGTGCACTAATGAATATGAACCTGACCTGCTGTCTCTCCCCTCCCAGACGGCGTGTGTCCCAGCGTGGCCAGCCCCTTGGAGATGTACCTCATGTCAGAGCCCCCGGAGAGCATCACCTTCGACGACCCGTCTCTGGATGTCAACCTGCTGCTGAGGGTGCTGCACTCCATTAGTAGTTACTGGTTCTACCTGTACGACGTGAGTAGCCTGTTCTATCCTCCCTCCACCCCACAGATACTGGCTCAAACTTCACTAACTGACAAACATACTGGTCGAATCCCACATAGCACCCTGTAACCTTTTGTAGTGCGCTACTTTTGACCAGGTCCAAGAGAGTAGTCCACCATGTAGGGAACAAATTGCAATTTGGGACACAAGCCTGTAGGTCTGCCTCCAACAGATTCCGCTGTCTATCATACATGATCTACTTAATGCTAAATATGTCTTTGTTGTCTTTGTGGGCTTATAGGGGGTCAAACACAGTGTACCATCACTATAACTGTCTGCTAGCTAGACAGCCCTCTTAGTGCACACAGTTGCCCCCAAATAACTGTATCTTCAAACAATACCTAGCAGCCTGTGTCTGTCTCCCTTTGCATCAGAGGGGCAGAGGCACTGCGTTGTTGTAGTTCCAGTCGGCTGAGGTTGTTGTTTTTTTCAGAATGCTGTGTCTAAGGAGATCATCCCCACCAGTGAGTTCATCAACAGTAAGCTGACAGCCAAGGCCAACCGACAGCTGCAGGACCCTCTGGTCATCATGACCGGCAACATCCCCACCTGGCTCACAGAGCTTGGGAAGACCTGGTAACTCATCAGACTACTTTCCAGCTCATAACACCTACTGATTCAGAACACAAAGAAAGCTGCCTAGCTTTTGAATACTAGGCATTACTGGCCTAGTATTCAGTAATGCAATGTCCTCAAACTGCATGTCTAGACCAGGCTTGGGGACAATTTCAAATCAGGAAGTAAATTCCAATTTTCTCTTATAGGCACAAAATTAACCCCCACATAAGGAACTGTGTGTACACACACACTCACTAGTTTATTAGGTACTACACACCTTCCACGAAGACGGATTGAGTCACATGGCTAGCTACAATGCATTCAGAAAGTATTCGAACCCCTTGACTTTTTACACATTTTAAGTTTTCAGACCCTTTGCTATTAGACTCGAAATTGAGCTCCAGTGTGTCCTGTTTACGATCTTCCTTGATATTTGTACAACTTGATTTGGAGTGGTAAATTCAATTGATTGGACATGATTTGGAAAGGCACACACCTGTCTATATAAGGTCCCACAGTTGACAGTGCATATCTGAGCAAAAACCAAGCCATGATATCGAAGGAATTGTATGTAGAGCTCCGAGACAGGATTATGTCTAGGCTTAGATCTGGGGAAGGGTTCCAAAATATTTCTACAACATTGAAGGGCCCTGAGAACACAGTGGCCTCCTTCCATTTAAGAATGATGAAGTTTGGAACCACCAAGTCTATTCCTAGAGCTGGCCGGCCAAACTGAGCAATCAGGGGAGAATGGCCTAAGTCAGGGAGGTGACCAAGAACCCAGTGGTCACTGACAGCACTTCAGAGTTTCTCTGTGGGGATGGGAGAACCTTCCAGAAGGATAACATCTCTGAAGTACTCCACCACCTTTATGGTTGAGTGACCAGATGGAAGCCACTCCTCAGTAAAACGCACATGACAGCCTGCTTGGAACCAAAAGGCACCTGAAAGACTGTCAGACCATGAGAATCAAGATTCTCTTTTTTTTTATGAAACCAAGATTCAACTCTTTGACCTGAATGCCAAGCGGAATGTCTGGAGGAAATCTGGCAACATCCCTACAGTGAAGCATGATGGTGGCAGCATCGTGCTGTGTGGATGTTTTTCAGCAACATGGACTGGGAGACTAGTCAGGATCGAGGGAAAGATGAACGGAGCAAAGTACAGAGATCCTTGATGAAAACCTGCTCCAGAGTGCTCAGACTGGGGCGAAAGTTCACCTTCCTACAGGACAGCGACAAGTCTCTGAATGTTCTTGAGTGGCCCAACCAGAGCCCGGACTTGAACCCGATTGAACATCCCTGGAGATGTAATATTTCAGTTTGTAATTTTTAATACATTTGCTAAAATTGTTAAGCCTGTTTTTGCTTTGTCATTATGGGGTATTGTGTGAAGATTGTAGGGAAAAAATGATTTAATCAATTTTAGAATAAGGCTGTAACATAACAAAATGTGGGAAAAGTCAAGGGGTCTGAGTCAGAGGCTTTCAGTTTGTTTCGGTTGAACGTTATAATGGTCAAAACGAGTGACCTAAGCGACTGACCTGTGCCAGGTGCGCCGATCCAATATCTCAAACTCCCGCACTCCTCGGCTTTTCACACACAAGTCAGTGTCTAGGGTTTACTGAGAATGGTGCGACAAACAAAAAACATTGTCAGTGGCATTCCTGTGGGCGAAAACCTGTTGCGAGACGTAGAAGGAGGAGGGAAAGAATCTTGCAAACAGGCGGGCCACGAACAGACCAATAACAGCGCAGAACTGCATCTCACAATGCACAACTCGTAGATCCTTGTCACGGATGGGCTATCGCAGCAGACGACCACACCAGGTTCCACTCCTATCTGCAAAAAAACGAGAAGCGGCTCCAGTGGCCATGCGATCATCAACACTGGACAATTGAGGAGTGGAATAACATGTAACATGACAGCAAGTTCAATTTTCTTGAGTGGCCTGTGCAGTCCCCTGACCTCAATCCAATTTAGGATGAGATGGAACGGGCTGAGCGCAGCATGAATGTATCGCCATCCAATCTGCTGTAACTGCATGATGCTATCACATTAGCATGGACCAACATCTCTGTAGAACGTTTCACCTTGTAGAATGCCCCGCAGAATTCAGGCAGTTTTGGAGGCTATGGGTGGTCCGACCCAGTACTACACTGAATAAAAAATATAACGGCAACATGCAGCAATTTCAAAGGGTTACAATTCATATAAGGAAATCAGTCAACTGAGAAATGCATTAGGCCCTAATCTATTGATTTCACATGACTGGGAATACAGATGCAATTTTTGTTTTTTAAATTTATTTTCAGCTTATGAACAGGAGACCAACACTGTTGCGTTGTTTATTTTTGTTCAGTATAGATGGGTGTACCTAATAAACTGGCAGTGTGTGTATGTATATATATGCCATGTATTTTGACCAACTATTTCATTCACTCTCCCTCCTCCCCAGTCCCTTCTTCTTCCCGTTCGACACACGGCAGATGCTCTTCTATGTAACAGCGTTTGACCGTGACCGGGCCATGCAGCGCCTCCTCGACACCAACCCCGAGATCAACCAATCAGATTCTCAGGACAGCCGCGTGGCGCCCCGCCTCGACAGGAAAAAGGTGTTTGAAAATGTTAGAATGATGTTGGTGTAATGTCACAATCCGCTCAATGCATGCATTTCAAATGCCTTTCTGGAATAGGTTCAAGTATAGCAAAGAAGAGTGGATGTCCCCAATTACAATTATCCAGCCAGTTCATCTGCTTTTTGTATCCTGCCGACTCCTGTTTGTCTTGTCACTAACTCTTCCTTTCTGCTCGTCCCCCTCGGTCTCCAGCGAACGATAAACCGTGAGGAGCTGCTGAAGCAGGCGGAGTCAGTGATGCAGGACCTCGGCAGCTCCAGAGCCATGCTGGAGATCCAGTATGAGAACGAGGTACAGTATACGCATTCACACCCTCATTCAGAGCACTTCAATCACCTTCATTTTGAGTTTGTCCCTCTCATAAAAAGTAAGATACCGTGTCGTTTGGGGGATTACATTTTGAATATGGCCCTGGACTTATTGGATAGAAGCTCATCTCTTCCCTCTTTTCTTTCTTTCTTTCTCTCCCTCCCTCTTTTCCTTTTCTCTCTCCTCTTACTCGGCCTCGCTCTCTCCCTTCTTCCCCCCTATCCTTCTGTCAGGTGGGCACAGGGCTGGGTCCCACCCTGGAGTTCTACGCCCTGGTCTCCCAGGAGCTGCAGAGGGCCGACCTTGGGCTGTGGAGGGGTGAGGAGGTCACCCTGTCCAACCCCAAAGGTAACTTTCTACTCCAACCCTCTGGGGAATAGATTTGTCTCTAAATAGGAGCTCCTAAAAAATGTTTTAGTAGTGATTTCTGTAACAAATAAACTACTGTACAGAAATTTGATTTATTTTAGATATAAAGGCTCTCCTACAATTTTCCAAAATGCCACAACTGTTTAGTCACATCTTGCTGAGATATGGGCTCCTGAAGGGGACACCCACATTGGAACATCTCTTCCTCTCCCTAAATCTCCTCTCCTCTCCACTATCTTGATTTTTCTGTCTCCCAGGAAGCCAAGAAGGGACCAAGTACATGTTCAGCTCCCGAGGGCTGTTTGCCGTTCCCTTCGGCAGGACAACCAAACCGGCGCACATCGCCAAAATCAAGATGAAGTTCCGCTTCCTGGGCAAGCTGATGGCCAAGGCCATAATGGACTTCAGACTGGTAAACCGTACCACTTTGTTGTACCTTGGACCAGTCTCTGTAGTCTCCAATGCCAATGCTTCTAGACCTTCTATTTAGTCCTTTTGGAGTGGTTTTTAACACTTGCATTACTTGACTTAAGCCCTGTTTGCTGGGTTTGCAGGAATAAAGTTGGGTGATGTAACTCTCCTCTTCTACAGCCCTCATACATGCTTTCACCTTTCAAGCAGAGTTTTACGTTTACCAGAACCTCTCAGTGGGGAGCCCTCTGCTGAACTAACGCCTCTGTCTCCTCTCCACTCCCTCCCAGCTGGACCTGCCTCTGGGGCTGCCCTTCTACAAGTGGATGCTGCGGCACGAGACATCCATCAGCTCCCACGACCTGGTCAACATCGACCCGGGCGTGGCCAAGTCCATCCAGCACCTGGAGGATATCATCCGCCAGAAGAAGAGGCTGGAGCAGGACCTCTCCCAGGTCAGTCCCCGATATACACAACCTCCCCAGACGCAGCTAATGGCCCCTCCCTATCAGATTGCCGATGCTCCTCCATGTTACGTTCCCCATATTAATAAAAGGCCTGTTTCCTCCATGTGTGTCTCCTAGACAAGGGAGACCCTGCAGCAAGCTCTGGAGAGTCTCAACATGAACGGCTGCTCTGTGGAGGACCTGGGCCTGGACTTCACCCTGCCTGGTTTCCCCAACATTGAGCTGAAGAAGGGGGGCAAGGATGTCCCTGTCACCATCTACAACCTGGAGGAGTACCTCAGGGTGGGTAGCTCGCACACATCAGGGCTCCTACATATAGACTCTCCACACCACCTGACCGTTGGTCCTCTTCTCTCTACAGCTGGTGGTCTACTGGACGATGAACGAAGGCGTGTCCCGGCAGTTTGAGTCTTTCAGGGAAGGGTTCGAGTCGGTCTTCCCCCTGCATCACTTGCAGTATTTCTACCCTGAAGAGGTGAGTCCGGCTTATCGCTAATCCCAAGAAACAATGATTTATTTCGCTGTTCTGTTTGTCTTCAGGGTGTCAAGTTGCTAACCCCCTCTATGCTCTCCCATCCACCTGTAGTTGGATCAGCTGCTTTGTGGCAGCAAGTCCGAGACCTGGGACGTCAAGACCCTGATGGAGTGCTGTCGTCCTGACCACGGCTACACGCATGACAGGTCAGCGACCAGACCTACATTGAGTGTCATGTTTAGGACTTGCCAGAGTGCAGTGGTTTGATGTGTTGTCTGTTTCTCTCCACAGTCGTGCTGTTGGGTTCCTGTTTGATGTGCTCAGTAGTTTTGACGCAGAGCAGCAGAGACTCTTCCTGCAGTTTGTCACAGGAAGCCCCAGGCTGCCTGTTGGAGGTGAGTGATCAGGGACACCTACACACATTCACTCACCATACACACTTGAAGAATTGTTGTGCCTCGAAGATGCGTGGGTCCCGTTCTCTGACTTTGTGGATTGAACAAGCCCATACTTTGGGTGCAATGTTTTCTGACTGCGGAGCATTTTAACTTAGGCTGCAGTCATGTCGCGCCCTCATGCACTTAGTAAAGAAATGAACGGGACACCGCTCACCCTACTGGAAACCCACACAAATAGGCATGAACACCATAGACCTCAAGGACAGAGAATGGGACGAGGCAAAAGGCATATTAAGTAGGTCGACAGACGAAATCCAAACATGGCTCTGTTTTGATCTGATTCTGAGCATGCAACCTCTCCTCCAGGTTTCCGTAGTCTGAACCCGCCGCTGACCATTGTGCGGAAGACTTTTGAGTCAACGGAGAACCCGGACGACTTCCTGCCCTCGGTAATGACCTGCGTCAACTACCTGAAGCTGCCCGACTACTCCAGCATCGAGATCATGCGCAAGAAACTGTTGATTGCGGCCCGAGAGGGCCAGCAGTCCTTCCACCTGTCCTGATCTCGCGGTCTCTCCCATTCAAAATGCCTTCTACAGCAAACCGACGTAATCATGACTTCCTTCTAGTTTTTTCTTTTTGTAATCACCTACATCAAGGCAAAATGTGTACAGCCTTCTTGTTAGAGAACGCAGCTTGCAGAAATTAAAAAAGGACTTGATATATATTTGCTGCCCCTGTCTCTCCTACAAAGGCGTTACATGACTCGCAGAACAAAAAATAAATAAAACTGCGAAAAAATTATATCAGTAGTTGAGTAATGTTTAAAAAGAAAAAAGAAAAAAAATGTGGGTGACATTTTAAATGCATTGCTGTGTGATATTTAAAGGGATGTTTCTTCTCCAGAGTGGTGAATGACATCACTGTGGTGGGGAGGGGAGGTCCATTGAGCAAGCTAGGTTCACTTTAGCTCCAAAGATAATTTGTACAGAAAAATTTGCAGACTTTGCTCATTCTACACATTTGATAGAATAGCTCTTTGTTCTCGTGTCTCCTTTCCCCTTCAGTTTGTCTGTTTGCATTCTGTTCTCGTGTATTATACGGCCCCAATTTGTTGCATTTTGGTTCTGCTTTTCCCCCCTCTCTGTGTTTTTGCTTATACATTTTTTGGAAACGAGAGTTGCAGTTGGTTGACTGTGGGTAGTGATAAGAGCGTAGTACCTACTCTTTATTTTTTTTTCCTAAATTGAAATAGTTTTTCTGGCCTACAATTACAGAGCTTCAGCTCAAACGTTATAAGAGTTATCCAATGTGTTGGACTTTTATTTTTGCCCTCACTTTGATGGAGTAGTAGTGTGTCTCAGCTGGACCCTGAGGGAGTGCCCTCTGGGAAGACTGATTGTCTGGGCCTTGCGCCGAGCCGCCACCCCCAATCCCTGTTGTAGCCGAGAGCACACATTTGGCTGGACTCATTTCATGGCCAGAAAGCATTTCAAGTTCATTTATGGAATAAGAGTTTATATGCAGTTTGACGCCCGGTTTGAGGTGGATGTCTGCTTTACCTTTTTTAATTTTCAATTTTTTTTTCTTGCTGTAGTTAATTTTTTTGGCTGCTGGCTTGGAACAAACCGTGGTGTGCACCTGCAGTCTGTGGCCAGGGGAGGGCCCCACTCTGCTCTCCTGGCCTGATCGTTCATGTGCTGGTTTCTAAGATCTGCAATAATTTACTGCATCAGGTTCATGTTTTTACCTGAACATAAAATAAAGTAACTGTTTGACTCATCTGTGTTGTCTTTATTTAATCCATCCTCCTGTTTGTTTTTATCCTCCATTCTGTTGTTTTGACTGACGGGTATAATCCTAGAGGGGATCAATGGGAGTAGGAGTTGCTTGATTCATAACATGTCTGATTATATATTTTATATGAGCAGCTGATTACCACAGACCCTACCAATTTAGATGTCATGGTTTATTAAGAGTAGTACTTGAAGGATTGATGTTTCTGTGACTGGTGGACAAAGCCCTTATGTATCAACTGCGTGGATGAAGTAAACACCACAATTTACTTTGAAAGGACCGAGTCATTCTAAAGAACTCATCCCTCTTTTTTTTAACCATTGTTAATGTTCTGAGAGGGATATGGATTTGGTCATGACAATTGAGATATACAGTATAGTTTGGTGGCACCTATATTTGTCCTATTTTATATATGTAAAAGGTTATACTAATAGTGTGAATTGGAAATGCATTTTTTGTTATCTCAACTTTGCCTGAGACACCCTCAGAGTAGGGTCACGGCCAGGGAGATGCTAGGGGACAGGCAGAGAGGTGGTCTTGAATGTCATCTCTGGCGGAATTTATTTTCCTTTCCTACCCAAGGAGGCTGTTTAACATCTTCCCTTATAAAAAAGGATTGCAGTCAGCGTGCAGAACACTGTTGCATAACTGGGGCGGCAGGTAGACTAGTGGTCAGAGCGTTGGGACAGTAACCAAAAAGTTGCTGGATCGTTCTGCCCCTGAACAAGGCAGTTAACCCACTGTTCCCCGGTAGGCCCTCATTGTCAATAGGAATTTGTTCTTAACTGAAAGGTAACATAAAATAACTAGGTAGAGTGCAGTATGCTGCAAATATTGCATCCAAAATAAATGTTTACTGCAGTGCAGGTTAACTGCAATTACTCTGATCAAATACCATAGTTGACTGCAGTTACATTTTTTTGGGGGAGGGGTAACTGGGTAGTGGGGGTTTGGAGATGCTGCAAAGGCGTATAGGGTTCACTGCTGTGTGCCCCCAGTTTCACATGCAGCGCACAACTCAACTCTGCCTTAAGTTTGGCATATATTCTTACGAAAAGGAGATAATGTAGAAGAAATGTCTTTGTCAAATCAAATTTGATTAGTCACATGCGCCGAATACAACTGGTGTAGGTAGACCTAGAGTGAAATGCTTACTTACAATCCACTAACCAACAATGCAGTTAAAAAATAAAAGTCCAAAGTAATTAAAGAACAGCAGTAAAATAACACTAGCAAGACTACAGTGGGGCAAAAAAGTCTTTAGTCAGTCACCAATTGTACAAGTTTTCCCACTTAAAATGTAATTTTCATCATAGGTACACTTCAACTATGACAGACAAATTTATTTTTAAATCCAGAAAATCACAATGTATGATAAATTTTTTTTACCCCTTTTTCTCCCCAATTTTGTGGTATCCAATTGTTTTTTAGTAGCTACTATCTTGTCTCATCGCTACAACTCCCGTACGGGCTCGGGAGAGACGAAGGTTGAAAGTCATGCGTCCTCCGATACACAATCCAACCAAGCCGCACTGCTTCTTAACACAGCGCGCATCCAACCCGGAAGCCAGCAGCACCAATGTGTCAGAGGAAACACCGTGCACCTGGCAACCTTGGTTAGCGCGCACTGCGCCCGGCCCGCCACAGGAGTCGCTGGTGCGCGATGAGACAAGGACATCCCTACCGGCCAAGCCCTCCCTAACCCGGACGACGCTAGGCCAATTGTGCGTCGCCCCACGGACCTCCCGGTCGGTTACGACAGAGCCTGGGCACAAACCCAGAGTCTCTGATGGCACAGCTGGCGCTGCAGTACAGCGCCCTTAACCACTGCGCCACCCAGGAGGCCTACATTGTAGGATTTTTTGGGAATTTATTTTCAAATTATGGTGTTAAATAAGTATTTGGTCAATAACAAAAGTTTATCTCAATACTTTGTTATATACCCTTTGTTGGCAATGACAGAGGTCAAACGTTTTCTGTAAGTCTTCACAAGGTTTTCACACACTGTTGCTGGTATTTTGGCCCATTCCTCCATGCAGATCTCCTCTAGAGCAGTGATGTTTTGGGGCTGTTGTTGGGCAACGCGGACTTTCAACTCCCTCCAAAGATTTTCTATGGGGTTGAGATCTGGAGACAGGCAAGGCCACTCCAGGACCTTGAAATGCTCCTTATGAAGCCACTACTTTGTTGCCCGGGCAGTGTTTTTGGGATCATTGTCATGCTGAAAGACCTACGTTTCATCTTCAATGGCCTTGCTGATGGAAGGAGGTTTTCACTCAAAATCTCACGATACATGGCCCCATTCACTCTTTCCTTGACACGGATCAAGTCGTCCTGGTCCCTTTGCAGAAAAACAGCCCCAAAGCATGATGTTTCCACCCCCATGCTTCACAGTAGGTACGGTGTTCTTTGGATGCAACTCAGCATTCTTTGTCCTCCAAACACGACGAGTTGAGTTTTTACCAAAATGTTCTATTTTGGTTTCATCTGACCATATGACATTCTTTCAATCTTCTTCTGGATCATCCAAATGCTCTCTAGCAAACTTCAGACGGGCCTGGACATGTACTGGCTTAAGCAGGGGGACACGTCTGGCACTGCAGGATTTGAGTCCCTGGCGGTGTAGTGTGTTACTGATGGTAGGCTTTGTTACTTTGGTCCCAGCTCTCTGCAGGTCATTCACTAGGTCCCCCGTGTGGTTCTGGGATTTTTGCTCACCGTTCTTGTGATCATTTTGACCCCACGGAGTGAGATCTTGCGTGGAGCCCCAGATCGAGGGAGATTATCAGTGGTCTTGTATGTCTTCCATTTCCTAATAATTGCTCCCACAGTTGATTTCTTCAAACCAAGCTGCTTACCTATTGCAGATTCAGTCTTCCCAGCCTGGTGCAGGTCTACAATTTTGTTTCTGGTGTCCTTTGACAGATCTTTGGTCTTGGCCATAGTGGAATTTGGAGTGTGACTGTTTGAGGTTGTTGACAGGTGTCTTTTATACTGATAACAAGTTCAAACAGGTGCCATTAATACAGGTAACGAGTGGAGGACAGAGGAGCCTCTTAAAGAGGAAGCTACAGGTCTGTGAGAGACAGAAACCTTGCTTGTTTGTAGGTGACCAAATACTTATTTTCCACCATAATATGCAAATAAATTCATTAAAAATCCTACAATGTGATTTTCAGGATTTTTTTTCTGATTTTGTCTGTCATAGTTGAAGTGTACCTATGATGGAAATTACAGGCCTCTCTCATCTTTTTAAGTGGGAGAACTTGCACAATTGTTGGCTGACTAAATACTTTTTTGCCCCACTGTATATACATACACCTGTTCAGAGTCGATGTGCGGGGGCACCGGTTAGTTGAGGTAAAATGTACTTGTAGATAGTTATGGGTAACCATTTGATTAGATGTTCAGGAGTCTTATGGCTTGGGGGTAGAAGCTGTTTAGACCTAGAATTGGCACTCCAGTGCTACTTGCCGTGCAGTAGCAGAGAGAACAGTCTATGACTAGGGCGGCTGGAGTCTGACAATTTTTAGGGACTTCCTCTGACACCGCCTGGTATAGAGGTCCTGGATGGCACGAAGCTTGGCCCCAGTGATGTACTGGACCGTTCGCACTACCCTCTGTAGTGCCTTGCGGTCGGGGTTGAGCAGTTGCCATACCAGGCAGTGATGTAACCAGACAGGATGCTCTCGATGGTGCACCTTTTGAGGATCTGAGGACCCATGCCAAATCTTTTCAGTCTCCTGACGGGTAATGGGTTTTGTTGTGCCCTCTTCACAACTGTCTTGGTGTGCTTGGACCATGTTAGTTTGTTGGTGATATGGACACCAAGGAACTTGAAGCTCTCAACCTGCTCCACTGCAGCCCCGTCGATGAGAATGGGGGCATGCTCGGTCCTCCTTTTCCTGTAGTCCACAATCAACTCCTTAGTCTTGGTTACGTTGAGGGATAGGTTGTTATTCTGGCACCACCCGGCCAGGTCTCTGACCTCCCTATAGGCTGTATCGTCGTTGTCGTGATCAGGCCTACCACTGTTGTGTCATCGGCACTTAATGATGGTGTTGGAGTTATGCCTGGCCATGCAGGCATGAGTGGACAGAGAGTACAGGAGGAGACTGAGCACGTACCACTGAGGGTCCCCCGTGTTGAGGATCACCCGGGTGAATGTGTTGTTACCTACCCTTACCATCTGGGGGCGGCCCGTCAGGAAATCCAGGATCCAGTTGCAGAGGGAGGTGTTTAGTCCCAGGGTCCTTAGCTTATGCCAAATGATGTCACTGAATTGCCAAAGCATACTTTAAAAAAGAACCAAACCTTTTCAGATTTTGTAAATGTGTATCCCTGTAACTCCTGCCTGTAATTTCACTGTTTTCATGCACATGCATATTGCACGCCCCATCTACATCCTACTTAGGCCCAGTGGATATGTATTGTGTGTGAGGGGCCGAGTCCAGTCAGCTAGCAGATAAGTTGGCTTCAGCACAGTACCTGGCTCTCTGTGAGATGAGTAAAGTGGTTGAGCTGACAGATTTACTTGCCTGTGTGAAGACTCATTATGGAAATGGGAGAGTTGGGACTCGGGTGGGCTGACGGGCTATTAACGACCACCGTGCTTCATATCGACCACACCGCATGGTCACATGATATGGCGACAGAGTCACTTTCTGAGGTAGCTGCCTGCAAAGGCTTTTTACTTACCGAAATGAAGGTCATGAATCATACCAACCTTATGAGATTCAATTCAGGTAGATTCAATTCAGGTAGATTCAATTCAGATAGAGGGAATATTTATTGTACTTATTATGGCACCCTATTACCTACATAGCGCACAACTTTTGACCAGAGCCCATAGGCCACTATAAGTAGTAGGAGGGTGCCATTTGGGACACAATCTTAGTCTTTGGGGAACGGTTCAGTTAGGCTTCTAAAACTCCTGAAAACTCCTGATTGAGAAAATTCTCATAACCTGTCTGTTATATTTATTATGCAAATGTATTTATTTTGATTCTTGTAACTTGCTAAGGTTTTATTACTCCATGAAGAGTAGAGCCATTCATAGGCCGAGTTTGGTGGATGAGCATGGTGAGAGGTACAGTAGTTCATGAACTGACCTCTGGGCTCACCTCTGAAGGTGATGGAGAGACACAATAGTCACAGACATTACAGCTATAATGACTGTCAAGTGTTCAGGTACCTAGGGATCGCCATGGGAACGAACTGGTTGCTGAGTAATTGAGAGTATTTGAAGAGAGGGGGTATTGTTTGGATTTTTGCTCGGATTGCTTTTTTCAGTACACATTTTTTCTTTTCCTTTTTCATACAATACAAAACGGAAACATTCAATAGACAACATACAGACGAACACAAACATCAACGACATCACACCTGCCCAGACCCACCTGTTCTCACCCCTATCTCCAGTGCCTGCACTTCTCTCCACCACGTCCTCAAATTGCGTTCCTCTTCGTCGCCCACGCTCTTTCAATATTTAGATAATAAAGCATATGATTTTTCCATTGTCTTAACGATGGAGGATTGGTTGATTCCCAGTTTTTAAGTATCAGATTTTTCAGGATAATTGACAAGAGTATCGTTCAACCCGATGGGTATCTCACTGCACCCTCATGTGATGTCTTGCAATATGCAGACATACAGATTAAAAGCACATTTACTTTGTAATACTTCTGACAGCCAACTTTCTAACTCCGCCCATAGCTTTTGGACTTTATAGCATTCCCAGAATGCATGGATTATTGAGTCATTGTGACTGTTGTGACTGTTGCTGTGCTGTAGAGTTTGAGA
Source organism: Oncorhynchus clarkii lewisi (assembly GCF_045791955.1). NCBI lineage: Eukaryota > Metazoa > Chordata > Actinopteri > Salmoniformes > Salmonidae > Oncorhynchus > Oncorhynchus clarkii. The sequence continues at coordinate 12,425,243 of NC_092170.1, forward strand.
ATTGTCTCTTGTATAATACTGGATTAAGGGAACATTTTCATTAAGTGTCATTTCGTTTGTTATGTTCCAACAATCCCTCCATCTTGTGCCAATATTTTTTTTAAGTATTGGTTCCAGTAGTTCATATTTTTAGTTTCCGTGATGGATTGTAGCTCCATGTTGCTCCAATGTAGCAGATGGGAATGTGTCCCCACTTGCTCTGCTGAATGTCTCTTATGTGGTGCAGTTTTAGTGCTTTGAAAAGCACATACTTTGCAACATTCCAAATGTGAATTGTGACCAGATTTATTTAGCTGAAACTTTGGGGTAAAACTAGTAGAAATGGGTATGCCAGGTCCAAGGAGAGGGTATGAATGATGACACTGTGTGTGTGCGTGCTTCCATGTGCATGTGTGCTCGCAACTGTGTGTTTGTATGTGTGCGTGCAGGAGATAGGGCGAGAGAAAGACTGTCGTCATCTGTCGTCACAATGAATCAGAGCGATGGCGGGAGCTAGCCCCCTCCTCAGTCTCCTCGCCAGCCAGTCAGCTCGCTTGCTCAGTCGCAGTGCACACAGCCAGTCTACAGCATCCCTACCAGCCTGCCTCTCACACTCACACACTCTCCATTCAGCTCCCTCACCCACAAACACAGATAGCAGAGCGACCAGCAGCTTACTCACTGAGCCAGAGCTAAGAGGAACAGAGAGCGCAGAGAGGGAGTGACAAATAAGGTTTATACGTACATAAGAGAAGATGAGGATGCCTGTGGCCGCGCAGCGCCCCCTCTACCTCCTCCTGCTTCTGCTGAGTGCCGGGGGTGGGGGTTTCTCCTCCCCCCTTGATCTGGAGCCCCCTGCTCCGGAGACGGCTGCCCCGGCTGAGGCTGACCCCACCCAGGCCACTCCCCTGCCTGACCCCTGCGAGGGACGGCCCTGTCTCAACGGAGGTGCCTGCTCGGCCCAACCCTCCGACCCGGAGACAGAGGACACTCTGCCCAACACCTGGGCTTACAGCTGCACCTGCACCTCCGGCTTCTCCGGACGCAACTGTGAGGTGAGCCTGACCCACCTGCCTGTACCCGTCTGTCTGTCTGTCTGATATTATCCTGCTTGGTTCTATTATATTTGGACTGTTGATATCGATACAACATAATCTGCACTTCTCTTTCTCTCTTCTCCCTTGAAGATTTTTAAGGATTTTTTTAGGTTTTTAATGGCAGCATGTGCTGTGAGCGAGATGTGAAGAGGAGTGTTGCGTTGCTGTGGCAACAGGAGTAGAGAAGAGTAGCGGAGTAGGAGACAACCAAGCGTCACAGGCTGAGCAGGATTATCCTTGAGTTGTTCATAGTTAGAGGCATGTGGTTCATCAGCCTGAAAACTGATGATGTCAATGAAATATATTGAAATACAATATTCTGTGTATTTGTGTGTGTGTGTGTTTGGTTCACCAGGATAGTAAAACAAGGAAAATTCTGACATTTCATTGTTCGACACAAGGAGAAAGTCAATTTTAGGCTTAAAGGTTAAGTTTAGAGTTAGGTTTAGGGGTTTGGGGTTAAGGTTAGGTTTAGCGTTAGGTTTAAGGAAAATAGGATTTTGAATGAGAATCAATTATTTGGTCCCCACAAGGATAGTAAAACAAACATGTGTGTGTGTGTGTGAGAGAGAGAGAGAGAGAGAGAGAGAGAGAGAGAGAGAGAGAGAGAATTGGGTTTTGGCCCTCCTTGAATTTTGTGACGATTCCTCACATCAGCGAGAAAATAACTTGACCAGTTATTCGAACAACTTTACCATCTTTGCCAGTGGTAGAGGTGATGCGCTTGAATAAATGACACGTCTGAGTGAATGACCTGAATGGTTGGGCTTTTTTCCTATGGAAAAGTCCAATTTCCTTGCTTCACATACCACTTGTCAGAATGACCTAAATAGCAGAACGTGTTTGGCATTTCAATCCTACCTAACCCAGTTCTGTGTAGTATTCCTCAAGGAAACTTAGCCTCAGAGTTGACTCAACTAATCACTGCATGTAGTGAATACTGCAGGAGTTACAGTAGCAATAGGATTCAGTCTGTGAGGCCTCTGACTCATTCTGGTGTAAGAGAGTGCATCCACAAACGACAAACAGCAGCCAGCGTCATTGTATCTCATAACCAAACTACCAAGGTGACTCAGGGACCTTATTACTATCTCCTTGGCTGTCCTTGTTTCCTACTCCTGGAATAGAAATGGAGCATCAGGGCATCAGCTGCCGTTTGTTACTGTCACAACCACTCCGCTCCTCCACGCCACAGGCCCGCCACTGCCAGCCTATGAGAGCCACTCTTTGGGGAGTAATTGATTTTTCTTTCCCCTTCCCATTCATCCCCTCCTTCTCCATGGCAACTTGAGTAGCAGTCAATAGGGATTCGGTAAGCAACCTGTTTTGTCGGTGGGACACACGCAGTCATTGTAAATAAGAATTTGTTCTTAACTGACTTGCCTAGTTAAATATATATATATATATAAACCATCATGTCTCATCCTGAACTGGTTCAGATGGGAGCTATGGAAAGACTGGGTATCTAATCTAATCTAGTTTAATCTAATTAAACCAGTCCATTTTCACAAATCAAGCACAGAGAAGCTGTGCTGGCCTGGCCAGGATATGCATACACCATAGTTGCTGGAATCGTACTGGAAAGGACAATGTTTTAAATAAGATATCCGAGCCAGCACAGTATGGTTCAGGTCGGCCATATAGTGTGAATCAAGTGTTCAGTAGTTGTTTGTTTACCTGAACCTCTACCCACTCTAGTCTGTACTTATAGCTATTACCTGGTCCAATAGGGATTGCTTCTTGTCGCCAGGTGAGATTTCTCCTGCTTGTGTATCCGTAAGTTATTTGCCCATGAGTCTCCAGGGCCATGGCTTATTCATTAATGAAAGACCGGTTGTGCTCTGATAGATGTGCAAAGATCCTCTACAATCAGGTTGCGTGTCAGTGTCAGGGACTCTGTAGAGTGTATCACTCCCTAAAGACGAGCACACAAGCAGCTCTTATTGGATTGGTCAGCCTTTCAGCATTATGAGACACTGAATAGTGAATTGTTGAGCTGGGTACACTTAATCTCATTGCCCCAGCATTTTGTGTTTACCATTACAAAGTATACCTCTCTATGAGTATTTTGTGTTTACCATTACAAAGAATACCTCTCTACGAGTATTTTGTGTTTACCATTACAAAGTATACCTCTCTATGAGGTCACTCACTTCCAATGATTCCTAGCAAGGATTTTGTTTGAGCTCTGCACTTTTCTGAAGATTGTGTGGAGGCTTCTCATTAATGGAAACTGTTTGAGCTGGTTCCAGTGGCAGGTGGCTCTATTTACCAAGAACCACTAGTTAAGGGTGTTGTGTATCACGGCTTTGAATGTTTTCTGAATCTCGAAGTTGAGAGGAGTTTGTGCACCCTACATTCTTAAAAAAAAGGGTTCCAAAACAGTTCTTTGGCTGTCCACAAAGGATAACCTTTTTTTTGGTTCCAGGTAGAACCCTTTTGGGTTCCATGTAGAACCCTCTGTGGAAAGGGTTTTATATCGAACCCAAAAGGGTTCTACCTGGAACCAAAAAGGGTTCTTCAATGGATTCTCCTATGGGAACAGCCAAATAACCCTTTAGGTTATAGATAGCACCCTCCCAGCACCCATAATGGCTCCTTGCTGCTCCTCAGTCCCCCTCACCACCAGGGGGGGGGGGGGGGGGGGGTCACTCAGTCCCCCTCAATCCCCTCTCCTATGCACAGGGTCCTGCAGAATACTAACATCTGGGATACTAGGAGAAGGGACTGTCCCATAGTGAGTGGTGGTTTTGATCTGCTTGTGCAGAGTCTCTGGGCTGCTGCAGATACAGAGCTACGGCATATTTTCTAGCGTTTCAGCACCATCCGGTTAAGGAGAGCTCAAGATGCATCGCCACACAGCCCTTTGGTCTTGGTCTGAGCTGCTTTGATATCCCCTGCTTTTTAGGGAAGCAGAAAGATAGAAGCCACAAGGAATATGGTAATACCCACACAGCTTTTTATCCGAAAACTGCAGAGGGAGTACTCATGACAGCATTTACATGATCATTGCAGTATCGTCGAGAGACTGGCACAGGGAATGTACGGTGTTGTGTTTTGGGAGACGGCGTCATCTTTATCATCAGATCATAATGTTTGGATTAGAATTGATGTCGTTTTATTCCAGTGCTGACAAGCCAGATAAGACTGCTTGCGGTCTGAGAGAGAATCAACAGGTTGAACAGGAACTCACTCTCTCCCCCTGCTAGTCAACTGTGATCTGTGTGTGTGCGTGCGTGCTTGTGTGTAAAGGTTGGATGTGTGGAGAGTCAGTGCAAACAGTCTCTAAAGGAGTCAGTATGATTCAGCTTGGCTGGCACCTAGCCGAAGTCGGATAGGCGAACCGAACAAGAGTGATCGCATACTCCCTTAAAATACCTTTGCTTGGAAAACCAGAGACGCCGTAGCCAGTATACACTAGTCAGAATTAATCTAAGATAACTCAAGAAATCTGTCATTCATTTTGAAGTTTTTGCCGAGTATATCTTGGTCGCGCAATTTTACATCTAACGAATATGTTTGGTGCAGTATTACTCAATGAAGAAATGTTCATGAAAACAAGCCGTCTCTCTTTGAATGACATTGAAGAATCCCTACTGTAGACCAATCACTGACGAAGGGGCGAAGACTTCGGCTACCGACTTCGTATACCAACTTCGGCTATCGACTTCGTAACCCACTTCGTATACCGACTTCTGCTTGCCTCTAGAATAAATGTTGTGTGCCCGAACAGCCCAAAGAAAACTTACCATAGTCCAAAACTAACAGAAATGTCACAAAATTTCGCCATAATATATGCACAAACTCTTCCAACCTGCTTCAGCTGGGAAGCATGTGGACACCTTAGGGGCACGCATTTATGGGGGGACCGCGTGTTGAGGGTCAGCGTGGTGGAAATGTTGTTACCTACCCTCACCACCTGGGGTCTGCCCGTCAGGAAGTATAGGATCCAGTTGCAGAGGGAGATTTCAGACCCAGGGCCCTGAGCTTAATGACAGTATTCCTCTTATCCAGGTGGGATGGGGCAGAGTGCTGCGCAATGGCGATTGCATCACCCATGGATCTCTTTGGGTGGTATGCAAGTTGTAGTGGGTCCACGGTGTCAGGTAAGGTTGATCTATACAGTCCTAGTATCCCCCTGAACATTAGCAGCAGGGAGTATGAGTCCTACTGTCTGCAAGGCAGACAGCTGCAGACTGACAGTTCTGGACTGAAACACCTCATTCTGCAGCCCTGCAGCTCTGCAGACGGTCTCCTCCTGTCACTCACCCATTTGTCCTACAAGAAATAGAACAGCAGCATGGAACATTCTAGACTACAGCACCCCTTGGGTATTCTACTCTCCTTGTCTCGCTCTCTACATTTTCTTCCTTTCATTTCCTCTCTCCCTCTTGCCCTCTTTATCTGAGTTTTATCTCACTCTGAAGTATCTTATCCCCTATTTTTTTCTCTCAGCCTTGTTTGTTCAGTTTGGCATAGAAGAAGCTCGTATTTTAGTGAGTCATTTCTCTATACATCCTGGTAGCCTAGCGAATGTGCAGATCAGAAAAAATGATGTTGTTAATGCTAATTTCGAAAAATATACATACCAACAATCTGTCACCGAATACGATGAATGACCTTTTTTAGCCATCATCAATCATTTCATATTCAGTGTGATGTCCTCTCAATCTGATGTTGCCCATATTTCTCTGAAGAGAGCGCTCACTCTGCCAATTGCCTTGCTCATTTCCACATCACACATCACCTGCCCTTTTGATCTTGAGGAAACGTTGTGGCTGAGAGAGGTCTATGCATATAGATATGGCCAATATGGCCTTCATTGCCAACCTTAATAGGCTCTGTGAAGTTGTGCTACAATAAGCCAAATCTAACCTGGCAACCTCACAACCCATCCCAATATGACCTGGTTGCCAGACTATTATTCCATGACAAACGTTAGGGAATTTGGCTAAAAGCTCCAGCTGATCTGGAACTCAGACACCACCCTATCCTTTCTAGTCTCATCCTTTATTGGTGCTGTTGTCAGGTCAATGTCAGTTCGGGTGCGGGATGGAGGAGGACTGGAGAGAAGATGACTCTTTTTGTCTGTTGTCACAGGACACAGAGATGTGTCTTTTTGCTCTGTCCTAGATAGAGAAAGGCTCTTTTGCCTGGTGTGTTTAGGTTTCTGCTCTGTCTGTCCTAAGTGCTATTTATATCCTCTACGGCCCTAGGCTTTGCGTCACAAGGCTGGGGGTAAAACGCATGCTGCTCTTACTTAGCAAGTACTCACCCTTTACCATCATGGTCATTAGTATACATGCCTCCTAATAATCATCAGTCATATTGTGTTTACCTGTGTGTGTGTGTGCGTGCGTGCGTGCGTGCGTGCGTGCGTGCGTGCGTGCGTGCGTGCGTGCATGCATGCGGAGACTGATACCACCAGCGAGTGTGTGTCATCCTCACCTGTACTTTTGCCCTTCGTTCATCCCGGGGAGGGTGTCTCTTAGCAACAGTGCAGCCAAATCTGCCTGCCGTCTCCACTGAGTTATAGCTTACACACACAGAAACATAGACAGGCATGCAGACACACACACACACACACACAGATCTGAGCTGATGACAGTTTATCAGTCAACATAATAGCATTTAATGAGGCGGTGTGGGATGATACCCAGTATGTTCTGTGTATTGGAGTACGTCCTGAACAGCTTTGCTGAGTCCCTGAGACACTAAACGGGGGCTTAATCTAAAGGAGGCCTGTTGTTTTACCTCAGATACCAAACACTCCATCTGCGGTGTCCATGGCAGACGATGAAAGAGGCCTAATGAGGAGACAGACACTAATATATATGCCGTGTAGCAGACGTTTTTAATGCAAAATGGCTTACAGTCGTACGTGCCTACATTTTACATATGGATGGCCCTGGGAATTGAACTCACAACCCTGACGTTGTTAATGCCATGCGCTACCAACTGAGCCATACAGGATCACAAGGACAAGCAGGCAGACATATACAGAACGGCACTGTTGTTCATCTGAAGTTCTTTATCTGATTGGTATCATCCAAAATGACACGTTCATCCAACCTATTCTATTGAATTAGTCTGAAATCAAATCATGAATTTGACAGATCAATGTGATCTCTCTCAGAAGAGTTGGAGAAGTGGCCTGTTGGCGGTGTGGCCTTCAGGTTGTTCTTTTTGGCCACCAGTATGTGGTGGCAGAATTTGCGTTGAGCCATTGTAGCTTCTCAAGGGACATGTTCTGCGTTGGACTGTGATGTCCTGCCTTTCATAGACTCCTGGTATGTCTGCACTCTAACACAAGGCCTTTGTGTCCCGGAACTGTTGCTTGTATAAAATAACTGTTGTGTAAACAATATGATTGTATTATTACCTCCAACTACATAAGTGTAACCGTTTATTCATTGCGTTCTTCCCTGTGAAGTCAAAGATAGATCTCCCCTGCAGCTGCTTGATTCAATATTTTACTATTATATCATTATATAGTCTCTGCCTTCATCTTTGGATCGAATCTTCAACAAGAGACAGTGAATGTCATTCCAGGTAATGTGATCTGTTTTTGTGTTCTTTTTCATGATTATATGTGAATCTTAAATTATATCTGCATAAACACTGTGATGCTGAAGAGCCTGGGAAGGTTTCAACTGATGAGCTGGTCAACATCTGGTTACAATGTTGTAACCAGTTAATATGTAAAGAAGGTGTTTGGAGTCATTATTTCATGTTATGGAACAAACTTAATATCTTGATTAACAGGAAATTGATTTCATCGCTTGTAATCTCAAGAAATTGGTTGGATAATTCCAAAGTGAAACATCTACTTGAGTTGTGTATATAAAGTACCAGTCAAAAGTCTGGACACACCTACTCATTCAAGGGTTTTTCTTAATTTTTTAATATTTTCTACATTGTACTATAATAGTGAAGACTCTATGAAACTCTATGAAATAACACATGTGGACTCCTGTAGTAACCAGCCATAAACAGCCACCACTAACATTGAGTGGCTGCTGCCAACACACTGACACTGACTCAACTCCAGCCACTTTAATAATGGGAATTGATGGGAAATGATGTAAATATATCACTAGCCACTTTAAACAATGCCACCTTATATAATGTTACTTACCCTACATTATTCATCTCATATGCATACGTATATACTGTACTCTATATCATCGACTGCATCCTTATGTAATGCATGTATCACTAGCCACTTTAACTATGCCACTTTGTTTACATACTCACCTCATGTATATACTGTACTCGATACCATCTACTGTATCCTGCCTATGCTGCTCTGTACCATCACTCATTCATATATCCTTATGTACATATTCTTTATCCCCTTACACTGTGTATAAGACAGTAGTTTTGGAATTGTTAGTTAGATTACTTGTTGGTTATTACTGCATTGTCGGAACTAGAAGCACAAGCATTTCGCTACACTCGCATTAACATCTGCTAACCATGTGTATGTGACAAATAAAATTTGATTTGATTTGATTTAACCAAAAAAGTGTTCAATACTTGGAATACTATTGGAGGTATTGTATCGAATCTTTTCCATATGTATTACATTCCCTAAATCCCGTAGCCACATTCCAAAGGTAGGTACCGTCTCCAATACTCCTAAATTGCAAAATTAGCCTTTTGGCTAATAGAGTACAAAGAGAGACAACCTTCCCCTCCTGGTTATTCCCATCAACTGTACCAAACAGAGCGATCAATGGGTCTGGGGCTAGAACTCCATTGAAGGCATTAGATAAGTAAATAAAAATGAGAGCCCAGTAAGCATGGAACTTAGGACATGTCCAGAATAAGTGGGTCAACGTCCCCTCATCCTGCTTGCACCTCTCACACAGTGGTGAGGTGTCCGGGAATATTTTATGCAGTTTTACTTTTGAGTAATGTAACCTATGTATCACCTTAAACTGTACAAGGTTGTGTCTGGCATTCACTGAACTGTGGTTTATATTCCTGAGAGCTTCTACCCAGTCCTCATCTGAGATTTCTGAACCAAGTTATTGTTCTCAAGCCCTTTTAATAGTGTCTGTGGATACCTCTATGTGGGCCTGTAGCACATCATACAGTCTAGAGTCCGACCCTTTTGAATGGGGTTTGACAAGGATCAAGCTATCTAATGTAGCATTATTTGGCTTAATGCCACATCGTGGGATATGTGTCCTTAAGAAGTTCCTGATTTGGAGGTATCTGAAAAAAATGTGTTGTTGACATGTTAAACTTACCCTGTAATTGTTGAAATGAAGCTAACTGACCATCAATGTATAAGTTACCAATTGTTGTGAGCCCCTTCTCCCTCCACTGTGAAAACACCTTATCATCCAATGCAGGGTTGAAAGCATTATTCAGGCATGTCGGGCTGTCATGTATACAGTGGGTATGTTAAGAAAATACCTAATCTGTTTCCAGATCCTAAGAGTATGACAAATGACTGGATTAGCGTCATAAGTGGCTTTTTTCCACACATGATGGACTATTAACAAGTGCAGGGAGTGAGGAACGTTGACAGGAGGCCTGTTCAATCAAAAGCCATGAAGGCATATCCTTCTGTCTCATCGCAGGTAAACTTTCCCTCCAGAAAGACACGATGTTCAGATTAGCAGCCCAATAATACAGTTTAAAGTGAGGAAGGCCAAAGCCCCCCTCTATTTTGTACTTAAATGCTTCTTTGAAATTCTGGCTGCCTTGTTATCCCATAAAAATGGAATTTCTATTGAATCCAGTATCTTAAAATAGCTTTGTGGTATGAAATTGGGTAGACATTGGAAGAGGTAAAGAAACCTGGGTAGGACAACCGTTTTAATAGCGTTTATACAACCAACCAGAGAGAGAGGCAGTTTTCCAAAAATCTATATTTTGTTTAAGCTGATAAATGTTCATGTCCCAATTCACTTTCAATAGCTGATCAAGGTCTCTTGTCACTACAATGCCAAGGCTTGTGAACTTGTTCATCACTGTTCTAAATGGGGTAGATTGCAGAAATTGCATATCCACAGGCCGTGATATCGGCATCAATTCACTGTTTTGACAGTTTATCTTGTAGCCAGAGAAGGAGCAGAATGTATTTATCAAGTTAAGCATTTATTAATATCCTGCGGATCTGTTATTATTTTACCCTTCTTGACTTTTATTTTGTGAATAGCTCTAGATACCTGTACATGCCATAGCTGTCTTGTTAATAATTTATGTTGTTTGTCACCCAGTTCAAAATAACTTTGTTGCGTTCTAGCAAGTAAAGAGCCCACCCGTTTGGAGAGGATGGTATTGTATTCATATTTCAACGTTGTGATCTTCTCAAGGACTGTATATGAGGAATTCGTCCTAAAAACGTTATCCTGTTCCCCTAACTCTCTTTGAATTTCTCTCAGCCTAGTATTGGCGCGTTTCTTCCTCTCTGATGTATAAGAAATAATGTAACCTCTAATCACAGCCTTTAGAGATTCCCAAAGGGTGGAGTCGTCAACATCCCCCATGTCGTTAGTTCCGAGGAAAAAGGCAATCTGCTCCTTCAAATACTGACAAAAAGTCTCATCTTTCAACAGGTATGCGTCTAAGCGCCACGGTCGCCGACCTGTAGACATCTTGTCGAGTTTCAGCACCATGGACAGAGGAGAGTGGTCCGTAATTAGAATAGGGTGATAGGTAATCGATGCAGCTGCTGAAATTAGTTTGGAGTCAATTCTGGAATATGATTTATGAACTGATGAAAATAAAGAATAATCCCTGAATAATCCCTGTTAATAATCTGTTGGGTGTGCCAAATATCGACAATGTTAATTAAGGTTTGTCATCAATGTATTTAGACAGACACTGGCATTTGATTGTGACCTTGATAGCTGTTTATCTAAAAGAGGATCTAACGTACAGTTAAAGTCACCTTGAACAATAACACTTGCATCCGAGATATTTGGTATGGCCTTAAATACCCTTTGAAAAAATAATGGATCATCGAAGTTGGGCCCATATAAATTGACCAAGGTTATTGGTTTCGAAATTCAGTGTACCAGCCACAATAATATACCGACCATTAGGATCTGAAATCGAGGATGAGTAAACAAAAGGAATATTTTTCCTTGCTACCCCTCTCACTTTTGCATCATAGTTAGACTGGTATATCTGACCGATCCAGCCGACTCGTAGCTTGGCCTGAGCGGAGCGTTTAATATGAGTTTCTTGAAGAAGCACTATGTCAGCACCCAGTGATTTAAGATGAGAAAAAACCTTAGCTCGTTTCACGATATGCCCTAAACCATTACAGTTCCAGCTGACTATCCACCAGGTCTACTCTGTGCTCTGTCACTATGTGGCATTTCTTATTTTAGAGCAAATTGTTGCTGTCATACAAAGCCCCAAAGACAAACGTCCCGCAGTGCCAGAACTTGTCATACCACCTGTATTAATAAACGTCAACATAAAACACAGACCCCATCCCCCCTCCCGTCCCTTTACTGAGTGACTTGCCCAAACAAAGCACTCCTTGACTAACACACAAACCTTAGGGTGTCTAGACTTACAGCTTCAACTAACTCGTCCTCTATAGATGCTCCGCATATACGCTAATATTAAATAACACTTAACACTTAACTCTCACGTTAGGGGGTGAGTGGCGCTAAAACATGATGTGCAACAATGCTATATTAGCCACAACATCTCACCAATCATATAAGTCCCAACTTCTGATCTTCTGATTGAAAAGTCAGGCAGGAAATTCAAACACATTCCTGGCCTGTATTTGGGCATTTAGCCGGTTGACACGGCCGTTCGGTATTCTCAGCCAAGGAGCTTGCTTGACAAGAACAGATTAGCCTCATTTGGGTTGTCAAACGTATGTGTTAATCCCTCGACTGTCACCTTAAAACCGGGCTGGGAAGAGGAATCCATATCAGATGATGGCCACCCTGCATTTGTTGCGTACCTCATCATACTCTTTGCGTTGGTTCCTCACCTCCAAGGTAAGATCTGGGTAGAAAGAATACCCTGGCTCCGTTGTAGTTAAGGGGGAACTTTTGACTAGCCAGCTTGAGGATGAGATCCCTGGTCTGGGGATAGTGCAGCCGTACAATGAATGGCATTGGTGGCGCGCCCCTGTCCGGCTTCGTTGCCTGTGATCTGTGTGCACGGTCGATCAGGATGGCCGTTGTGAAAGTGTTCACTCCCCAGCAATGACGGTTTCAGCCCCCGAGACAAATTCAGTGGGTTTCGCTTTCTCAGTGTCCTCCTGGATCCCAAATATTCGGATGTTCTGGAGTCTTGAATGCGACTTGAGCATTTCCAATCGGGTTTTCTCTATGTCCTGTAGCCTGGCCTCATGATCGACTGTCGTCTGCTCAACCTCATGCACCCTTCTCTGAGTTGACTTCACAGTTTCAGTCAATACTCTTTGAGATATCAGCCAACCTTATGTCCACCATCTTGCTTAGTGAGTTTATGGCAGCCAGTAGGTCACTTTGAGCAGGTTCTGTGGGGAACTCTTGGTAGATAGCATCTTCAGCTAACTCCTCGTGGGTCTGCGATGTTGAAATTGGTTCGTTGTCTATCTCATTCAAATTATCTTGTTTAGCGCCCCTTTCTTGGTGCCTTTTCCCTTTGTCATATTGCCAGACAATGTTTGAATTTATAGGTTGTGAGAAGTTAAAAATTGAGCAGAGCTCTAGCAGAGCACGTCTACTCCATAGCATGCTCTCTAGCGCCCCCAGGAAATTGTTTTTTTAATCCATTTTAGAATAAGGCTGTAACATAACAAAATGTGGAAAAATTCAAGGGGTCTGAATACTTTCCGAAGGCACTGTATAAACACTGAGTGTTCAAAACACCATGTACACCTGCTCTTTCCATGTAGATAAAGGGGAGAGACAGGTAAAATAAGGATTTTTAAGCCTTGAGACAATTGAGACATGGATTGTGTATGTGTGCCATTTGGGATATAATAAAAAAATTATTACGCATTCCTGCGCCTGTCTCCTGAATCATTGTTACCAACATGACACAAGCTAAGGCTTAACAGGGCTCTTTTGTGGTATTTTTACTGTCTGTCTGTCAGGCAGCAGGGAGGAGTAGGTATATAGGTCAGAGTGAACAGGCATCTCATATATCAATCATTATGGTGTATGAAATAGATCTTCACCCAGGCCAGCTGTGATTGGCTCTCCTCCATTTAGCAGAGGAGCTCTGGGAGCGAGTGACTGGGTATGACCGTGTGTTGACTGTGTGTGGATGTTACATACTGATTAACTGTAGCAAACAGAAACGAGCAAGACCTAAAAACTAATTGAAGTCCTTCTGTTCAAATGCACGCGCGCGCACACACACACACACTAACACACACACACACACACACACACACACACACACACACACACACACACACACACACACACACACACACACACACACACACACACACTTCATCCCAGTCAAAATAGGTTTATTCCAGCTTTTGCTATTTAGTTAGCTATCCCCAGTATGGTGTGCCGAAAGAGACAGCCAGGTAATGAATGACCTGTGAGGTCACCACACTATGCCCAGAGAGACACGTCAGACTCTGGTATAAATAGACCACTGCTGACAGCCCACCCCTAAACTCCTTATCTCCTAATTCTCTTCCTCTGTTCTCTCTTCCTCGCCCCCTCTTCTCCCTCTGCCTCTCTCTTACTCTGTTATCTCTCTCTTTTGTTCTCTCTCTCGTTCTCTCTCTGTACTCTCAATTATCGCTCTTGCTGTCTACCTCTTTCATCCTCTCCCATCTTTCTTTCTCTCTTTCTTTCTTGCACGACCTTGCTCCCTTTCTCTCTCCTTCCCCATAGTTATACCTCTTGATCCCCTCTTTTGGCTGGTAATCTACATGTGGGTTGATTGGGTGGGATTGTGACCTAATTTGTGGTGATCTATTGGAGGAGTAAGGGATCTTTACATAAGAATGTCTTACAGTATACGTGTGTTATTTATAACGAGGGTTGATTTATCATGCTCATGATGTCTTTTTAGTCGTGGTGATGAAACTGTAGAGCACGACAATTGAGGAAAGAGGGGAAGAGATCAAGTGAGATTGGAAACGAGGAGGGAAGAAGGGAGACAGGACACAAGGGCTTGTATTACAGTTTTTTCCAATTGCTAATATGCATTGTTTAAAACTGAAGTCACATTGTCGAAACTCTTCACACAGTCAGTGAAACAGAAGTGTATGTGGACCAAACTGTGAATCATTTTTCATTGCTTTCACACAAAATGTATTCAATGACCACATTTTCTGAATTCCATGAACTCTTTTCTCATCCATACTCCACCACCTGCAAAACTATATATTTGCAGCACGTTTTCAAATGCAACACACTGTTTCCAAAACTGTTAAAAACACATTCAAAACAGAATGATGGCAAATGTCGTGCATTTCTGCAGTAACTAGTTTGAAACATACAGTGGCTTGCGAAAGTATTCACCCCCTTGGCATTTTTCAGATTTTGTTGCCTTACAACCTGGAATTAAAATGGATTTTTGGGGGGTTTGTATCATTTGATTTACACAACATGCCTACCACTTTGAAGACGCAAAATATTTTTTTCTTGTGAAACAAACAAGAAATAAGACAAAAAAACTAAACATTTGAGTGTGCATAACTATTCACCCCCCAAAGTCAATACTTTGTAGAGCCACCTTTTGCAGCAATTACAGCTGCAAGTCTCTTGGGGTATATCTCTATAAGCTTGGCACATCTAGCTACTGGGATTTTTGCCCATTCTTCAAGACAAAACTGCTCCAACTCCTTCAAGTTGGATGGGTTCTGCTGGTGTACAGCAATCTTTAAGTCATACCACAGATTCTCAATTGGATTGAGGTCTGTGCTTTGACTAGGCCATTCCAAGACATTTAAATGTTTCCTCTTAAACCACTCGAGTGTTGCTTTAGCAGTATGCTTAGTGTCATTGTCCTGCTGGAAGGTGAACCTCCGTCCTAGTCTCAAATCTCCTGAAGACTGAAACAGGTTTCCCTCAAGAATTTCCCTGTATTTAGCACCATCCATCATTCCTTCAATTCTGACCAGTTTCCCAGTCCCTGCCGATGGAAAACATACCCACAGCATGATGCTGCCACCCCCATGCTTCACTGTGGGGATGGTATTATTGGGGTGATGAGAAGTGTTGGATTTGTGTCAGACATAGCATTTTCCTTGATGGCCAAAAAACTCAATTTTTGTCTCATCTGACCATAGTACCTTCTTCCATAAGTTTGGGGAGTCTACCACATGCCTTATGGCGAACACCAAACGTGTTTGCTTATTTTTTTTTTAAGCAAAGGCTTTTTTTCTGGACACTCCTCCGTAAAGCCCAGCTTTGTGGAGTATAGGGCTTAAAGTGGTACAGATACTCCAATCTCCGCTGTGGAGCTTTGCAGCTCCTTCAGGGTTATCTTTGGTCTCTTTGTTGCCTCTCTGATGAATGCCCTCCTTGCCTGGTCTATGAGTTTTGGTGTGCGGCCCTCTCTTGGCAGGTTTGTTGTGGTGCCATATTCTTTCCATTTTTGAATAATGGATTTATTGGTGCTCCGTGGGATGTTCAAAGTTTCAGATATTTCTTTATAACTCAACCCTGTACTTCTCCACAACTTTGTCCCTGACCTGTTTGGAGAGCTCCTTGGTCTTCATGGTGCCGCTTCCTTGGTGGTGCCCTTTGCTTAGTGGTGTTGCAGACTCTGGGGCCTTTCAGATCAGGTGTATATATACTAAGACCATGTGACACTTAGATTGCACACAGGTGGACTTTATTTAACTAATTATGTGACTTCCGAAGGTAATTGGTCACACCAGATCTTATTTAGGGGCTTCATAGCAAAGGGGGTGAATACATACTCTCACACCACTTGAGTTGTTCTTTTTGGAATTTTTTTAAACAATTTTTATTTTATTTCACTTCACCAATTTGTACTATTTTCTGTACGTCCATTCAGTGAAATCCAAATACAAATCCATTTAAATTAGAGGTTGTAATGCAACAAAATAGGAAAAAACACCAAGTTGGATGAATACTTTTGCAAGGCACTGTATAGAACATCTCAGCAGAATATTTAATCATTCCAAACACAACTGATTGCTGATTGGTGAGGAAAGAAGAGTGGCAGGGAGAGGGAGAATGCATGGAGGACAAAGGAGAGGAACACTAAGAGCGGTGGTCTCTGATGAGATAAGGGCCACAATTATTGACCCTGTTGTAAACCATGGTCTCTCTTTGAGAGAGGCCGGTTTAAGGGTGCAACCAAATCTGCAGCGTTCAACAGTTGCATCAATAGTACGAATTTTCCGGCAAAACAACAGGTGAGATGTGCATCCTTCAATGATAATTTAACTACAATTTAGAGTACAATACAGTATGTTCGCATTTTTACATGTACTGACATTTTGAAATATATTGACTGTTTTGTGTATTTCAATAGGATCCAAAGGTCTCTCTCCCACTGGAGGGAGAAGCAGAATATTATCAGATGCGTGTCACGTTCTGACCATAGTTCTGTTATTTTATTCTTTGTTTAAGTATGGTCAGGGCGTGAGTTGGGGTGGGCAGTCTATGTTTGTTTTTCTATGTTGGTTTTTGTGTTCGGCCTAGTATGGTTCTCAATCAGAGGCAGGTGTCGTTAGTTGTCTCTGATTGAGAATCATACTTAGGTAGCCTGGGTTTCACTTTTGGTTTGTGGGTGTTTGTCTTCCATGTCAGTGTTTATCGCCACACGGGACTGTTTATTGTTTTGTATTTCGTAGTGTTCAGTTTGTTTTAAAATAAACATTATGGACACTTACCACGCTGCGTTTTGGTCCTCCGATCCTTCTCGCTTCTCCTCCTCAGAAGAGGAGGACGAGATTCTTCACAATACGCAGGAAATTTCCATTGTTGACATGGTAATTGGCAACAATGCAATAAAACTGCGGGAAATTCGGGACAGAGTGCTGGCAGACATTATCACTTTTGGGAATGTGAATACGGTCAGCACAACGACAGTTACCAGAGTCCTAGAGAAATATGAAACAAGGATGAAGCAGTTGTACACTGCACCCTTTGAGAGAAACGGTGACCGTGTGAAAGAACTGCGGTATCAATATGTCTGTTCAATAACCAAACAGGGTACATACACAGCTATGCATAATGTAAAGTACTGTAAAACTGTGGATTTACCGTATTTTAGAGAGTAATGGAGATGGAAGCCAGGCAAACTGCACGTACATTCATCTTTGAGGATGAAGCTGGGTTCAACCTGGCAAAAACACGCCGCAGGGGAAGAAATACAGACAGAGAGCAACTGTGGATGTCCCAGGCCAGAGGGGAGCTAACATCACAATGTGTGCAGCACTGTCCAATGATGGTTTGCTGTTACACAAACCACTCACCTACAATACAGAGAAGCTCATTTCTTATCTGGATGACCTGCATAATCAACTTCTGCCAGAGGAGGAGAGAGGGGCAAGAAACTCCCCTACCTTCGTTGTTGTGTGGGATAATGTGGCATTGCACCACTCTGCTGCAGTCAGACTGGTTTGCTGCACATCCCAGGATGTCAGTCCTATTCCTGCCTCCATACTCCCCCTTCCTAAACCACATAGAGGAGTTTTTCTCTGCGTGGAGGTGGAAGGTTTATGACCACCATCCACATGACCAGATGTCCTTACTGGATGCCATGAATGCAGAGTGTGGAGACACTTCTCCTGAAGACTGGCAGGGTGTGGAGACACTTTTCCTGAAGACTGGCAGGGTGTGGAGACACTTCTCCTGAAGACTGGCAGGTTGTGGAGACACTTCTCCTGAAGACTGTCTTCTCCTGAAGACTGGCAGGGTGTGGAGACACTTCTCCTGAAGACTGGCAGGGTGTGGAGACACTTCTCCTGAAGACTGGCAGGGTGTGGAGACACTTCTCCTGAAGTCTGCCAGGGTGTGGAGACACTTCTCCTGAAGACTGGCAGGTTGTGGAGACACTTCTCGTGAAGACTGCCAGGGTGTGGAGACACTTCTCCTGAAGACTGCCAGGGTTGGATTAGACATTCCAGAAGATACTTTCCAAGATGCATCGCCAGAGAAGACATAAGATGTGATGTTGATGAGAACTTGTGGCCAAATGCAGGAGAGAGCGAGAACTATAACCCTCACAGTACTGTACAGTATGAGTGATTATACTAGACATGTTGATGAGAACTAGAACCCTCACAGTACTGTACAGTATGAGTGATTATACTATACATGTTGATGAGAACTAGAACCCTCAATGTACTGTACAGAAATGGTGATTATACTATACATGTTGATGAGAACTAGAACCCTCACAGTACTGTACAGTATGAGTGATTATACTACACATGTTGATGAGAACTAGAACCCTCACAGTACTGTACAGTATGAGTGATTATACTACACATGTTGATGAGAACTAGAACCCTCACAGTACTGTACACTAATGGTGATTATACTATACATGTTGATGAGAACTAGAACCCCCACAGTACTGTACAATATGAGTGATTATACTATACATGTTGATGAGAACTAGAACCCTCACAGTACTGAATAGTATGAGTGATTATACTAGACATGTTGATGAGAACTAGAACCCTCACAGTACTGTACAGTAATGATGATTATACTATACATGTTGATGAGAACTAGAACCCTCACAGTACTGTACACTAATGGTGATTATACTATACATGTTGATGAGAACTAGAACCCTCACAGTACTGTACACTAATGGTGATTATACTATACATGTTGATGAGAACTAGAACCCTCACAGTACTGTACAATATGAGTGATTATACTCTACATGTTGATGAGAACTAGAACCCTCACAGTACTGTACAGTAATGATGATTATACTATACATGTTGATGAGAACTAGAACCCTCACAGTACTGTACACTAATGGTGATTATACTCTACATGTTGATGAGAACTAGAACCCTCACAGTACTGTACAGTATGAGTGTTATATTATACATGTTGATGAGAACTAGAACCCCCACAGTACTGTACAGTAATGATGATTATACTATACATGTTGATGAGAACTAGAACCCTCACAGTACTGTACAGTATGAGTGTTATATTATACATGTTGATGAGAACTAGAACCCTCACAGTACTGTACAGTATGAGTGATTATACTATACATGTTGATGAGAACTAGAACCCTCACAGTACTGTACAGTATGAGTGATTATACTCTACATGTTGATGAGAACTAGAACCCTCACAGTACTGTACACTAATGATGATTATACTATACATGTTGATGAGAACTAGAACCCTCACAGTACTGTACACTAATGATGATTATACTATACATGTTGATGAGAACTAGAACCCTCACAGTACTGTACAGTATGAGTGATTATACTAGACATGTTGATGAGAACTAGAACCCTCACAGTACTGTACAGTAATGATGATTATACTATACATGTTGATGAGAACTAGAACCCTCACAGTACTGTACAGTATGAGTGATTATACTACACATGTTGATGAGAACTAGAACCCTCACAGTACTGTACAGTATGAGTGATTATACTATACATGTTGATGAGAACTAGAACCCTCACAGTACTGTACAGTATGAGTGATTATACTATACATGTTGATGAGAACTAGAACCCTCACAGTACTGTACAGTATGAGTGATTATACTATACATGTTGATGAGAACTAGAACCCTCACAGTACTGTACAGTATGAGTGATTATATTATACATGTTGATGAGAACTAGAACCCTCACAGTACTGTACAGTATGAGTGATTATATTATAAATGTTGATGAGAACTAGAACCCTCACAGTACTGTACACTAATGATGATTATACTATACATGTTGATGAGAACTAGAACCCTCACAGTACTGTACAGTATGAGTGATTATACTCTACATGTTGATGAGAACTAGAACCCCCACAGTACTGTACAGTATGAGTGATTATATTATACATGTTGATGAGAACTAGAACCCTCACAGTACTGTACACTAATGATGATTATACTATACATGTTGATGAGAACTAGAACCCTCACAGTACTGTACAGTATGAGTGTTATATTATACATGTTGATGAGAACTAGAACCCCCACAGTACTGTACAGTATGAGTGATTATACTATACATGTTGATGAGAACTAGAACCCTCACAGTACTGTACAGTATGAGTGATTATACTCTACATGTTGATGAGAACTAGAACCCTCACAGTACTGTACAGTATGAGTGATTATACTATACATGTTGATGAGAACTAGAACCCTCACAGTACTGTACACTAATGGAGATTATACTCTACATATTGATGAGAACTAGAACCCTCACAGTACTGTACACTAATGGTGATTATACTCTACATGTTGATGAGAACTAGAACCCTCACAGTACTGTACACTAATGGTGATTATACTATACATGTTGATGAGAACTAGAACCCTCACAGTACTGCACAGTAATGGAGATTATACTCTACATGTTGATGAGAACTAGAACCCTCACAGTACTGTACAGTAAGGTTGATTATACTCTACATGTTGATGAGAACTAGAACCCTCACAGTACTGTACAGTATGAGTGTTATATAATACATGTTGATGAGAACTAGAACCCTCACAGTACTGTACACTAAGGTTGATTATACTCTACATGTTGATGAGAACTAGAACCCTCACAGTACTGTACACTAAGGTTGATCATACTCTACATGTTGATGAGAACTAGAACCCTCACAGTACTGTACACTAAGGTTGATTATACTCTACATGTTGATGAGAACTCGAACCCTCACAGTACTGTACAGTATGAGTGATTATACTCTACATGTTGATGAGAACTAGAACCCTCACAGTACTGTACAGTATGAGTGATTATACAATACATGTTGATGAGAACTAGAACCCTCACAGTACTGTACAGTATGAGTGATTATACTCTACATGTTGATGAGAACTAGAACCCTCACAGTACTGTACAGTATGAGTGATTATACTCTACATGTTGATGAGAACTAGAACCCTCACAGTACTGTACAGTAATGATGATTATACTATACATGTTGATGAGAACTAGAACCCTCACAGTACTGTACAGTATGAGTGATTATACTCTACATGTTGATGAGAACTAGAACCCTCACAGTACTGTACAGTATGAGTGATTATACTCTACATGTTGATGAGAACTAGAACCCTCACAGTACTGTACAGTATGAGTGATTATACTACACATGTTGATGAGAACTAGAACCCTCACAGTACTGTACAGTATGAGTGATTATACTCTACATGTTGATGAGAACTAGAACCCTCACAGTACTGTACACTAATGATGATTATACTATACATGTTGATGAGAACTAGAACCCTCACAGTACTGTACAGTAAGGTTGATTATACTATACATGTTGATGAGAACTAGAACCCTCACAGTACTGTACAGTAAGGTTGATTATACTAGACATGTTGATGAGAACTAGAACCCTCACAGTACTGTACAGTAAGGTTGATTATACTATACATGTTGATGAGAACTAGAACCCTCACAGTACTGTACAGTAAGGTTGATTATACTAGACATGTTGATGAGAACTAGAACCCTCACAGTACTGTACAGTAAGGTTGATTATACTAGACATGTTGATGAGAACTAGAACCCTCACAGTACTGTACAGTAAGGTTGATTATACTATACATGTTGATGAGAACTAGAACCCTCACAGTACTGTACAGTAAGGTTGATTATACTAGACATGTTGATGAGAACTAGAACCCTCACAGTACTGTACAGTAAGGTTGATTATACTAGACATGTTGATGAGAACTAGAACCCTCACAGTACTGTACAGTAAGGTTGATTATACTAGACATGTTGATGATAACTAGAACCCTCACAGTACTGTACAGTAAGGTTGATTATACTCTACATGTTGATGAGAACTAGAACCCTCACAGTACTGTACAGTAAGGTTGATTATACTCTACATGTTGATGAGAACTAGAACCCTCACAGTACTGTACAGTAAGGTTGATTATACTAGACATGTTGATGAGAACTAGAACCCTCACAGTACTGTACAGTAAGGTTGATTATACTCTACATGTTGATGAGAACTAGAACCCTCACAGTACTGTACAGTAAGGTTGATTATACTAGACATGTTGATGAGAACTAGAACCCTCACAGTACTGTACAGTAACGTTGATTATACTAGACATGTTGATGAGAACTAGAACCCTCACAGTACTGTACAGTAAGGTTGATTATACTCTACATGTTGATGAGAACTAGAAACCTCACAGTACTGTACAGTAAGGTTGATTATACTCTACATGTTGATGAGAACTAGAACCCTCACAGTACTGTACAGTAAGGTTGATTATACTCTACATGTTGATGAGAACTAGAACCCTCACAGTACTGTACAGTAAGGTTGATTATACTAGACATGTTGATGAGAACTAGAACCCTCACAGTACTGTACAGTAATGATGATTATACTATACATGTTGATGAGAACTAGAACCCTCACAGTACTGTACAGTAAGGTTGATTATACTCTACATGTTGATGAGAACTAGAACCCTCACAGTACTGTACAGTAAGGTTGATTATACTAGACATGTTGATGAGAACTAGAACCCTCACAGTACTGTACAGTAAGGTTGATTATACTAGACATGTTGATGAGAACTAGAACCCTCACAGTACTGTACAGTAAGGTTGATTATACTAGACATGTTGATGAGAACTAGAACCCTCACAGTACTGTACAGTAAGGTTGATTATACTAGACATGTTGATGAGAACTAGAACCCTCACAGTACTGTACAGTAAGGTTGATTATACTAGACATGTTGATGAGAACTAGAACCCTCACAGTACTGTACAGTAAGGTTGATTATACTAGACATGTTGATGAGAACTAGAACCCTCACAGTACTGTACAGTAAGGTTGATTATACTAGACATGTTGATGAGAACTAGAACCCTCACAGTACTGTACAGTAAGGTTGATTATACTAGACATGTTGATGAGAACTAGAACCCTCACAGTACTGTACAGTAAGGTTGATTATACTAGACATGTTGATGAGAACTAGAACCCTCACAGTACTGTACAGTAAGGTTGATTATACTAGACATGTTGATGAGAACTAGAACCCTCACAGTACTGTACAGTAAGGTTGATTATACTATACATGTTGATGAGAACTAGAACCCTCACAGTACTGTACAGTAAGGTTGATTATACTAGACATGTTGATGAGAACTAGAACCCTCACAGTACTGTACAGTAAGGTTGATTATACTATACATGTTGATGAGAACTAGAACCCTCACAGTACTGTACAGTAAGGTTGATTATACTAGACATGTTGATGAGAACTAGAACCCTCACAGTACTGTACAGTAAGGTTGATTATACTAGACATGTTGATGAGAACTAGAACCCTCACAGTACTGTACAGTAAGGTTGATTATACTAGACATGTTGATGAGAACTAGAACCCTCACAGTACTGTACAGTAAGGTTGATTATACTCTACATGTTGATGAGAACTAGAACCCTCACAGTACTGTACAGTAAGGTTGATTATACTCTACATGTTGATGAGAACTAGAACCCTCACAGTACTGTACAGTAAGGTTGATTATACTAGACATGTTGATGAGAACTAGAACCCTCACAGTACTGTACAGTAAGGTTGATTATACTCTACATGTTGATGAGAACTAGAACCCTCACAGTACTGTACAGTAAGGTTGATTATACTAGACATGTTGATGAGAACTAGAACCCTCACAGTACTGTACAGTAAGGTTGATTATACTATACATGTTGATGAGAACTAGAACCCTCACAGTACTGTACAGTAAGGTTGATTATACTAGACATGTTGATGAGAACTAGAACCCTCACAGTACTGTACAGTAAGGTTGATTATACTCTACATGTTGATGAGAACTAGAACCCTCACAGTACTGTACAGTATGAGTGATTATGCTATACATGTTGATGAGAACTAGAACCCTCACAGTACTGTACAGTATGAGTGATTATACTATACATGTTGATGAGAACTAGAACCCTCACAGTACTGTACAGTATGAGTGATTATACTATACATGTTGATGAGAACTAGAACCCTCACAGTACTGTACAGTAAGGTTGATTATACTATACATGTTGATGAGAACTAGAACCCTCACAGTACTGTACAGTAATGGTGATTATACTAGACATGTTGATGAGAACTAGAACCCTCACAGTACTGTACAGTATGAGTGATTATACTATACATGTTGATGAGAACTAGAACCCTCACAGTACTGTACAGTATGAGTGATTATACTATACATGTTGATGAGAACTAGAACCCTCACAGTACTGTACAGTAAGGTTGATTATACTCTACATGTTGATGAGAACTAGAACCCTCACAGTACTGTACAGTAAGGTTGATTATACTCTACATGTTGATGAGAACTAGAACCCTCACAGTACTGTACAGTAAGGTTGATTATACTAGACATGTTGATGAGAACTAGAACCCTCACAGTACTGTACAGTAAGGTTGATTATACTCTACATGTTGATGAGAACTAGAACCCTCACAGTACTGTACAGTAAGGTTGATTATACTAGACATGTTGATGAGAACTAGAACCCTCACAGTACTGTACAGTAAGGTTGATTATACTATACATGTTGATGAGAACTAGAACCCTCACAGTACTGTACAGTAAGGTTGATTATACTAGACATGTTGATGAGAACTAGAACCCTCACAGTACTGTACAGTAAGGTTGATTATACTAGACATGTTGATGAGAACTAGAACCCTCACAGTACTGTACAGTAAGGTTGATTATACTAGACATGTTGATGAGAACTAGAACCCTCACAGTACTGTACAGTAAGGTTGATTATACTCTACATGTTGATGAGAACTAGAACCCTCACAGTACTGTACAGTATGAGTGATTATACTATACATGTTGATGAGAACTAGAACCCTCACAGTACTGTACAGTATGAGTGATTATACTATACATGTTGATGAGAACTAGAACCCTCACAGTACTGTACAGTATGAGTGATTATACTATACATGTTGATGAGAACTAGAACCCTCACAGTACTGTACAGTAAGGTTGATTATACTATACATGTTGATGAGAACTAGAACCCTCACAGTACTGTACAGTAATGGTGATTATACTAGACATGTTGATGAGAACTAGAACCCTCACAGTACTGTACAGTATGAGTGATTATACTATACATGTTGATGAGAACTAGAACCCTCACAGTACTGTACAGTATGAGTGATTATACTATACATGTTGATGAGAACTAGAACCCTCACAGTACTGTACAGTAAGGTTGATTATACTCTACATGTTGATGAGAACTAGAACCCTCACAGTACTGTACAGTAAGGTTGATTATACTCTACATGTTGATGAGAACTAGAACCCTCACAGTACTGTACAGTAAGGTTGATTATACTAGACATGTTGATGAGAACTAGAACCCTCACAGTACTGTACAGTAAGGTTGATTATACTCTACATGTTGATGAGAACTAGAACCCTCACAGTACTGTACAGTAAGGTTGATTATACTATACATGTTGATGAGAACTAGAAACCTCACAGTACTGTACAGTATGAGTGATTATACTATACATGTTGATGAGAACTAGAACCCTCACAGTACTGTACAGTAAGGTTGATTATACTCTACATGTTGATGAGAACTAGAACCCTCACAGTACTGTACAGTAAGGTTGATTATACTATACATGTTGATGAGAACTAGAACCCTTACAGTACTGTACAGTAAGGTTGATTATACTCTACATGTTGATGAGAACTAGAACCCTCACAGTACTGTACAGTAAGGTTGATTATACTCTACATGTTGATGAGAACTAGAACCCTCACAGTACTGTACAGTATGGTTGATTATACTATACATGTTGATGAGAACTAGAAACCTCACAGTACTGTACAGTATGAGTGATTATACTATACATGTTGATGAGAACTAGAACCCTCACAGTACTGTACAGTATGAGTGATTATACTAGACATGTTGATGAGAACTAGAACCCTCACAGTACTGTACAGTAAGGTTGATTATACTAGACATGTTGATGAGAACTAGAACCCTCACAGTACTGTACAGTAAGGTTGATTATACTAGACATGTTGATGAGAACTAGAACCCTCACAGTACTGTACAGTAAGGTTGATTATACTATACATGTTGATGAGAACTAGAAACCTCACAGTACTGTACAGTATGAGTGATTATACTATACATGTTGATGAGAACTAGAACCCTCACAGTACTGTACAGTAAGGTTGATTATACTCTACATGTTGATGAGAACTAGAACCCTCACAGTACTGTACAGTAAGGTTGATTATACTATACATGTTGATGAGAACTAGAACCCTTACAGTACTGTACAGTAAGGTTGATTATACTCTACATGTTGATGAGAACTAGAACCCTCACAGTACTGTACAGTATGAGTGATTATACTATACATGTTGATGAGAACTAGAACCCTCACAGTACTGTACAGTATGAGTGATTATACTATACATGTTGATGAGAACTAGAACCCTCACAGTACTGTACAGTAAGGTTGATTATACTCTACATGTTGATGAGAACTAGAACCCTCACAGTACTGTACAGTAAGGTTGATTATACTCTACATGTTGATGAGAACTAGAACCCTCACAGTACTGTACAGTAAGGTTGATTATACTAGACATGTTGATGAGAACTAGAACCCTCACAGTACTGTACAGTAAGGTTGATTATACTCTACATGTTGATGAGAACTAGAACCCTCACAGTACTGTACAGTAAGGTTGATTATACTATACATGTTGATGAGAACTAGAAACCTCACAGTACTGTACAGTATGAGTGATTATACTATACATGTTGATGAGAACTAGAACCCTCACAGTACTGTACAGTAAGGTTGATTATACTCTACATGTTGATGAGAACTAGAACCCTCACAGTACTGTACAGTAAGGTTGATTATACTATACATGTTGATGAGAACTAGAACCCTTACAGTACTGTACAGTAAGGTTGATTATACTCTACATGTTGATGAGAACTAGAACCCTCACAGTACTGTACAGTAAGGTTGATTATACTCTACATGTTGATGAGAACTAGAACCCTCACAGTACTGTACAGTATGGTTGATTATACTATACATGTTGATGAGAACTAGAAACCTCACAGTACTGTACAGTATGAGTGATTATACTATACATGTTGATGAGAACTAGAACCCTCACAGTACTGTACAGTATGAGTGATTATACTAGACATGTTGATGAGAACTAGAACCCTCACAGTACTGTACAGTAAGGTTGATTATACTAGACATGTTGATGAGAACTAGAACCCTCACAGTACTGTACAGTAAGGTTGATTATACTAGACATGTTGATGAGAACTAGAACCCTCACAGTACTGTACAGTAAGGTTGATTATACTATACATGTTGATGAGAACTAGAAACCTCACAGTACTGTACAGTATGAGTGATTATACTATACATGTTGATGAGAACTAGAACCCTCACAGTACTGTACAGTAAGGTTGATTATACTCTACATGTTGATGAGAACTAGAACCCTCACAGTACTGTACAGTAAGGTTGATTATACTATACATGTTGATGAGAACTAGAACCCTTACAGTACTGTACAGTAAGGTTGATTATACTCTACATGTTGATGAGAACTAGAACCCTCACAGTACTGTACAGTATGAGTGATTATACTATACATGTTGATGAGAACTAGAACCCTCACAGTACTGTACAGTAAGGTTGATTATACTCTACATGTTGATGAGAACTAGAACCCTCACAGTACTGTACAGTAAGGTTGATTATACTAGACATGTTGATGAGAACTAGAACCCTCACAGTACTGTACAGTAAGGTTGATTATACTCTACATGTTGATGAGAACTAGAACCCTCACAGTACTGTACAGTAAGGTTGATTATACTCTACATGTTGATGAGAACTAGAACCCTCACAGTACTGTACAGTAAGGTTGATTATACTATACATGTTGATGAGAACTAGAACCCTCACAGTACTGTACAGTATGAGTGATTATACTATACATGTTGATGAGAACTAGAACCCTCACAGTACTGTACAGTAAGGTTGATTATACTATACATGTTGATGAGAACTAGAACCCTCACAGTACTGTACAGTATGAGTGATTATACTATACATGTTGATGAGAACTAGAACCCTCACAGTACTGTACAGTAAGGTTGATTATACTAGACATGTTGATGATGTTTTTATGTAATTATTATTGCAGCCCTGGAATTTACGGAATTAGGTTTTTCTTTGAACTTTTTATTTTTCACAACTAAATTACTATTTGTAAAGATATAGAACAAATAAAAGGCTATTGAAGGAAATTGCTGAATTTCTCATTCATTCTTGTTACATATACCTTAGTACAGTCAATAAAGTGAAAAGGTGTTGTTCTTTTTCTATAATGAAATACTGATTTATGTGAAATTATTCAAACTTCAAAGAGAAAAGTTCCTAATTTATGTAATGCTCCCTGTTAGTGTTTTTTAGATCAGTGTGTTATGAGTGACAATGTATGCTTTCTGAGTGAGAATTGTTAACAGTGTTCTGGTCGAACAAGCTTATTTTGAGACATGAAGTGTTTTGGTGGTTTGAGTGAGTTTTGGAGGTGAGATGAACTGTTTGGCCAAGATGCATGTTGGTAATACAGACCGTGTGAAGAGTTTTGAAGAAGTGGCTTCAGTATTGACCGATGCTTGCTAGCAATTGAAGAAAACTGTAATGCAACAAGACTGGTGTTTCCCCCAGTGTTTGAAGGTGTTTATGTGATTTCCATGGATCCAATTGTTAAGCGCGTCCTTTGATGCCACAGACCAGAGGGCTCAGGGGGAAGTGAGTGTGTGAGGGAGGGCCAACTCTTTCATGTGCAGAAATAGAGAACATTAAAAACTAGTTTGTGTCCGCACGCTTTCCAGCTGATAGGCTGCCCCATAGGGCTCTGGTCAAAGGTAGTGCACAATATAGGGTATAGTTTGCCATTTGGTACACACCCTATGTCTTCCATGATTGTAAATTGTTAGTTCTGTTGTGGTAACCAGGTTATAACAAGGTGAGAGATATGTCTCTACTCGCACAATAGAAGCAAACAATTAAATGTATAGAACCTACAAGCTGTCTTCAATATTTAAGCTGATCCACCCCCTCCTGGTCTACAAGCTTTTTCTAATCGGGTCATGTGGCCGGGACAAACTCCTGGCCCTATGAGTATTCACTATCCCTCCACCCAGATTGGGTCTGATGTAGCAGCCTTACAGCATGGTAGTTGGTAGTGTAGTTGTAATCTCTCTGGGTGGGTTCTCCTCAGGATTTGAGATTCTATTTCAGGAATGTACTTTTCTACTTGTTCTCATAGTTCATAGTCTCTGACAGGTGTCAGTCTCTGTCAATCACCCGGACAAAGACAGACTCTGATGGAGTCTGAAATGATCATGCATTGATCGCAGACTCACGAAGGTTGACAGGAATCTTTGCCAAAAATACTTGTTTCTCTGTTAATTTGAACTCTGTCTATGTAAAGTGGAATGGCTGTCCATTACAATGATGATTGCTTTCACTAGAGAATGTATGTCTGAGATTCAGATGGGACACGATGTTGGCTGTGTCAATGCAATGTCCGAAAGACATAAAAAGGAATTTGAGTTTCGGTCAGTTGATCTTTGGTCTAGACCTTCATGACCCAAAAAGCACCAATGTTCAGGCTTATTGTGTGTGTGTGTGTGTGTGTGTGTGTGTGTGTGTGTGTGTGTGTGTGTGTGTGTGTGAGTGTGTGTGTGTGTGTGTGTGTGTGTGTGTGTGTGTGTGTGTGTGTGTGTGTGTGTGTGTGCCTGCGTGCATCATTAGTGGTATATTGACCTGCCGTATTTCACATCGCTCTACTCCCTAAGTCTATCGGAGACAAGATCCAGGTTTGTCGCTAATGAGTAGTTTAACACTCCCTCCTCTGCGTTCCACCTGAAGTCTCTAATAAATCACATCTCCAGTCCGGTCTGGTCTGGATTCTGGAACACTGGCTCTAATAGAAGCAGCTGCTGGACCTCCACCTGGAACGTGTCTCAATATTCCCTTCCAAAGTTCTCTCACATTTGAGAACGTGTGACTGATGCGGTTCGAATCCAGGACTCCTGCACACCCACAAGAATGTTTTACCCTGCTAAACCAAAGCTTATGACATTTGTCCCCGGTTTGCTAATGCTCCATCCCTGAAAGTCTATTATTGAGTCCTTTCCCCCCTCTTTATTTAAGGGAATCCTATTCATTCTCGTGGTCACTATCCCAATTACACTTATCTGACAGAACAGCTTCATTAGTGTGTGTTTGTTTGCTTGTTTATTTGTATGAGCAAGCTTGTGCTGTGCCACTGACTGACTAGCGAATTTTAGCTGCCTCCATTTCCTAATTATGCTCCATCCCAAAGCAGCCAAAAGGAGAGAATCAACAGATTGGTGTGAAGGTAGTTATCAGATTCCACCATGTTTTGCGGGGGAAGACAGGGAGGAGGAGGAGGGAGGAGGAAGGGATGGCGAGTGAGAGCTCTAATGAAGATGGGATAAAACAGCAGTAGTGTGAAGGTGGCAGGGGAGTGCTAGCAGCTCCCGTGTTGTACTGAATAAAGGATACATTAATTGGAGAGCATGCTGTGTGATTACTGGCCATAAGGGACCAGTGTTGATGACGGAATAAATCAAATCACATTTTATTGGTAACATACACATATTTAGCAGATGTATCGAAATGCTTGTGTTCCTAGCTCCAACAGTGCAGAAGTATCTAACAATTTACAACAATACACACATCAGCCTCCTGGATAGCAGAAGTGAGTGCTACAGGGCATGATTGTAACTCCTAGAGCTCTGTGATGAATGGTGTATCAGCTCTGTCAATATGAACAGTGAACACTGGAAGAATAGTAGATTGGTTCTATCGAGTGGGGTTGTTGTGATGAGAGGCTGTGAAGGGGGTGCCTAACTGGAGACTCATTGGTCCATGGCACACCATCACTAGGAGTTACAGTGCAATCGGAAAGTATTCAGGCCCCTTTACTACTTTTTTTTACAGCATTATTTAAAAATGTATTAAATAAATGTTTTTCCTCATAAATCTACACACAATACCCCATAATGAGAAAGCAAAAACAGGTTTTAGAAATTTTTGCAAATGTATAAATCTTTTTAAAATGAAGTACGTTATTTACATAAGTATTCAGACCCTTTGCTACGAGCCTCAAAGTTGCATTGATGTTTCTACAACTTGATTGGAGTCCACCTGTGGTAAAGTTAATTGATTGGACACGATTTGGAAAGGCACAAACCTGTCTATATAAGGTCCCACAGTTGACAGTGCATGTTAGAGCAAATAACAAGCCATGAGGTCGAAGGAATTGTCAGTAGAGCTCCAATACAGGATTGTGTCGAGGCACAGATCTGGGGAAGAGTACCACAACATTTCTGCAGCATTAAGGTCCCCAAGAACACAGTGGCCTCCATCATTCTTAAATCAAAGAAGTTTGAACCACCCAGACTCTATGTAGAGCTGGCCACCTGGCCAAACTGAGCAATCGGGGGAGAAGGGCCTTGGTGAGGGAGGTGACCAAGAACCCGATGGTCACTCTGACAGAGCTCCAGAGTTCCTCTGTGGAGATGGGAGAACCTTCCAGAAGGACAACCATCTCTGCAGCACTGCACAAATCAGGCCTTTATGGTAGAGTGGCCAGACGGAAGACACTCCTCAGTAAAAGGTACATGACAGCCTGCTTGGTTTGCCAAAATGCACCTAAATGACTCTCAGACCATGAGAAAAGATTCTCTGGTCTGATG